>NW_026892562.1:3605000-3956084 GCF_033815535.1 Pezoporus flaviventris | reverse complement strand
TACACCAATAACGGAGGCACCGTTGCAAAGCTGACGGTGTGCTGAAGATCACTGGAAGCAGCTTTCCCTCCTGGCTCTTCTGCTGTGGAAGTAGAGGCCCAAACGTTCATGCTCTACTCCCTGCGCTGCTGCCTGGCAGCAGCGTGCAGGTTCAGAGGCATTGCATTCAAAAGCTCTTTCAGGTATGAAAGTGAAGGGTGACAGCAAGGATGGTGACCCAGTTGAAAGCTGAGTGTGAGCTGAATAATCCCAGCACAGGTTTCCCTCCTGGCTCTTCTGCCGTGCGAGCAGAGGCCAAACGTTCATACTCTACTCCCTGTGCTGCTGCTGGGGAGCAGAGTGCGGGATTCAGAGACATTGCATTCAAAAGCTCCTTCAGGTATGAAAGTGAACAGTGACAACAATGATTGTGACAGAGTGCAAAACTGAGTATGAGCTGAATAGGCCCAGCACCAGGTTACCCTCCTGGCTCTTCTGGCTGTGGAAGCAGAGGCCAAACGTTCGTGCGCTACTCACTGTGTTGCTGGGCAGCAGAGAGCAGGCTTCGGAGAGGTTTCCGCCAAACTCAGGTATGCAAGTGAGCCAAGACAGCACTGATGGAGGCACAGTTGCAAAGCTGTCTGTGTGCTGAAGAAGCCCAGCAACGGCTTTCCCTCCTGGCTCTTCGGCTGTGGAAATAGAGGCCAAAAGTTCGTGCTCTACTCTCTGTGCTGCTGCGCAGCTGAGAGCGACCACCAGAGAATTTGTATTCAAATGGTATTTTAGGTAATAAACGGAGGACTTACGGCAATGACGGTGACGCAAAAAAGTTGAGTGTGCGCTGAATAACGCCAGCAGCAGCTTTTCCTCCTGGTTCTTCCGCTGTGGGATTAGAAGCCAAATTTTCCTACTCTACCTCACTGTGCTGCTGGGCAGCAAGAGTGCAGGCCTCCGTGAGGTTTCACTCAAATGCTGTTTCAGGTATGAAAGTGAGCAGTGAAAGCAATGATGGAGGCCCGTTGCAAAGTTGTCTGTGTGGTGAAGAATCCCAGCACCAGCTTTCCCTCCTAGGTCTTCGGCTGTGGGAGTAGAGGCCAAACGTTCGTGCTATACTCACGGTGCTGCTGGGCAGCAGAGAGCAGTCTCCGGATGGGTTGCATTCAAATGCACTTTCCTGTATAAAAGTGAGCAGCGAAAGCAATGATGGACGCACCGTTGTAAAGCTGACTAGCAGACTGTGTGCTGAAGATCATTTGCAGCAGCTTTCCTTCCTGGCTCTTCTGCTCTGGGAGCAGAACCCAAACGTTCGTTCTCTACTCACGGTGCTGCAGGGCAGCAGAGAGCAGCCTCTTTAGAGGTTGCATTCAAATGCACTTTTGGGTTTGAAAGCTAGGAGCGACAGCACTGATGGTGACACCGTTGCAAAGCTGACTGTGTGCTGAAGATTCCCAGCACCAACTTTCCCACCTGGCTATTTGGCTGTGAGAACAGAGGCCAAACGTTGGTGTTCCACTCAGTGTGCTGCTGGGCAGCCGAGTGCAGGCTTCAGAGAGGCTGCATTCAAAAGCAGCCTCACGTATGAAAGTGAGCCCTGACAGGACTGATGGAGGTACCGCTGCAAACCTGACTCTGTTCTGGAGATCACTAGGACCATCTTTCCCTCCTGGCTCTGCGGCTCTGGGAGCAAAGGGCAAACGTTTATGCTCGACTCACTGTGTTGATGCAGCAGAGTGCAGGCTTCGGGAGAGGTTCCAATGAAACTCTCTTTCAGGTGTGAAAGTGAGCCGGGACAGCAATGCTGCAGTACCGTTGCAAAGCTGACTGTATGCTGAAGAGGACAAGCGGGGCTTTCCCTCCTGGCTCTTCTGCTGTGGGTGTTGAGGCCAAACGTTCGTGCTCTTCTCACTGTGCTGCTGCGCAGCTGAGAGCGACCACCAGAGAATTTGTATTCAAATGGTGTTTTAGGTATTAAACGGAGGAGAGACTGCAATGATGGTGACACCGTTTGCAAAGCTGACTGTGTGCTGAAGAGCCCAGCACAAGCTTTCCTTCCCTGGCTCTTCTGCGGTGGGAGCAGAGGCCAAACGTTCATGCCCTGCTCATAGTGTTGCTGCGCAGCAAAGAGCAAGCTCTGGAGAGATCACATTAAAATGCTTTCCATGTCTGAAAGTGGGCAGTGACACCAATAACGGAGGCACCGTTGCAAAGCTGACGGTGCTGAAGATCACTGGAAGCAGCTTTCCCTCCTGGCTCTTCTGCTGTGAAGTAGAGCCCAAACGTTCATGCTCTACTCCCTGCGCTGCTGCCTGGCAGCAGCGTGGCAGGTTCAGAGGCATTGCATTCAAAAGCTCTTTCAGGTATGAAAGTGAAGGGTGACAGCAAGGATGGTGACCCAGTTGAAAGCTGAGTGTGAGCTGAATAATCCCAGCACAGGTTTCCCCTCCTGGCTCTTCTGCCGTGCGAGCAGAGGCCAAACGTTCATACTCTACTCCCTGTGCTGCTGCTGGGGAGCAGAGTGCGGGATTCAGAGACATTGCATTCAAAAGCTCCTTCAGGTATGAAAGTGAACAGTGACAACAATGATTGTGACAGAGTGCAAAACTGAGTATGAGCTGAATAAGCCCAGCACCAGGTTACCCTCCTGGCTCTTCTGCTGTGGAAGCAGAGGCCAAACGTTCGTGCGCTACTCACTGTGTTGCTGGGCAGCAGAGAGCAGGCTTCGGAGAGGTTTCCGCCAAACTCAGGTATGCAAGTGAAGCCAAGACAGCACTGATGGAGGCACAGTTGCAAAGCTGTCTGTGTGCTGAAGAAGCCCAGCAACGGCTTTCCCTCCTGGCTCTTCGGCTGTGGAAATAGAGGCCAAAAGTTCGTGCTCTACTCTCTGTGCTGCTGCGCAGCTGAGAGCGACCACCAGAGAATTTGTATTCAAATGGTATTTTAGGTAATAAACGGAGGACTTACGGCAATGACGGTGACGCAAAAAGTTGAGTGTGCGCTGAATAACGCCAGCAGCAGCTTTTCCTCCTGGTTCTTCCGCTGTGGGATTAGAAGCCAAATTTTCCTACTCTACTCACTGTGCTGCTGGGCAGCAAGAGTGCAGGCCTCCGTGAGGTTTCACTCAATGCTGTTTCATGTATGAAAGTGAGCAGTGAAAGCAATGATGGAGGCCCCGTTGCAAAGTTGTCTGTGTGGTGAAGAATCCCAGCACCAGCTTTCCCTCCTAGGTCTTCGGCTGTGGGGAGTAGAGGCCAAACGTTCGTGCTATACTCACGGTGCTGCTGGGCAGCAGAGAGCAGTCTCCGGATGGGTTGCATTCAAATGCACTTTCCTGTATAAAAGTGAGCAGCGAAAGCAATGATGGACGCACCGTTGTAAAGCTGACTAGCAGACTGTGTGCTGAAGATCATTTGCAGCAGCTTTCCTTCCTGGCTCTTCTGCTCTGGGAGCAGAACCCAAACGTTCGTTCTCTACTCACGGTGCTGCAGGGCAGCAGAGAGCAGCCTCTTAGAGGTGCATTCAAATGCACTTTTGGGTTTGAAAGCTAGGAGCGACAGCACTGATGGTGACACCGTTGCAAAGCTGACTGTGTGCTGAAGATTCCCAGCACCAACTTTTCCCACCTGGCTATTTGGCTGTGAGAACAGAGGCCAAAACGTTGGTGTTCCACTCAGTGTGCTGCTGGGCAGCCGAGTGCAGCTTCAGAGAGGCTGCATTCAAAAGCAGCCTCACGTATGAAAGTGAGCCCTGACAGGACTGATGGAGGTACCGCTGCAAACCTGACTCTGTTCTGGAGATCACTAGGGACCATCTTTCCCTCCTGGCTCTGCGGCTCTGGGAGCAAAGGGCAAACGTTTATGCTCGACTCACTGTGTTGATGGCAGCAGAGTGCAGGCTTCGGAGAGGTTTCAATGAAACTCTCTTTCAGGTGTGAAAGTGAGCCGGGACAGCAATGCTGCAGGTACCGTTGCAAAGCTGACTGTATGCTGAAGAGGACAAGCGGGGCTTTCCCTCCTGGCTCTTCTGCTGTGGGTGTTGAGGCCAAACGTTCGTGCTCTTCTCACTGTGCTGCTGCGCAGCTGAGAGCGACCACCAGAGAATTTGTATTCAAATGGTGTTTTAGGTATTAAACGGAGGAGAGACTGCAATGATGGTGACACCGTTGCAAAGCTGACTGTGTGCTGAAGAGCCCAGCACAAGCTTTCCTTCCTGGCTCTTCTGCGGTGGGAGCAGAGGCCAAACGTTCATGCCCTGCTCATAGTGTTGCTGCGCAGCAAAGAGCAAGCTCTGGAGAGATCACATTAAAATGCTTTCCATGTCTGAAAGTGGGCAGTGACACCAATAACGGAGGCACCGTTGCAAAGCTGACGGTGTGCTGAAGATCACTGGAAGCAGCTTTCCCTCCTGGCTCTTCTGCTGTGGAAGTAGAGCCCAAACGTTCATGCTCTACTCCCTGCGCTGCTGCCTGGCAGCAGCGTGCAGGTTCAGAGGCATTGCATTCCAAAAGCTCTTTCAGGTATGAAAGTGAAGGGTGACAGCAAGGATGGTGACCCAGTTGAAAGCTGAGTGTGAGCTGAATAATCCCAGCACAGGTTTCCCTCCTGGCTCTTCTGCCGTGCGAGCAGAGGCCAAACGTTCATACTCTACTCCCTGTGCTGCTGCTGGGGAGCAGAGTGCGGGATTCAGAGACATTGCATTCAAAAGCTCCTTCAGGTATGAAAGTGAACAGTGACAACAATGATTGTGACAGAGTGCAAAACTGAGTATGAGCTGAATAAGCCCAGCACCAGGTTACCCTCCTGGCTCTTCTGCTGTGGAAGCAGAGGCCAAACGTTCGTGCGCTACTCACTGTGTTGCTGGGCAGCAGAGAGCAGGCTTCGGAGAGGTTTCCGCCAAACTCAGGTATGCAAGTGAGCCAAGACAGCACTGATGGAGGCACAGTTGCAAAGCTGTCTGTGTGCTGAAGAAGCCCAGCAACGGCTTTCCCTCCTGGCTCTTCGGCTGTGGAAATAGAGGCCAAAAGTTCGTGCTCTACTCTCTGTGCTGCTGCGCAGCTGAGAGCGACCACCAGAGAATTTGTATTCAAATGGTATTTTAGGTAATAAACGGAGGACTTACGGCAATGACGGTGACGCAAAAAAGTTGAGTGTGCGCTGAATAACGCCAGCAGCAGCTTTTCCTCCTGGTTCTTCCGCTGTGGGATTAGAAGCCAAATTTTCCTACTCTACTCACTGTGCTGCTGGGCAGCAAGAGTGCAGGCCTCCGTGAGGTTTCACTCAAATGCTGTTTCAGGTATGAAAGTGAGCAGTGAAAGCAATGATGGAGGCCCCGTTGCAAAGTTGTCTGTGTGGTGAAGAATCCCAGCACCAGCTTTCCCTCCTAGGTCTTCGGCTGTGGGAGTAGAGGCCAAACGTTCGTGCTATACTCACGGTGCTGCTGGGCAGCAGAGAGCAGTCTCCGGATGGGTTGCATTCAAATGCACTTTCCTGTATAAAAGTGAGCAGCGAAAGCAATGATGGACGCACCGTTGTAAAGCTGACTAGCAGACTGTGTGCTGAAGATCATTTGCAGCAGCTTTCCTTCCTGGCTCTTCTGCTCTGGGAGCAGAACCCAAACGTTCGTTCTCTACTCACGGTGCTGCAGGGCAGCAGAGAGCAGCCTCTTTAGAGGTTGCATTCAAATGCACTTTTGGGTTTGAAAGCTAGGAGCGACAGCACTGATGGTGACACCGTTGCAAAGCTGACTGTGTGCTGAAGATTCCCAGCACCAACTTTCCCACCTGGCTATTTGGCTGTGAGAACAGAGGCCAAACGTTGGTGTTCCACTCAGTGTGCTGCTGGGCAGCCGAGTGCAGGCTTCAGAGAGGCTGCATTCAAAAGCAGCCTCACGTATGAAAGTGAGCCCTGACAGGACTGATGGAGGTACCGCTGCAAACCTGACTCTGTTCTGGAGATCACTAGGACCATCTTTCCCTCCTGGCTCTGCGGCTCTGGGAGCAAAGGGCAAACGTTTATGCTCGACTCACTGTGTTGATGGCAGCAGAGTGCAGGCTTCGGAGAGGTTTCAATGAAACTCTCTTTCAGGTGTGAAAGTGAGCCGGGACAGCAATGCTGCAGGTACCGTTGCAAAGCTGACTGTATGCTGAAGAGGACAAGCGGGGCTTTCCCTCCTGGCTCTTCTGCTGTGGGTGTTGAGGCCAAACGTTCGTGCTCTTCTCACTGTGCTGCTGCGCAGCTGAGAGCGACCACCAGAGAATTTGTATTCAAATGGTGTTTTAGGTATTAAACGGAGGAGAGACTGCAATGATGGTGACACCGTTGCAAAGCTGACTGTGTGCTGAAGAGCCCAGCACAAGCTTTCCTTCCTGGCTCTTCTGCGGTGGGAGCAGAGGCCAAACGTTCATGCCCTGCTCATAGTGTTGCTGCGCAGCAAAGAGCAAGCTCTGGAGAGATCACATTAAAATGCTTTCCATGTCTGAAAGTGGGCAGTGACACCAATAACGGAGGCACCGTTGCAAAGCTGACGGTGTGCTGAAGATCACTGGAAGCAGCTTTCCCTCCTGGCTCTTCTGCTGTGGAAGTAGAGCCCAAACGTTCATGCTCTACTCCCTGCGCTGCTGCCTGGCAGCAGCGTGCAGGTTCAGAGGCATTGCATTCAAAAGCTCTTTCAGGTATGAAAGTGAAGGGTGACAGCAAGGATGGTGACCCAGTTGAAAGCTGAGTGTGAGCTGAATAATCCCAGCACAGGTTTCCCTCCTGGCTCTTCTGCCGTGCGAGCAGAGGCCAAACGTTCATACTCTACTCCCTGTGCTGCTGCTGGGGAGCAGAGTGCGGGATTCAGAGACATTGCATTCAAAAGCTCCTTCAGGTATGAAAGTGAACAGTGACAACAATGATTGTGACAGAGTGCAAAACTGAGTATGAGCTGAATAAGCCCAGCACCAGGTTACCCTCCTGGCTCTTCTGCTGTGGAAGCAGAGGCCAAACGTTCGTGCGCTACTCACTGTGTTGCTGGGCAGCAGAGAGCAGGCTTCGGAGAGGTTTCCGCCAAACTCAGGTATGCAAGTGAGCCAAGACAGCACTGATGGAGGCACAGTTGCAAAGCTGTCTGTGTGCTGAAGAAGCCCAGCAACGGCTTTCCCTCCTGGCTCTTCGGCTGTGGAAATAGAGGCCAAAAGTTCGTGCTCTACTCTCTGTGCTGCTGCGCAGCTGAGAGCGACCACCAGAGAATTTGTATTCAAATGGTATTTTAGGTAATAAACGGAGGACTTACGGCAATGACGGTGACGCAAAAAAGTTGAGTGTGCGCTGAATAACGCCAGCAGCAGCTTTTCCTCCTGGTTCTTCCGCTGTGGGATTAGAAGCCAAATTTTCCTACTCTACTCACTGTGCTGCTGGGCAGCAAGAGTGCAGGCCTCCGTGAGGTTTCACTCAAATGCTGTTTCAGGTATGAAAGTGAGCAGTGAAAGCAATGATGGAGGCCCCGTTGCAAAGTTGTCTGTGTGGTGAAGAATCCCAGCACCAGCTTTCCCTCCTAGGTCTTCGGCTGTGGGAGTAGAGGCCAAACGTTCGTGCTATACTCACGGTGCTGCTGGGCAGCAGAGAGCAGTCTCCGGATGGGTTGCATTCAAATGCACTTTCCTGTATAAAAGTGAGCAGCGAAAGCAATGATGGACGCACCGTTGTAAAGCTGACTAGCAGACTGTGTGCTGAAGATCATTTGCAGCAGCTTTCCTTCCTGGCTCTTCTGCTCTGGGAGCAGAACCCAAACGTTCGTTCTCTACTCACGGTGCTGCAGGGCAGCAGAGAGCAGCCTCTTTAGAGGTTGCATTCAAATGCACTTTTGGGTTTGAAAGCTAGGAGCGACAGCACTGATGGTGACACCGTTGCAAAGCTGACTGTGTGCTGAAGATTCCCAGCACCAACTTTCCCACCTGGCTATTTGGCTGTGAGAACAGAGGCCAAACGTTGGTGTTCCACTCAGTGTGCTGCTGGGCAGCCGAGTGCAGGCTTCAGAGAGGCTGCATTCAAAAGCAGCCTCACGTATGAAAGTGAGCCCTGACAGGACTGATGGAGGTACCGCTGCAAACCTGACTCTGTTCTGGAGATCACTAGGACCATCTTTCCCTCCTGGCTCTGCGGCTCTGGGAGCAAAGGGCAAACGTTTATGCTCGACTCACTGTGTTGATGGCAGCAGAGTGCAGGCTTCGGAGAGGTTTCAATGAAACTCTCTTTCAGGTGTGAAAGTGAGCCGGGACAGCAATGCTGCAGGTACCGTTGCAAAGCTGACTGTATGCTGAAGAGGACAAGCGGGGCTTTCCCTCCTGGCTCTTCTGCTGTGGGTGTTGAGGCCAAACGTTCGTGCTCTTCTCACTGTGCTGCTGCGCAGCTGAGAGCGACCACCAGAGAATTTGTATTCAAATGGTGTTTTAGGTATTAAACGGAGGAGAGACTGCAATGATGGTGACACCGTTGCAAAGCTGACTGTGTGCTGAAGAGCCCAGCACAAGCTTTCCTTCCTGGCTCTTCTGCGGTGGGAGCAGAGGCCAAACGTTCATGCCCTGCTCATAGTGTTGCTGCGCAGCAAAGAGCAAGCTCTGGAGAGATCACATTAAAATGCTTTCCATGTCTGAAAGTGGGCAGTGACACCAATAACGGAGGCACCGTTGCAAAGCTGACGGTGTGCTGAAGATCACTGGAAGCAGCTTTCCCTCCTGGCTCTTCTGCTGTGGAAGTAGAGCCCAAACGTTCATGCTCTACTCCCTGCGCTGCTGCCTGGCAGCAGCGTGCAGGTTCAGAGGCATTGCATTCAAAAGCTCTTTCAGGTATGAAAGTGAAGGGTGACAGCAAGGATGGTGACCCAGTTGAAAGCTGAGTGTGAGCTGAATAATCCCAGCACAGGTTTCCCTCCTGGCTCTTCTGCCGTGCGAGCAGAGGCCAAACGTTCATACTCTACTCCCTGTGCTGCTGCTGGGGAGCAGAGTGCGGGATTCAGAGACATTGCATTCAAAAGCTCCTTCAGGTATGAAAGTGAACAGTGACAACAATGATTGTGACAGAGTGCAAAACTGAGTATGAGCTGAATAAGCCCAGCACCAGGTTACCCTCCTGGCTCTTCTGCTGTGGAAGCAGAGGCCAAACGTTCGTGCGCTACTCACTGTGTTGCTGGGCAGCAGAGAGCAGGCTTCGGAGAGGTTTCCGCCAAACTCAGGTATGCAAGTGAGCCAAGACAGCACTGATGGAGGCACAGTTGCAAAGCTGTCTGTGTGCTGAAGAAGCCCAGCAACGGCTTTCCCTCCTGGCTCTTCGGCTGTGGAAATAGAGGCCAAAAGTTCGTGCTCTACTCTCTGTGCTGCTGCGCAGCTGAGAGCGACCACCAGAGAATTTGTATTCAAATGGTATTTTAGGTAATAAACGGAGGACTTACGGCAATGACGGTGACGCAAAAAAGTTGAGTGTGCGCTGAATAACGCCAGCAGCAGCTTTTCCTCCTGGTTCTTCCGCTGTGGGATTAGAAGCCAAATTTTCCTACTCTACTCACTGTGCTGCTGGGCAGCAAGAGTGCAGGCCTCCGTGAGGTTTCACTCAAATGCTGTTTCAGGTATGAAAGTGAGCAGTGAAAGCAATGATGGAGGCCCCGTTGCAAAGTTGTCTGTGTGGTGAAGAATCCCAGCACCAGCTTTCCCTCCTAGGTCTTCGGCTGTGGGAGTAGAGGCCAAACGTTCGTGCTATACTCACGGTGCTGCTGGGCAGCAGAGAGCAGTCTCCGGATGGGTTGCATTCAAATGCACTTTCCTGTATAAAAGTGAGCAGCGAAAGCAATGATGGACGCACCGTTGTAAAGCTGACTAGCAGACTGTGTGCTGAAGATCATTTGCAGCAGCTTTCCTTCCTGGCTCTTCTGCTCTGGGAGCAGAACCCAAACGTTCGTTCTCTACTCACGGTGCTGCAGGGCAGCAGAGAGCAGCCTCTTTAGAGGTTGCATTCAAATGCACTTTTGGGTTTGAAAGCTAGGAGCGACAGCACTGATGGTGACACCGTTGCAAAGCTGACTGTGTGCTGAAGATTCCCAGCACCAACTTTCCCACCTGGCTATTTGGCTGTGAGAACAGAGGCCAAACGTTGGTGTTCCACTCAGTGTGCTGCTGGGCAGCCGAGTGCAGGCTTCAGAGAGGCTGCATTCAAAAGCAGCCTCACGTATGAAAGTGAGCCCTGACAGGACTGATGGAGGTACCGCTGCAAACCTGACTCTGTTCTGGAGATCACTAGGACCATCTTTCCCTCCTGGCTCTGCGGCTCTGGGAGCAAAGGGCAAACGTTTATGCTCGACTCACTGTGTGGATGGCAGCAGAGTGCAGGCTTCGGAGAGGTTTCAATGAAACTCTCTTTCAGGTGTGAAAGTGAGCCGGGACAGCAATGCTGCAGGTACCGTTGCAAAGCTGACTGTATGCTGAAGAGGACAAGCGGGGCTTTCCCTCCTGGCTCTTCTGCTGTGGGTGTTGAGGCCAAACGTTCGTGCTCTTCTCACTGTGCTGCTGCGCAGCTGAGAGCGACCACCAGAGAATTTGTATTCAAATGGTGTTTTAGGTATTAAACGGAGGAGAGACTGCAATGATGGTGACACCGTTGCAAAGCTGACTGTGTGCTGAAGAGCCCAGCACAAGCTTTCCTTCCTGGCTCTTCTGCGGTGGGAGCAGAGGCCAAACGTTCATGCCCTGCTCATAGTGTTGCTGCGCAGCAAAGAGCAAGCTCTGGAGAGATCACATTAAAATGCTTTCCATGTCTGAAAGTGGGCAGTGACACCAATAACGGAGGCACCGTTGCAAAGCTGACGGTGTGCTGAAGATCACTGGAAGCAGCTTTCCCTCCTGGCTCTTCTGCTGTGGAAGTAGAGCCCAAACGTTCATGCTCTACTCCCTGCGCTGCTGCCTGGCAGCAGCGTGCAGGTTCAGAGGCATTGCATTCAAAAGCTCTTTCAGGTATGAAAGTGAAGGGTGACAGCAAGGATGGTGACCCAGTTGAAAGCTGAGTGTGAGCTGAATAATCCCAGCACAGGTTTCCCTCCTGGCTCTTCTGCCGTGCGAGCAGAGGCCAAACGTTCATACTCTACTCCCTGTGCTGCTGCTGGGGAGCAGAGTGCGGGATTCAGAGACATTGCATTCAAAAGCTCCTTCAGGTATGAAAGTGAACAGTGACAACAATGATTGTGACAGAGTGCAAAACTGAGTATGAGCTGAATAAGCCCAGCACCAGGTTACCCTCCTGGCTCTTCTGCTGTGGAAGCAGAGGCCAAACGTTCGTGCGCTACTCACTGTGTTGCTGGGCAGCAGAGAGCAGGCTTCGGAGAGGTTTCCGCCAAACTCAGGTATGCAAGTGAGCCAAGACAGCACTGATGGAGGCACAGTTGCAAAGCTGTCTGTGTGCTGAAGAAGCCCAGCAACGGCTTTCCCTCCTGGCTCTTCGGCTGTGGAAATAGAGGCCAAAAGTTCGTGCTCTACTCTCTGTGCTGCTGCGCAGCTGAGAGCGACCACCAGAGAATTTGTATTCAAATGGTATTTTAGGTAATAAACGGAGGACTTACGGCAATGACGGTGACGCAAAAAAGTTGAGTGTGCGCTGAATAACGCCAGCAGCAGCTTTTCCTCCTGGTTCTTCCGCTGTGGGATTAGAAGCCAAATTTTCCTACTCTACTCACTGTGCTGCTGGGCAGCAAGAGTGCAGGCCTCCGTGAGGTTTCACTCAAATGCTGTTTCAGGTATGAAAGTGAGCAGTGAAAGCAATGATGGAGGCCCCGTTGCAAAGTTGTCTGTGTGGTGAAGAATCCCAGCACCAGCTTTCCCTCCTAGGTCTTCGGCTGTGGGAGTAGAGGCCAAACGTTCGTGCTATACTCACGGTGCTGCTGGGCAGCAGAGAGCAGTCTCCGGATGGGTTGCATTCAAATGCACTTTCCTGTATAAAAGTGAGCAGCGAAAGCAATGATGGACGCACCGTTGTAAAGCTGACTAGCAGACTGTGTGCTGAAGATCATTTGCAGCAGCTTTCCTTCCTGGCTCTTCTGCTCTGGGAGCAGAACCCAAACGTTCGTTCTCTACTCACGGTGCTGCAGGGCAGCAGAGAGCAGCCTCTTTAGAGGTTGCATTCAAATGCACTTTTGGGTTTGAAAGCTAGGAGCGACAGCACTGATGGTGACACCGTTGCAAAGCTGACTGTGTGCTGAAGATTCCCAGCACCAACTTTCCCACCTGGCTATTTGGCTGTGAGAACAGAGGCCAAACGTTGGTGTTCCACTCAGTGTGCTGCTGGGCAGCCGAGTGCAGGCTTCAGAGAGGCTGCATTCAAAAGCAGCCTCACGTATGAAAGTGAGCCCTGACAGGACTGATGGAGGTACCGCTGCAAACCTGACTCTGTTCTGGAGATCACTAGGACCATCTTTCCCTCCTGGCTCTGCGGCTCTGGGAGCAAAGGGCAAACGTTTATGCTCGACTCACTGTGTTGATGGCAGCAGAGTGCAGGCTTCGGAGAGGTTTCAATGAAACTCTCTTTCAGGTGTGAAAGTGAGCCGGGACAGCAATGCTGCAGGTACCGTTGCAAAGCTGACTGTATGCTGAAGAGGACAAGCGGGGCTTTCCCTCCTGGCTCTTCTGCTGTGGGTGTTGAGGCCAAACGTTCGTGCTCTTCTCACTGTGCTGCTGCGCAGCTGAGAGCGACCACCAGAGAATTTGTATTCAAATGGTGTTTTAGGTATTAAACGGAGGAGAGACTGCAATGATGGTGACACCGTTGCAAAGCTGACTGTGTGCTGAAGAGCCCAGCACAAGCTTTCCTTCCTGGCTCTTCTGCGGTGGGAGCAGAGGCCAAACGTTCATGCCCTGCTCATAGTGTTGCTGCGCAGCAAAGAGCAAGCTCTGGAGAGATCACATTAAAATGCTTTCCATGTCTGAAAGTGGGCAGTGACACCAATAACGGAGGCACCGTTGCAAAGCTGACGGTGTGCTGAAGATCACTGGAAGCAGCTTTCCCTCCTGGCTCTTCTGCTGTGGAAGTAGAGCCCAAACGTTCATGCTCTACTCCCTGCGCTGCTGCCTGGCAGCAGCGTGCAGGTTCAGAGGCATTGCATTCAAAAGCTCTTTCAGGTATGAAAGTGAAGGGTGACAGCAAGGATGGTGACCCAGTTGAAAGCTGAGTGTGAGCTGAATAATCCCAGCACAGGTTTCCCTCCTGGCTCTTCTGCCGTGCGAGCAGAGGCCAAACGTTCATACTCTACTCCCTGTGCTGCTGCTGGGGAGCAGAGTGCGGGATTCAGAGACATTGCATTCAAAAGCTCCTTCAGGTATGAAAGTGAACAGTGACAACAATGATTGTGACAGAGTGCAAAACTGAGTATGAGCTGAATAAGCCCAGCACCAGGTTACCCTCCTGGCTCTTCTGCTGTGGAAGCAGAGGCCAAACGTTCGTGCGCTACTCACTGTGTTGCTGGGCAGCAGAGAGCAGGCTTCGGAGAGGTTTCCGCCAAACTCAGGTATGCAAGTGAGCCAAGACAGCACTGATGGAGGCACAGTTGCAAAGCTGTCTGTGTGCTGAAGAAGCCCAGCAACGGCTTTCCCTCCTGGCTCTTCGGCTGTGGAAATAGAGGCCAAAAGTTCGTGCTCTACTCTCTGTGCTGCTGCGCAGCTGAGAGCGACCACCAGAGAATTTGTATTCAAATGGTATTTTAGGTAATAAACGGAGGACTTACGGCAATGACGGTGACGCAAAAAAGTTGAGTGTGCGCTGAATAACGCCAGCAGCAGCTTTTCCTCCTGGTTCTTCCGCTGTGGGATTAGAAGCCAAATTTTCCTACTCTACTCACTGTGCTGCTGGGCAGCAAGAGTGCAGGCCTCCGTGAGGTTTCACTCAAATGCTGTTTCAGGTATGAAAGTGAGCAGTGAAAGCAATGATGGAGGCCCCGTTGCAAAGTTGTCTGTGTGGTGAAGAATCCCAGCACCAGCTTTCCCTCCTAGGTCTTCGGCTGTGGGAGTAGAGGCCAAACGTTCGTGCTATACTCACGGTGCTGCTGGGCAGCAGAGAGCAGTCTCCGGATGGGTTGCATTCAAATGCACTTTCCTGTATAAAAGTGAGCAGCGAAAGCAATGATGGACGCACCGTTGTAAAGCTGACTAGCAGACTGTGTGCTGAAGATCATTTGCAGCAGCTTTCCTTCCTGGCTCTTCTGCTCTGGGAGCAGAACCCAAACGTTCGTTCTCTACTCACGGTGCTGCAGGGCAGCAGAGAGCAGCCTCTTTAGAGGTTGCATTCAAATGCACTTTTGGGTTTGAAAGCTAGGAGCGACAGCACTGATGGTGACACCGTTGCAAAGCTGACTGTGTGCTGAAGATTCCCAGCACCAACTTTCCCACCTGGCTATTTGGCTGTGAGAACAGAGGCCAAACGTTGGTGTTCCACTCAGTGTGCTGCTGGGCAGCCGAGTGCAGGCTTCAGAGAGGCTGCATTCAAAAGCAGCCTCACGTATGAAAGTGAGCCCTGACAGGACTGATGGAGGTACCGCTGCAAACCTGACTCTGTTCTGGAGATCACTAGGACCATCTTTCCCTCCTGGCTCTGCGGCTCTGGGAGCAAAGGGCAAACGTTTATGCTCGACTCACTGTGTTGATGGCAGCAGAGTGCAGGCTTCGGAGAGGTTTCAATGAAACTCTCTTTCAGGTGTGAAAGTGAGCCGGGACAGCAGTGCTGCAGGTACCGTTGCAAAGCTGACTGTATGCTGAAGAGGACAAGCGGGGCTTTCCCTCCTGGCTCTTCTGCTGTGGGTGTTGAGGCCAAACGTTCGTGCTCTTCTCACTGTGCTGCTGCGCAGCTGAGAGCGACCACCAGAGAATTTGTATTCAAATGGTGTTTTAGGTATTAAACGGAGGAGAGACTGCAATGATGGTGACACCGTTGCAAAGCTGACTGTGTGCTGAAGAGCCCAGCACAAGCTTTCCTTCCTGGCTCTTCTGCGGTGGGAGCAGAGGCCAAACGTTCATGCCCTGCTCATAGTGTTGCTGCGCAGCAAAGAGCAAGCTCTGGAGAGATCACATTAAAATGCTTTCCATGTCTGAAAGTGGGCAGTGACACCAATAACGGAGGCACCGTTGCAAAGCTGACGGTGTGCTGAAGATCACTGGAAGCAGCTTTCCCTCCTGGCTCTTCTGCTGTGGAAGTAGAGCCCAAACGTTCATGCTCTACTCCCTGCGCTGCTGCCTGGCAGCAGCGTGCAGGTTCAGAGGCATTGCATTCAAAAGCTCTTTCAGGTATGAAAGTGAAGGGTGACAGCAAGGATGGTGACCCAGTTGAAAGCTGAGTGTGAGCTGAATAATCCCAGCACAGGTTTCCCTCCTGGCTCTTCTGCCGTGCGAGCAGAGGCCAAACGTTCATACTCTACTCCCTGTGCTGCTGCTGGGGAGCAGAGTGCGGGATTCAGAGACATTGCATTCAAAAGCTCCTTCAGGTATGAAAGTGAACAGTGACAACAATGATTGTGACAGAGTGCAAAACTGAGTATGAGCTGAATAAGCCCAGCACCAGGTTACCCTCCTGGCTCTTCTGCTGTGGAAGCAGAGGCCAAACGTTCGTGCGCTACTCACTGTGTTGCTGGGCAGCAGAGAGCAGGCTTCGGAGAGGTTTCCGCCAAACTCAGGTATGCAAGTGAGCCAAGACAGCACTGATGGAGGCACAGTTGCAAAGCTGTCTGTGTGCTGAAGAAGCCCAGCAACGGCTTTCCCTCCTGGCTCTTCGGCTGTGGAAATAGAGGCCAAAAGTTCGTGCTCTACTCTCTGTGCTGCTGCGCAGCTGAGAGCGACCACCAGAGAATTTGTATTCAAATGGTATTTTAGGTAATAAACGGAGGACTTACGGCAATGACGGTGACGCAAAAAAGTTGAGTGTGCGCTGAATAACGCCAGCAGCAGCTTTTCCTCCTGGTTCTTCCGCTGTGGGATTAGAAGCCAAATTTTCCTACTCTACTCACTGTGCTGCTGGGCAGCAAGAGTGCAGGCCTCCGTGAGGTTTCACTCAAATGCTGTTTCAGGTATGAAAGTGAGCAGTGAAAGCAATGATGGAGGCCCCGTTGCAAAGTTGTCTGTGTGGTGAAGAATCCCAGCACCAGCTTTCCCTCCTAGGTCTTCGGCTGTGGGAGTAGAGGCCAAACGTTCGTGCTATACTCACGGTGCTGCTGGGCAGCAGAGAGCAGTCTCCGGATGGGTTGCATTCAAATGCACTTTCCTGTATAAAAGTGAGCAGCGAAAGCAATGATGGACGCACCGTTGTAAAGCTGACTAGCAGACTGTGTGCTGAAGATCATTTGCAGCAGCTTTCCTTCCTGGCTCTTCTGCTCTGGGAGCAGAACCCAAACGTTCGTTCTCTACTCACGGTGCTGCAGGGCAGCAGAGAGCAGCCTCTTTAGAGGTTGCATTCAAATGCACTTTTGGGTTTGAAAGCTAGGAGCGACAGCACTGATGGTGACACCGTTGCAAAGCTGACTGTGTGCTGAAGATTCCCAGCACCAACTTTCCCACCTGGCTATTTGGCTGTGAGAACAGAGGCCAAACGTTGGTGTTCCACTCAGTGTGCTGCTGGGCAGCCGAGTGCAGGCTTCAGAGAGGCTGCATTCAAAAGCAGCCTCACGTATGAAAGTGAGCCCTGACAGGACTGATGGAGGTACCGCTGCAAACCTGACTCTGTTCTGGAGATCACTAGGACCATCTTTCCCTCCTGGCTCTGCGGCTCTGGGAGCAAAGGGCAAACGTTTATGCTCGACTCACTGTGTGGATGGCAGCAGAGTGCAGGCTTCGGAGAGGTTTCAATGAAACTCTCTTTCAGGTGTGAAAGTGAGCCGGGACAGCAATGCTGCAGGTACCGTTGCAAAGCTGACTGTATGCTGAAGAGGACAAGCGGGGCTTTCCCTCCTGGCTCTTCTGCTGTGGGTGTTGAGGCCAAACGTTCGTGCTCTTCTCACTGTGCTGCTGCGCAGCTGAGAGCGACCACCAGAGAATTTGTATTCAAATGGTGTTTTAGGTATTAAACGGAGGAGAGACTGCAATGATGGTGACACCGTTGCAAAGCTGACTGTGTGCTGAAGAGCCCAGCACAAGCTTTCCTTCCTGGCTCTTCTGCGGTGGGAGCAGAGGCCAAACGTTCATGCCCTGCTCATAGTGTTGCTGCGCAGCAAAGAGCAAGCTCTGGAGAGATCACATTAAAATGCTTTCCATGTCTGAAAGTGGGCAGTGACACCAATAACGGAGGCACCGTTGCAAAGCTGACGGTGTGCTGAAGATCACTGGAAGCAGCTTTCCCTCCTGGCTCTTCTGCTGTGGAAGTAGAGCCCAAACGTTCATGCTCTACTCCCTGCGCTGCTGCCTGGCAGCAGCGTGCAGGTTCAGAGGCATTGCATTCAAAAGCTCTTTCAGGTATGAAAGTGAAGGGTGACAGCAAGGATGGTGACCCAGTTGAAAGCTGAGTGTGAGCTGAATAATCCCAGCACAGGTTTCCCTCCTGGCTCTTCTGCCGTGCGAGCAGAGGCCAAACGTTCATACTCTACTCCCTGTGCTGCTGCTGGGGAGCAGAGTGCGGGATTCAGAGACATTGCATTCAAAAGCTCCTTCAGGTATGAAAGTGAACAGTGACAACAATGATTGTGACAGAGTGCAAAACTGAGTATGAGCTGAATAAGCCCAGCACCAGGTTACCCTCCTGGCTCTTCTGCTGTGGAAGCAGAGGCCAAACGTTCGTGCGCTACTCACTGTGTTGCTGGGCAGCAGAGAGCAGGCTTCGGAGAGGTTTCCGCCAAACTCAGGTATGCAAGTGAGCCAAGACAGCACTGATGGAGGCACAGTTGCAAAGCTGTCTGTGTGCTGAAGAAGCCCAGCAACGGCTTTCCCTCCTGGCTCTTCGGCTGTGGAAATAGAGGCCAAAAGTTCGTGCTCTACTCTCTGTGCTGCTGCGCAGCTGAGAGCGACCACCAGAGAATTTGTATTCAAATGGTATTTTAGGTAATAAACGGAGGACTTACGGCAATGACGGTGACGCAAAAAAGTTGAGTGTGCGCTGAATAACGCCAGCAGCAGCTTTTCCTCCTGGTTCTTCCGCTGTGGGATTAGAAGCCAAATTTTCCTACTCTACTCACTGTGCTGCTGGGCAGCAAGAGTGCAGGCCTCCGTGAGGTTTCACTCAAATGCTGTTTCAGGTATGAAAGTGAGCAGTGAAAGCAATGATGGAGGCCCCGTTGCAAAGTTGTCTGTGTGGTGAAGAATCCCAGCACCAGCTTTCCCTCCTAGGTCTTCGGCTGTGGGAGTAGAGGCCAAACGTTCGTGCTATACTCACGGTGCTGCTGGGCAGCAGAGAGCAGTCTCCGGATGGGTTGCATTCAAATGCACTTTCCTGTATAAAAGTGAGCAGCGAAAGCAATGATGGACGCACCGTTGTAAAGCTGACTAGCAGACTGTGTGCTGAAGATCATTTGCAGCAGCTTTCCTTCCTGGCTCTTCTGCTCTGGGAGCAGAACCCAAACGTTCGTTCTCTACTCACGGTGCTGCAGGGCAGCAGAGAGCAGCCTCTTTAGAGGTTGCATTCAAATGCACTTTTGGGTTTGAAAGCTAGGAGCGACAGCACTGATGGTGACACCGTTGCAAAGCTGACTGTGTGCTGAAGATTCCCAGCACCAACTTTCCCACCTGGCTATTTGGCTGTGAGAACAGAGGCCAAACGTTGGTGTTCCACTCAGTGTGCTGCTGGGCAGCCGAGTGCAGGCTTCAGAGAGGCTGCATTCAAAAGCAGCCTCACGTATGAAAGTGAGCCCTGACAGGACTGATGGAGGTACCGCTGCAAACCTGACTCTGTTCTGGAGATCACTAGGACCATCTTTCCCTCCTGGCTCTGCGGCTCTGGGAGCAAAGGGCAAACGTTTATGCTCGACTCACTGTGTTGATGGCAGCAGAGTGCAGGCTTCGGAGAGGTTTCAATGAAACTCTCTTTCAGGTGTGAAAGTGAGCCGGGACAGCAATGCTGCAGGTACCGTTGCAAAGCTGACTGTATGCTGAAGAGGACAAGCGGGGCTTTCCCTCCTGGCTCTTCTGCTGTGGGTGTTGAGGCCAAACGTTCGTGCTCTTCTCACTGTGCTGCTGCGCAGCTGAGAGCGACCACCAGAGAATTTGTATTCAAATGGTGTTTTAGGTATTAAACGGAGGAGAGACTGCAATGATGGTGACACCGTTGCAAAGCTGACTGTGTGCTGAAGAGCCCAGCACAAGCTTTCCTTCCTGGCTCTTCTGCGGTGGGAGCAGAGGCCAAACGTTCATGCCCTGCTCATAGTGTTGCTGCGCAGCAAAGAGCAAGCTCTGGAGAGATCACATTAAAATGCTTTCCATGTCTGAAAGTGGGCAGTGACACCAATAACGGAGGCACCGTTGCAAAGCTGACGGTGTGCTGAAGATCACTGGAAGCAGCTTTCCCTCCTGGCTCTTCTGCTGTGGAAGTAGAGCCCAAACGTTCATGCTCTACTCCCTGCGCTGCTGCCTGGCAGCAGCGTGCAGGTTCAGAGGCATTGCATTCAAAAGCTCTTTCAGGTATGAAAGTGAAGGGTGACAGCAAGGATGGTGACCCAGTTGAAAGCTGAGTGTGAGCTGAATAATCCCAGCACAGGTTTCCCTCCTGGCTCTTCTGCCGTGCGAGCAGAGGCCAAACGTTCATACTCTACTCCCTGTGCTGCTGCTGGGGAGCAGAGTGCGGGATTCAGAGACATTGCATTCAAAAGCTCCTTCAGGTATGAAAGTGAACAGTGACAACAATGATTGTGACAGAGTGCAAAACTGAGTATGAGCTGAATAAGCCCAGCACCAGGTTACCCTCCTGGCTCTTCTGCTGTGGAAGCAGAGGCCAAACGTTCGTGCGCTACTCACTGTGTTGCTGGGCAGCAGAGAGCAGGCTTCGGAGAGGTTTCCGCCAAACTCAGGTATGCAAGTGAGCCAAGACAGCACTGATGGAGGCACAGTTGCAAAGCTGTCTGTGTGCTGAAGAAGCCCAGCAACGGCTTTCCCTCCTGGCTCTTCGGCTGTGGAAATAGAGGCCAAAAGTTCGTGCTCTACTCTCTGTGCTGCTGCGCAGCTGAGAGCGACCACCAGAGAATTTGTATTCAAATGGTATTTTAGGTAATAAACGGAGGACTTACGGCAATGACGGTGACGCAAAAAAGTTGAGTGTGCGCTGAATAACGCCAGCAGCAGCTTTTCCTCCTGGTTCTTCCGCTGTGGGATTAGAAGCCAAATTTTCCTACTCTACTCACTGTGCTGCTGGGCAGCAAGAGTGCAGGCCTCCGTGAGGTTTCACTCAAATGCTGTTTCAGGTATGAAAGTGAGCAGTGAAAGCAATGATGGAGGCCCCGTTGCAAAGTTGTCTGTGTGGTGAAGAATCCCAGCACCAGCTTTCCCTCCTAGGTCTTCGGCTGTGGGAGTAGAGGCCAAACGTTCGTGCTATACTCACGGTGCTGCTGGGCAGCAGAGAGCAGTCTCCGGATGGGTTGCATTCAAATGCACTTTCCTGTATAAAAGTGAGCAGCGAAAGCAATGATGGACGCACCGTTGTAAAGCTGACTAGCAGACTGTGTGCTGAAGATCATTTGCAGCAGCTTTCCTTCCTGGCTCTTCTGCTCTGGGAGCAGAACCCAAACGTTCGTTCTCTACTCACGGTGCTGCAGGGCAGCAGAGAGCAGCCTCTTTAGAGGTTGCATTCAAATGCACTTTTGGGTTTGAAAGCTAGGAGCGACAGCACTGATGGTGACACCGTTGCAAAGCTGACTGTGTGCTGAAGATTCCCAGCACCAACTTTCCCACCTGGCTATTTGGCTGTGAGAACAGAGGCCAAACGTTGGTGTTCCACTCAGTGTGCTGCTGGGCAGCCGAGTGCAGGCTTCAGAGAGGCTGCATTCAAAAGCAGCCTCACGTATGAAAGTGAGCCCTGACAGGACTGATGGAGGTACCGCTGCAAACCTGACTCTGTTCTGGAGATCACTAGGACCATCTTTCCCTCCTGGCTCTGCGGCTCTGGGAGCAAAGGGCAAACGTTTATGCTCGACTCACTGTGTTGATGGCAGCAGAGTGCAGGCTTCGGAGAGGTTTCAATGAAACTCTCTTTCAGGTGTGAAAGTGAGCCGGGACAGCAGTGCTGCAGGTACCGTTGCAAAGCTGACTGTATGCTGAAGAGGACAAGCGGGGCTTTCCCTCCTGGCTCTTCTGCTGTGGGTGTTGAGGCCAAACGTTCGTGCTCTTCTCACTGTGCTGCTGCGCAGCTGAGAGCGACCACCAGAGAATTTGTATTCAAATGGTGTTTTAGGTATTAAACGGAGGAGAGACTGCAATGATGGTGACACCGTTGCAAAGCTGACTGTGTGCTGAAGAGCCCAGCACAAGCTTTCCTTCCTGGCTCTTCTGCGGTGGGAGCAGAGGCCAAACGTTCATGCCCTGCTCATAGTGTTGCTGCGCAGCAAAGAGCAAGCTCTGGAGAGATCACATTAAAATGCTTTCCATGTCTGAAAGTGGGCAGTGACACCAATAACGGAGGCACCGTTGCAAAGCTGACGGTGTGCTGAAGATCACTGGAAGCAGCTTTCCCTCCTGGCTCTTCTGCTGTGGAAGTAGAGCCCAAACGTTCATGCTCTACTCCCTGCGCTGCTGCCTGGCAGCAGCGTGCAGGTTCAGAGGCATTGCATTCAAAAGCTCTTTCAGGTATGAAAGTGAAGGGTGACAGCAAGGATGGTGACCCAGTTGAAAGCTGAGTGTGAGCTGAATAATCCCAGCACAGGTTTCCCTCCTGGCTCTTCTGCCGTGCGAGCAGAGGCCAAACGTTCATACTCTACTCCCTGTGCTGCTGCTGGGGAGCAGAGTGCGGGATTCAGAGACATTGCATTCAAAAGCTCCTTCAGGTATGAAAGTGAACAGTGACAACAATGATTGTGACAGAGTGCAAAACTGAGTATGAGCTGAATAAGCCCAGCACCAGGTTACCCTCCTGGCTCTTCTGCTGTGGAAGCAGAGGCCAAACGTTCGTGCGCTACTCACTGTGTTGCTGGGCAGCAGAGAGCAGGCTTCGGAGAGGTTTCCGCCAAACTCAGGTATGCAAGTGAGCCAAGACAGCACTGATGGAGGCACAGTTGCAAAGCTGTCTGTGTGCTGAAGAAGCCCAGCAACGGCTTTCCCTCCTGGCTCTTCGGCTGTGGAAATAGAGGCCAAAAGTTCGTGCTCTACTCTCTGTGCTGCTGCGCAGCTGAGAGCGACCACCAGAGAATTTGTATTCAAATGGTATTTTAGGTAATAAACGGAGGACTTACGGCAATGACGGTGACGCAAAAAAGTTGAGTGTGCGCTGAATAACGCCAGCAGCAGCTTTTCCTCCTGGTTCTTCCGCTGTGGGATTAGAAGCCAAATTTTCCTACTCTACTCACTGTGCTGCTGGGCAGCAAGAGTGCAGGCCTCCGTGAGGTTTCACTCAAATGCTGTTTCAGGTATGAAAGTGAGCAGTGAAAGCAATGATGGAGGCCCCGTTGCAAAGTTGTCTGTGTGGTGAAGAATCCCAGCACCAGCTTTCCCTCCTAGGTCTTCGGCTGTGGGAGTAGAGGCCAAACGTTCGTGCTATACTCACGGTGCTGCTGGGCAGCAGAGAGCAGTCTCCGGATGGGTTGCATTCAAATGCACTTTCCTGTATAAAAGTGAGCAGCGAAAGCAATGATGGACGCACCGTTGTAAAGCTGACTAGCAGACTGTGTGCTGAAGATCATTTGCAGCAGCTTTCCTTCCTGGCTCTTCTGCTCTGGGAGCAGAACCCAAACGTTCGTTCTCTACTCACGGTGCTGCAGGGCAGCAGAGAGCAGCCTCTTTAGAGGTTGCATTCAAATGCACTTTTGGGTTTGAAAGCTAGGAGCGACAGCACTGATGGTGACACCGTTGCAAAGCTGACTGTGTGCTGAAGATTCCCAGCACCAACTTTCCCACCTGGCTATTTGGCTGTGAGAACAGAGGCCAAACGTTGGTGTTCCACTCAGTGTGCTGCTGGGCAGCCGAGTGCAGGCTTCAGAGAGGCTGCATTCAAAAGCAGCCTCACGTATGAAAGTGAGCCCTGACAGGACTGATGGAGGTACCGCTGCAAACCTGACTCTGTTCTGGAGATCACTAGGACCATCTTTCCCTCCTGGCTCTGCGGCTCTGGGAGCAAAGGGCAAACGTTTATGCTCGACTCACTGTGTTGATGGCAGCAGAGTGCAGGCTTCGGAGAGGTTTCAATGAAACTCTCTTTCAGGTGTGAAAGTGAGCCGGGACAGCAATGCTGCAGGTACCGTTGCAAAGCTGACTGTATGCTGAAGAGGACAAGCGGGGCTTTCCCTCCTGGCTCTTCTGCTGTGGGTGTTGAGGCCAAACGTTCGTGCTCTTCTCACTGTGCTGCTGCGCAGCTGAGAGCGACCACCAGAGAATTTGTATTCAAATGGTGTTTTAGGTATTAAACGGAGGAGAGACTGCAATGATGGTGACACCGTTGCAAAGCTGACTGTGTGCTGAAGAGCCCAGCACAAGCTTTCCTTCCTGGCTCTTCTGCGGTGGGAGCAGAGGCCAAACGTTCATGCCCTGCTCATAGTGTTGCTGCGCAGCAAAGAGCAAGCTCTGGAGAGATCACATTAAAATGCTTTCCATGTCTGAAAGTGGGCAGTGACACCAATAACGGAGGCACCGTTGCAAAGCTGACGGTGTGCTGAAGATCACTGGAAGCAGCTTTCCCTCCTGGCTCTTCTGCTGTGGAAGTAGAGCCCAAACGTTCATGCTCTACTCCCTGCGCTGCTGCCTGGCAGCAGCGTGCAGGTTCAGAGGCATTGCATTCAAAAGCTCTTTCAGGTATGAAAGTGAAGGGTGACAGCAAGGATGGTGACCCAGTTGAAAGCTGAGTGTGAGCTGAATAATCCCAGCACAGGTTTCCCTCCTGGCTCTTCTGCCGTGCGAGCAGAGGCCAAACGTTCATACTCTACTCCCTGTGCTGCTGCTGGGGAGCAGAGTGCGGGATTCAGAGACATTGCATTCAAAAGCTCCTTCAGGTATGAAAGTGAACAGTGACAACAATGATTGTGACAGAGTGCAAAACTGAGTATGAGCTGAATAAGCCCAGCACCAGGTTACCCTCCTGGCTCTTCTGCTGTGGAAGCAGAGGCCAAACGTTCGTGCGCTACTCACTGTGTTGCTGGGCAGCAGAGAGCAGGCTTCGGAGAGGTTTCCGCCAAACTCAGGTATGCAAGTGAGCCAAGACAGCACTGATGGAGGCACAGTTGCAAAGCTGTCTGTGTGCTGAAGAAGCCCAGCAACGGCTTTCCCTCCTGGCTCTTCGGCTGTGGAAATAGAGGCCAAAAGTTCGTGCTCTACTCTCTGTGCTGCTGCGCAGCTGAGAGCGACCACCAGAGAATTTGTATTCAAATGGTATTTTAGGTAATAAACGGAGGACTTACGGCAATGACGGTGACGCAAAAAAGTTGAGTGTGCGCTGAATAACGCCAGCAGCAGCTTTTCCTCCTGGTTCTTCCGCTGTGGGATTAGAAGCCAAATTTTCCTACTCTACTCACTGTGCTGCTGGGCAGCAAGAGTGCAGGCCTCCGTGAGGTTTCACTCAAATGCTGTTTCAGGTATGAAAGTGAGCAGTGAAAGCAATGATGGAGGCCCCGTTGCAAAGTTGTCTGTGTGGTGAAGAATCCCAGCACCAGCTTTCCCTCCTAGGTCTTCGGCTGTGGGAGTAGAGGCCAAACGTTCGTGCTATACTCACGGTGCTGCTGGGCAGCAGAGAGCAGTCTCCGGATGGGTTGCATTCAAATGCACTTTCCTGTATAAAAGTGAGCAGCGAAAGCAATGATGGACGCACCGTTGTAAAGCTGACTAGCAGACTGTGTGCTGAAGATCATTTGCAGCAGCTTTCCTTCCTGGCTCTTCTGCTCTGGGAGCAGAACCCAAACGTTCGTTCTCTACTCACGGTGCTGCAGGGCAGCAGAGAGCAGCCTCTTTAGAGGTTGCATTCAAATGCACTTTTGGGTTTGAAAGCTAGGAGCGACAGCACTGATGGTGACACCGTTGCAAAGCTGACTGTGTGCTGAAGATTCCCAGCACCAACTTTCCCACCTGGCTATTTGGCTGTGAGAACAGAGGCCAAACGTTGGTGTTCCACTCAGTGTGCTGCTGGGCAGCCGAGTGCAGGCTTCAGAGAGGCTGCATTCAAAAGCAGCCTCACGTATGAAAGTGAGCCCTGACAGGACTGATGGAGGTACCGCTGCAAACCTGACTCTGTTCTGGAGATCACTAGGACCATCTTTCCCTCCTGGCTCTGCGGCTCTGGGAGCAAAGGGCAAACGTTTATGCTCGACTCACTGTGTTGATGGCAGCAGAGTGCAGGCTTCGGAGAGGTTTCAATGAAACTCTCTTTCAGGTGTGAAAGTGAGCCGGGACAGCAATGCTGCAGGTACCGTTGCAAAGCTGACTGTATGCTGAAGAGGACAAGCGGGGCTTTCCCTCCTGGCTCTTCTGCTGTGGGTGTTGAGGCCAAACGTTCGTGCTCTTCTCACTGTGCTGCTGCGCAGCTGAGAGCGACCACCAGAGAATTTGTATTCAAATGGTGTTTTAGGTATTAAACGGAGGAGAGACTGCAATGATGGTGACACCGTTGCAAAGCTGACTGTGTGCTGAAGAGCCCAGCACAAGCTTTCCTTCCTGGCTCTTCTGCGGTGGGAGCAGAGGCCAAACGTTCATGCCCTGCTCATAGTGTTGCTGCGCAGCAAAGAGCAAGCTCTGGAGAGATCACATTAAAATGCTTTCCATGTCTGAAAGTGGGCAGTGACACCAATAACGGAGGCACCGTTGCAAAGCTGACGGTGTGCTGAAGATCACTGGAAGCAGCTTTCCCTCCTGGCTCTTCTGCTGTGGAAGTAGAGCCCAAACGTTCATGCTCTACTCCCTGCGCTGCTGCCTGGCAGCAGCGTGCAGGTTCAGAGGCATTGCATTCAAAAGCTCTTTCAGGTATGAAAGTGAAGGGTGACAGCAAGGATGGTGACCCAGTTGAAAGCTGAGTGTGAGCTGAATAATCCCAGCACAGGTTTCCCTCCTGGCTCTTCTGCCGTGCGAGCAGAGGCCAAACGTTCATACTCTACTCCCTGTGCTGCTGCTGGGGAGCAGAGTGCGGGATTCAGAGACATTGCATTCAAAAGCTCCTTCAGGTATGAAAGTGAACAGTGACAACAATGATTGTGACAGAGTGCAAAACTGAGTATGAGCTGAATAAGCCCAGCACCAGGTTACCCTCCTGGCTCTTCTGCTGTGGAAGCAGAGGCCAAACGTTCGTGCGCTACTCACTGTGTTGCTGGGCAGCAGAGAGCAGGCTTCGGAGAGGTTTCCGCCAAACTCAGGTATGCAAGTGAGCCAAGACAGCACTGATGGAGGCACAGTTGCAAAGCTGTCTGTGTGCTGAAGAAGCCCAGCAACGGCTTTCCCTCCTGGCTCTTCGGCTGTGGAAATAGAGGCCAAAAGTTCGTGCTCTACTCTCTGTGCTGCTGCGCAGCTGAGAGCGACCACCAGAGAATTTGTATTCAAATGGTATTTTAGGTAATAAACGGAGGACTTACGGCAATGACGGTGACGCAAAAAAGTTGAGTGTGCGCTGAATAACGCCAGCAGCAGCTTTTCCTCCTGGTTCTTCCGCTGTGGGATTAGAAGCCAAATTTTCCTACTCTACTCACTGTGCTGCTGGGCAGCAAGAGTGCAGGCCTCCGTGAGGTTTCACTCAAATGCTGTTTCAGGTATGAAAGTGAGCAGTGAAAGCAATGATGGAGGCCCCGTTGCAAAGTTGTCTGTGTGGTGAAGAATCCCAGCACCAGCTTTCCCTCCTAGGTCTTCGGCTGTGGGAGTAGAGGCCAAACGTTCGTGCTATACTCACGGTGCTGCTGGGCAGCAGAGAGCAGTCTCCGGATGGGTTGCATTCAAATGCACTTTCCTGTATAAAAGTGAGCAGCGAAAGCAATGATGGACGCACCGTTGTAAAGCTGACTAGCAGACTGTGTGCTGAAGATCATTTGCAGCAGCTTTCCTTCCTGGCTCTTCTGCTCTGGGAGCAGAACCCAAACGTTCGTTCTCTACTCACGGTGCTGCAGGGCAGCAGAGAGCAGCCTCTTTAGAGGTTGCATTCAAATGCACTTTTGGGTTTGAAAGCTAGGAGCGACAGCACTGATGGTGACACCGTTGCAAAGCTGACTGTGTGCTGAAGATTCCCAGCACCAACTTTCCCACCTGGCTATTTGGCTGTGAGAACAGAGGCCAAACGTTGGTGTTCCACTCAGTGTGCTGCTGGGCAGCCGAGTGCAGGCTTCAGAGAGGCTGCATTCAAAAGCAGCCTCACGTATGAAAGTGAGCCCTGACAGGACTGATGGAGGTACCGCTGCAAACCTGACTCTGTTCTGGAGATCACTAGGACCATCTTTCCCTCCTGGCTCTGCGGCTCTGGGAGCAAAGGGCAAACGTTTATGCTCGACTCACTGTGTGGATGGCAGCAGAGTGCAGGCTTCGGAGAGGTTTCAATGAAACTCTCTTTCAGGTGTGAAAGTGAGCCGGGACAGCAATGCTGCAGGTACCGTTGCAAAGCTGACTGTATGCTGAAGAGGACAAGCGGGGCTTTCCCTCCTGGCTCTTCTGCTGTGGGTGTTGAGGCCAAACGTTCGTGCTCTTCTCACTGTGCTGCTGCGCAGCTGAGAGCGACCACCAGAGAATTTGTATTCAAATGGTGTTTTAGGTATTAAACGGAGGAGAGACTGCAATGATGGTGACACCGTTGCAAAGCTGACTGTGTGCTGAAGAGCCCAGCACAAGCTTTCCTTCCTGGCTCTTCTGCGGTGGGAGCAGAGGCCAAACGTTCATGCCCTGCTCATAGTGTTGCTGCGCAGCAAAGAGCAAGCTCTGGAGAGATCACATTAAAATGCTTTCCATGTCTGAAAGTGGGCAGTGACACCAATAACGGAGGCACCGTTGCAAAGCTGACGGTGTGCTGAAGATCACTGGAAGCAGCTTTCCCTCCTGGCTCTTCTGCTGTGGAAGTAGAGCCCAAACGTTCATGCTCTACTCCCTGCGCTGCTGCCTGGCAGCAGCGTGCAGGTTCAGAGGCATTGCATTCAAAAGCTCTTTCAGGTATGAAAGTGAAGGGTGACAGCAAGGATGGTGACCCAGTTGAAAGCTGAGTGTGAGCTGAATAATCCCAGCACAGGTTTCCCTCCTGGCTCTTCTGCCGTGCGAGCAGAGGCCAAACGTTCATACTCTACTCCCTGTGCTGCTGCTGGGGAGCAGAGTGCGGGATTCAGAGACATTGCATTCAAAAGCTCCTTCAGGTATGAAAGTGAACAGTGACAACAATGATTGTGACAGAGTGCAAAACTGAGTATGAGCTGAATAAGCCCAGCACCAGGTTACCCTCCTGGCTCTTCTGCTGTGGAAGCAGAGGCCAAACGTTCGTGCGCTACTCACTGTGTTGCTGGGCAGCAGAGAGCAGGCTTCGGAGAGGTTTCCGCCAAACTCAGGTATGCAAGTGAGCCAAGACAGCACTGATGGAGGCACAGTTGCAAAGCTGTCTGTGTGCTGAAGAAGCCCAGCAACGGCTTTCCCTCCTGGCTCTTCGGCTGTGGAAATAGAGGCCAAAAGTTCGTGCTCTACTCTCTGTGCTGCTGCGCAGCTGAGAGCGACCACCAGAGAATTTGTATTCAAATGGTATTTTAGGTAATAAACGGAGGACTTACGGCAATGACGGTGACGCAAAAAAGTTGAGTGTGCGCTGAATAACGCCAGCAGCAGCTTTTCCTCCTGGTTCTTCCGCTGTGGGATTAGAAGCCAAATTTTCCTACTCTACTCACTGTGCTGCTGGGCAGCAAGAGTGCAGGCCTCCGTGAGGTTTCACTCAAATGCTGTTTCAGGTATGAAAGTGAGCAGTGAAAGCAATGATGGAGGCCCCGTTGCAAAGTTGTCTGTGTGGTGAAGAATCCCAGCACCAGCTTTCCCTCCTAGGTCTTCGGCTGTGGGAGTAGAGGCCAAACGTTCGTGCTATACTCACGGTGCTGCTGGGCAGCAGAGAGCAGTCTCCGGATGGGTTGCATTCAAATGCACTTTCCTGTATAAAAGTGAGCAGCGAAAGCAATGATGGACGCACCGTTGTAAAGCTGACTAGCAGACTGTGTGCTGAAGATCATTTGCAGCAGCTTTCCTTCCTGGCTCTTCTGCTCTGGGAGCAGAACCCAAACGTTCGTTCTCTACTCACGGTGCTGCAGGGCAGCAGAGAGCAGCCTCTTTAGAGGTTGCATTCAAATGCACTTTTGGGTTTGAAAGCTAGGAGCGACAGCACTGATGGTGACACCGTTGCAAAGCTGACTGTGTGCTGAAGATTCCCAGCACCAACTTTCCCACCTGGCTATTTGGCTGTGAGAACAGAGGCCAAACGTTGGTGTTCCACTCAGTGTGCTGCTGGGCAGCCGAGTGCAGGCTTCAGAGAGGCTGCATTCAAAAGCAGCCTCACGTATGAAAGTGAGCCCTGACAGGACTGATGGAGGTACCGCTGCAAACCTGACTCTGTTCTGGAGATCACTAGGACCATCTTTCCCTCCTGGCTCTGCGGCTCTGGGAGCAAAGGGCAAACGTTTATGCTCGACTCACTGTGTGGATGGCAGCAGAGTGCAGGCTTCGGAGAGGTTTCAATGAAACTCTCTTTCAGGTGTGAAAGTGAGCCGGGACAGCAATGCTGCAGGTACCGTTGCAAAGCTGACTGTATGCTGAAGAGGACAAGCGGGGCTTTCCCTCCTGGCTCTTCTGCTGTGGGTGTTGAGGCCAAACGTTCGTGCTCTTCTCACTGTGCTGCTGCGCAGCTGAGAGCGACCACCAGAGAATTTGTATTCAAATGGTGTTTTAGGTATTAAACGGAGGAGAGACTGCAATGATGGTGACACCGTTGCAAAGCTGACTGTGTGCTGAAGAGCCCAGCACAAGCTTTCCTTCCTGGCTCTTCTGCGGTGGGAGCAGAGGCCAAACGTTCATGCCCTGCTCATAGTGTTGCTGCGCAGCAAAGAGCAAGCTCTGGAGAGATCACATTAAAATGCTTTCCATGTCTGAAAGTGGGCAGTGACACCAATAACGGAGGCACCGTTGCAAAGCTGACGGTGTGCTGAAGATCACTGGAAGCAGCTTTCCCTCCTGGCTCTTCTGCTGTGGAAGTAGAGCCCAAACGTTCATGCTCTACTCCCTGCGCTGCTGCCTGGCAGCAGCGTGCAGGTTCAGAGGCATTGCATTCAAAAGCTCTTTCAGGTATGAAAGTGAAGGGTGACAGCAAGGATGGTGACCCAGTTGAAAGCTGAGTGTGAGCTGAATAATCCCAGCACAGGTTTCCCTCCTGGCTCTTCTGCCGTGCGAGCAGAGGCCAAACGTTCATACTCTACTCCCTGTGCTGCTGCTGGGGAGCAGAGTGCGGGATTCAGAGACATTGCATTCAAAAGCTCCTTCAGGTATGAAAGTGAACAGTGACAACAATGATTGTGACAGAGTGCAAAACTGAGTATGAGCTGAATAAGCCCAGCACCAGGTTACCCTCCTGGCTCTTCTGCTGTGGAAGCAGAGGCCAAACGTTCGTGCGCTACTCACTGTGTTGCTGGGCAGCAGAGAGCAGGCTTCGGAGAGGTTTCCGCCAAACTCAGGTATGCAAGTGAGCCAAGACAGCACTGATGGAGGCACAGTTGCAAAGCTGTCTGTGTGCTGAAGAAGCCCAGCAACGGCTTTCCCTCCTGGCTCTTCGGCTGTGGAAATAGAGGCCAAAAGTTCGTGCTCTACTCTCTGTGCTGCTGCGCAGCTGAGAGCGACCACCAGAGAATTTGTATTCAAATGGTATTTTAGGTAATAAACGGAGGACTTACGGCAATGACGGTGACGCAAAAAAGTTGAGTGTGCGCTGAATAACGCCAGCAGCAGCTTTTCCTCCTGGTTCTTCCGCTGTGGGATTAGAAGCCAAATTTTCCTACTCTACTCACTGTGCTGCTGGGCAGCAAGAGTGCAGGCCTCCGTGAGGTTTCACTCAAATGCTGTTTCAGGTATGAAAGTGAGCAGTGAAAGCAATGATGGAGGCCCCGTTGCAAAGTTGTCTGTGTGGTGAAGAATCCCAGCACCAGCTTTCCCTCCTAGGTCTTCGGCTGTGGGAGTAGAGGCCAAACGTTCGTGCTATACTCACGGTGCTGCTGGGCAGCAGAGAGCAGTCTCCGGATGGGTTGCATTCAAATGCACTTTCCTGTATAAAAGTGAGCAGCGAAAGCAATGATGGACGCACCGTTGTAAAGCTGACTAGCAGACTGTGTGCTGAAGATCATTTGCAGCAGCTTTCCTTCCTGGCTCTTCTGCTCTGGGAGCAGAACCCAAACGTTCGTTCTCTACTCACGGTGCTGCAGGGCAGCAGAGAGCAGCCTCTTTAGAGGTTGCATTCAAATGCACTTTTGGGTTTGAAAGCTAGGAGCGACAGCACTGATGGTGACACCGTTGCAAAGCTGACTGTGTGCTGAAGATTCCCAGCACCAACTTTCCCACCTGGCTATTTGGCTGTGAGAACAGAGGCCAAACGTTGGTGTTCCACTCAGTGTGCTGCTGGGCAGCCGAGTGCAGGCTTCAGAGAGGCTGCATTCAAAAGCAGCCTCACGTATGAAAGTGAGCCCTGACAGGACTGATGAAGGTACCGCTGCAAACCTGACTCTGTTCTGGAGATCACTAGGACCATCTTTCCCTCCTGGCTCTGCGGCTCTGGGAGCAAAGGGCAAACGTTTATGCTCGACTCACTGTGTTGATGGCAGCAGAGTGCAGGCTTCGGAGAGGTTTCAATGAAACTCTCTTTCAGGTGTGAAAGTGAGCCGGGACAGCAGTGCTGCAGGTACCGTTGCAAAGCTGACTGTATGCTGAAGAGGACAAGCGGGGCTTTCCCTCCTGGCTCTTCTGCTGTGGGTGTTGAGGCCAAACGTTCGTGCTCTTCTCACTGTGCTGCTGCGCAGCTGAGAGCGACCACCAGAGAATTTGTATTCAAATGGTGTTTTAGGTATTAAACGGAGGAGAGACTGCAATGATGGTGACACCGTTGCAAAGCTGACTGTGTGCTGAAGAGCCCAGCACAAGCTTTCCTTCCTGGCTCTTCTGCGGTGGGAGCAGAGGCCAAACGTTCATGCCCTGCTCATAGTGTTGCTGCGCAGCAAAGAGCAAGCTCTGGAGAGATCACATTAAAATGCTTTCCATGTCTGAAAGTGGGCAGTGACACCAATAACGGAGGCACCGTTGCAAAGCTGACGGTGTGCTGAAGATCACTGGAAGCAGCTTTCCCTCCTGGCTCTTCTGCTGTGGAAGTAGAGCCCAAACGTTCATGCTCTACTCCCTGCGCTGCTGCCTGGCAGCAGCGTGCAGGTTCAGAGGCATTGCATTCAAAAGCTCTTTCAGGTATGAAAGTGAAGGGTGACAGCAAGGATGGTGACCCAGTTGAAAGCTGAGTGTGAGCTGAATAATCCCAGCACAGGTTTCCCTCCTGGCTCTTCTGCCGTGCGAGCAGAGGCCAAACGTTCATACTCTACTCCCTGTGCTGCTGCTGGGGAGCAGAGTGCGGGATTCAGAGACATTGCATTCAAAAGCTCCTTCAGGTATGAAAGTGAACAGTGACAACAATGATTGTGACAGAGTGCAAAACTGAGTATGAGCTGAATAAGCCCAGCACCAGGTTACCCTCCTGGCTCTTCTGCTGTGGAAGCAGAGGCCAAACGTTCGTGCGCTACTCACTGTGTTGCTGGGCAGCAGAGAGCAGGCTTCGGAGAGGTTTCCGCCAAACTCAGGTATGCAAGTGAGCCAAGACAGCACTGATGGAGGCACAGTTGCAAAGCTGTCTGTGTGCTGAAGAAGCCCAGCAACGGCTTTCCCTCCTGGCTCTTCGGCTGTGGAAATAGAGGCCAAAAGTTCGTGCTCTACTCTCTGTGCTGCTGCGCAGCTGAGAGCGACCACCAGAGAATTTGTATTCAAATGGTATTTTAGGTAATAAACGGAGGACTTACGGCAATGACGGTGACGCAAAAAAGTTGAGTGTGCGCTGAATAACGCCAGCAGCAGCTTTTCCTCCTGGTTCTTCCGCTGTGGGATTAGAAGCCAAATTTTCCTACTCTACTCACTGTGCTGCTGGGCAGCAAGAGTGCAGGCCTCCGTGAGGTTTCACTCAAATGCTGTTTCAGGTATGAAAGTGAGCAGTGAAAGCAATGATGGAGGCCCCGTTGCAAAGTTGTCTGTGTGGTGAAGAATCCCAGCACCAGCTTTCCCTCCTAGGTCTTCGGCTGTGGGAGTAGAGGCCAAACGTTCGTGCTATACTCACGGTGCTGCTGGGCAGCAGAGAGCAGTCTCCGGATGGGTTGCATTCAAATGCACTTTCCTGTATAAAAGTGAGCAGCGAAAGCAATGATGGACGCACCGTTGTAAAGCTGACTAGCAGACTGTGTGCTGAAGATCATTTGCAGCAGCTTTCCTTCCTGGCTCTTCTGCTCTGGGAGCAGAACCCAAACGTTCGTTCTCTACTCACGGTGCTGCAGGGCAGCAGAGAGCAGCCTCTTTAGAGGTTGCATTCAAATGCACTTTTGGGTTTGAAAGCTAGGAGCGACAGCACTGATGGTGACACCGTTGCAAAGCTGACTGTGTGCTGAAGATTCCCAGCACCAACTTTCCCACCTGGCTATTTGGCTGTGAGAACAGAGGCCAAACGTTGGTGTTCCACTCAGTGTGCTGCTGGGCAGCCGAGTGCAGGCTTCAGAGAGGCTGCATTCAAAAGCAGCCTCACGTATGAAAGTGAGCCCTGACAGGACTGATGGAGGTACCGCTGCAAACCTGACTCTGTTCTGGAGATCACTAGGACCATCTTTCCCTCCTGGCTCTGCGGCTCTGGGAGCAAAGGGCAAACGTTTATGCTCGACTCACTGTGTTGATGGCAGCAGAGTGCAGGCTTCGGAGAGGTTTCAATGAAACTCTCTTTCAGGTGTGAAAGTGAGCCGGGACAGCAATGCTGCAGGTACCGTTGCAAAGCTGACTGTATGCTGAAGAGGACAAGCGGGGCTTTCCCTCCTGGCTCTTCTGCTGTGGGTGTTGAGGCCAAACGTTCGTGCTCTTCTCACTGTGCTGCTGCGCAGCTGAGAGCGACCACCAGAGAATTTGTATTCAAATGGTGTTTTAGGTATTAAACGGAGGAGAGACTGCAATGATGGTGACACCGTTGCAAAGCTGACTGTGTGCTGAAGAGCCCAGCACAAGCTTTCCTTCCTGGCTCTTCTGCGGTGGGAGCAGAGGCCAAACGTTCATGCCCTGCTCATAGTGTTGCTGCGCAGCAAAGAGCAAGCTCTGGAGAGATCACATTAAAATGCTTTCCATGTCTGAAAGTGGGCAGTGACACCAATAACGGAGGCACCGTTGCAAAGCTGACGGTGTGCTGAAGATCACTGGAAGCAGCTTTCCCTCCTGGCTCTTCTGCTGTGGAAGTAGAGCCCAAACGTTCATGCTCTACTCCCTGCGCTGCTGCCTGGCAGCAGCGTGCAGGTTCAGAGGCATTGCATTCAAAAGCTCTTTCAGGTATGAAAGTGAAGGGTGACAGCAAGGATGGTGACCCAGTTGAAAGCTGAGTGTGAGCTGAATAATCCCAGCACAGGTTTCCCTCCTGGCTCTTCTGCCGTGCGAGCAGAGGCCAAACGTTCATACTCTACTCCCTGTGCTGCTGCTGGGGAGCAGAGTGCGGGATTCAGAGACATTGCATTCAAAAGCTCCTTCAGGTATGAAAGTGAACAGTGACAACAATGATTGTGACAGAGTGCAAAACTGAGTATGAGCTGAATAAGCCCAGCACCAGGTTACCCTCCTGGCTCTTCTGCTGTGGAAGCAGAGGCCAAACGTTCGTGCGCTACTCACTGTGTTGCTGGGCAGCAGAGAGCAGGCTTCGGAGAGGTTTCCGCCAAACTCAGGTATGCAAGTGAGCCAAGACAGCACTGATGGAGGCACAGTTGCAAAGCTGTCTGTGTGCTGAAGAAGCCCAGCAACGGCTTTCCCTCCTGGCTCTTCGGCTGTGGAAATAGAGGCCAAAAGTTCGTGCTCTACTCTCTGTGCTGCTGCGCAGCTGAGAGCGACCACCAGAGAATTTGTATTCAAATGGTATTTTAGGTAATAAACGGAGGACTTACGGCAATGACGGTGACGCAAAAAAGTTGAGTGTGCGCTGAATAACGCCAGCAGCAGCTTTTCCTCCTGGTTCTTCCGCTGTGGGATTAGAAGCCAAATTTTCCTACTCTACTCACTGTGCTGCTGGGCAGCAAGAGTGCAGGCCTCCGTGAGGTTTCACTCAAATGCTGTTTCAGGTATGAAAGTGAGCAGTGAAAGCAATGATGGAGGCCCCGTTGCAAAGTTGTCTGTGTGGTGAAGAATCCCAGCACCAGCTTTCCCTCCTAGGTCTTCGGCTGTGGGAGTAGAGGCCAAACGTTCGTGCTATACTCACGGTGCTGCTGGGCAGCAGAGAGCAGTCTCCGGATGGGTTGCATTCAAATGCACTTTCCTGTATAAAAGTGAGCAGCGAAAGCAATGATGGACGCACCGTTGTAAAGCTGACTAGCAGACTCTGTGCTGAAGATCATTTGCAGCAGCTTTCCTTCCTGGCTCTTCTGCTCTGGGAGCAGAACCCAAACGTTCGTTCTCTACTCACGGTGCTGCAGGGCAGCAGAGAGCAGCCTCTTTAGAGGTTGCATTCAAATGCACTTTTGGGTTTGAAAGCTAGGAGCGACAGCACTGATGGTGACACCGTTGCAAAGCTGACTGTGTGCTGAAGATTCCCAGCACCAACTTTCCCACCTGGCTATTTGGCTGTGAGAACAGAGGCCAAACGTTGGTGTTCCACTCAGTGTGCTGCTGGGCAGCCGAGTGCAGGCTTCAGAGAGGCTGCATTCAAAAGCAGCCTCACGTATGAAAGTGAGCCCTGACAGGACTGATGGAGGTACCGCTGCAAACCTGACTCTGTTCTGGAGATCACTAGGACCATCTTTCCCTCCTGGCTCTGCGGCTCTGGGAGCAAAGGGCAAACGTTTATGCTCGACTCACTGTGTTGATGGCAGCAGAGTGCAGGCTTCGGAGAGGTTTCAATGAAACTCTCTTTCAGGTGTGAAAGTGAGCCGGGACAGCAGTGCTGCAGGTACCGTTGCAAAGCTGACTGTATGCTGAAGAGGACAAGCGGGGCTTTCCCTCCTGGCTCTTCTGCTGTGGGTGTTGAGGCCAAACGTTCGTGCTCTTCTCACTGTGCTGCTGCGCAGCTGAGAGCGACCACCAGAGAATTTGTATTCAAATGGTGTTTTAGGTATTAAACGGAGGAGAGACTGCAATGATGGTGACACCGTTGCAAAGCTGACTGTGTGCTGAAGAGCCCAGCACAAGCTTTCCTTCCTGGCTCTTCTGCGGTGGGAGCAGAGGCCAAACGTTCATGCCCTGCTCATAGTGTTGCTGCGCAGCAAAGAGCAAGCTCTGGAGAGATCACATTAAAATGCTTTCCATGTCTGAAAGTGGGCAGTGACACCAATAACGGAGGCACCGTTGCAAAGCTGACGGTGTGCTGAAGATCACTGGAAGCAGCTTTCCCTCCTGGCTCTTCTGCTGTGGAAGTAGAGCCCAAACGTTCATGCTCTACTCCCTGCGCTGCTGCCTGGCAGCAGCGTGCAGGTTCAGAGGCATTGCATTCAAAAGCTCTTTCAGGTATGAAAGTGAAGGGTGACAGCAAGGATGGTGACCCAGTTGAAAGCTGAGTGTGAGCTGAATAATCCCAGCACAGGTTTCCCTCCTGGCTCTTCTGCCGTGCGAGCAGAGGCCAAACGTTCATACTCTACTCCCTGTGCTGCTGCTGGGGAGCAGAGTGCGGGATTCAGAGACATTGCATTCAAAAGCTCCTTCAGGTATGAAAGTGAACAGTGACAACAATGATTGTGACAGAGTGCAAAACTGAGTATGAGCTGAATAAGCCCAGCACCAGGTTACCCTCCTGGCTCTTCTGCTGTGGAAGCAGAGGCCAAACGTTCGTGCGCTACTCACTGTGTTGCTGGGCAGCAGAGAGCAGGCTTCGGAGAGGTTTCCGCCAAACTCAGGTATGCAAGTGAGCCAAGACAGCACTGATGGAGGCACAGTTGCAAAGCTGTCTGTGTGCTGAAGAAGCCCAGCAACGGCTTTCCCTCCTGGCTCTTCGGCTGTGGAAATAGAGGCCAAAAGTTCGTGCTCTACTCTCTGTGCTGCTGCGCAGCTGAGAGCGACCACCAGAGAATTTGTATTCAAATGGTATTTTAGGTAATAAACGGAGGACTTACGGCAATGACGGTGACGCAAAAAAGTTGAGTGTGCGCTGAATAACGCCAGCAGCAGCTTTTCCTCCTGGTTCTTCCGCTGTGGGATTAGAAGCCAAATTTTCCTACTCTACTCACTGTGCTGCTGGGCAGCAAGAGTGCAGGCCTCCGTGAGGTTTCACTCAAATGCTGTTTCAGGTATGAAAGTGAGCAGTGAAAGCAATGATGGAGGCCCCGTTGCAAAGTTGTCTGTGTGGTGAAGAATCCCAGCACCAGCTTTCCCTCCTAGGTCTTCGGCTGTGGGAGTAGAGGCCAAACGTTCGTGCTATACTCACGGTGCTGCTGGGCAGCAGAGAGCAGTCTCCGGATGGGTTGCATTCAAATGCACTTTCCTGTATAAAAGTGAGCAGCGAAAGCAATGATGGACGCACCGTTGTAAAGCTGACTAGCAGACTGTGTGCTGAAGATCATTTGCAGCAGCTTTCCTTCCTGGCTCTTCTGCTCTGGGAGCAGAACCCAAACGTTCGTTCTCTACTCACGGTGCTGCAGGGCAGCAGAGAGCAGCCTCTTTAGAGGTTGCATTCAAATGCACTTTTGGGTTTGAAAGCTAGGAGCGACAGCACTGATGGTGACACCGTTGCAAAGCTGACTGTGTGCTGAAGATTCCCAGCACCAACTTTCCCACCTGGCTATTTGGCTGTGAGAACAGAGGCCAAACGTTGGTGTTCCACTCAGTGTGCTGCTGGGCAGCCGAGTGCAGGCTTCAGAGAGGCTGCATTCAAAAGCAGCCTCACGTATGAAAGTGAGCCCTGACAGGACTGATGGAGGTACCGCTGCAAACCTGACTCTGTTCTGGAGATCACTAGGACCATCTTTCCCTCCTGGCTCTGCGGCTCTGGGAGCAAAGGGCAAACGTTTATGCTCGACTCACTGTGTTGATGGCAGCAGAGTGCAGGCTTCGGAGAGGTTTCAATGAAACTCTCTTTCAGGTGTGAAAGTGAGCCGGGACAGCAATGCTGCAGGTACCGTTGCAAAGCTGACTGTATGCTGAAGAGGACAAGCGGGGCTTTCCCTCCTGGCTCTTCTGCTGTGGGTGTTGAGGCCAAACGTTCGTGCTCTTCTCACTGTGCTGCTGCGCAGCTGAGAGCGACCACCAGAGAATTTGTATTCAAATGGTGTTTTAGGTATTAAACGGAGGAGAGACTGCAATGATGGTGACACCGTTGCAAAGCTGACTGTGTGCTGAAGAGCCCAGCACAAGCTTTCCTTCCTGGCTCTTCTGCGGTGGGAGCAGAGGCCAAACGTTCATGCCCTGCTCATAGTGTTGCTGCGCAGCAAAGAGCAAGCTCTGGAGAGATCACATTAAAATGCTTTCCATGTCTGAAAGTGGGCAGTGACACCAATAACGGAGGCACCGTTGCAAAGCTGACGGTGTGCTGAAGATCACTGGAAGCAGCTTTCCCTCCTGGCTCTTCTGCTGTGGAAGTAGAGCCCAAACGTTCATGCTCTACTCCCTGCGCTGCTGCCTGGCAGCAGCGTGCAGGTTCAGAGGCATTGCATTCAAAAGCTCTTTCAGGTATGAAAGTGAAGGGTGACAGCAAGGATGGTGACCCAGTTGAAAGCTGAGTGTGAGCTGAATAATCCCAGCACAGGTTTCCCTCCTGGCTCTTCTGCCGTGCGAGCAGAGGCCAAACGTTCATACTCTACTCCCTGTGCTGCTGCTGGGGAGCAGAGTGCGGGATTCAGAGACATTGCATTCAAAAGCTCCTTCAGGTATGAAAGTGAACAGTGACAACAATGATTGTGACAGAGTGCAAAACTGAGTATGAGCTGAATAAGCCCAGCACCAGGTTACCCTCCTGGCTCTTCTGCTGTGGAAGCAGAGGCCAAACGTTCGTGCGCTACTCACTGTGTTGCTGGGCAGCAGAGAGCAGGCTTCGGAGAGGTTTCCGCCAAACTCAGGTATGCAAGTGAGCCAAGACAGCACTGATGGAGGCACAGTTGCAAAGCTGTCTGTGTGCTGAAGAAGCCCAGCAACGGCTTTCCCTCCTGGCTCTTCGGCTGTGGAAATAGAGGCCAAAAGTTCGTGCTCTACTCTCTGTGCTGCTGCGCAGCTGAGAGCGACCACCAGAGAATTTGTATTCAAATGGTATTTTAGGTAATAAACGGAGGACTTACGGCAATGACGGTGACGCAAAAAAGTTGAGTGTGCGCTGAATAACGCCAGCAGCAGCTTTTCCTCCTGGTTCTTCCGCTGTGGGATTAGAAGCCAAATTTTCCTACTCTACTCACTGTGCTGCTGGGCAGCAAGAGTGCAGGCCTCCGTGAGGTTTCACTCAAATGCTGTTTCAGGTATGAAAGTGAGCAGTGAAAGCAATGATGGAGGCCCCGTTGCAAAGTTGTCTGTGTGGTGAAGAATCCCAGGACCAGCTTTCCCTCCTAGGTCTTCGGCTGTGGGAGTAGAGGCCAAACGTTCGTGCTATACTCACGGTGCTGCTGGGCAGCAGAGAGCAGTCTCCGGATGGGTTGCATTCAAATGCACTTTCCTGTATAAAAGTGAGCAGCGAAAGCAATGATGGACGCACCGTTGTAAAGCTGACTAGCAGACTCTGTGCTGAAGATCATTTGCAGCAGCTTTCCTTCCTGGCTCTTCTGCTCTGGGAGCAGAACCCAAACGTTCGTTCTCTACTCACGGTGCTGCAGGGCAGCAGAGAGCAGCCTCTTTAGAGGTTGCATTCAAATGCACTTTTGGGTTTGAAAGCTAGGAGCGACAGCACTGATGGTGACACCGTTGCAAAGCTGACTGTGTGCTGAAGATTCCCAGCACCAACTTTCCCACCTGGCTATTTGGCTGTGAGAACAGAGGCCAAACGTTGGTGTTCCACTCAGTGTGCTGCTGGGCAGCCGAGTGCAGGCTTCAGAGAGGCTGCATTCAAAAGCAGCCTCACGTATGAAAGTGAGCCCTGACAGGACTGATGGAGGTACCGCTGCAAACCTGACTCTGTTCTGGAGATCACTAGGACCATCTTTCCCTCCTGGCTCTGCGGCTCTGGGAGCAAAGGGCAAACGTTTATGCTCGACTCACTGTGTTGATGGCAGCAGAGTGCAGGCTTCGGAGAGGTTTCAATGAAACTCTCTTTCAGGTGTGAAAGTGAGCCGGGACAGCAGTGCTGCAGGTACCGTTGCAAAGCTGACTGTATGCTGAAGAGGACAAGCGGGGCTTTCCCTCCTGGCTCTTCTGCTGTGGGTGTTGAGGCCAAACGTTCGTGCTCTTCTCACTGTGCTGCTGCGCAGCTGAGAGCGACCACCAGAGAATTTGTATTCAAATGGTGTTTTAGGTATTAAACGGAGGAGAGACTGCAATGATGGTGACACCGTTGCAAAGCTGACTGTGTGCTGAAGAGCCCAGCACAAGCTTTCCTTCCTGGCTCTTCTGCGGTGGGAGCAGAGGCCAAACGTTCATGCCCTGCTCATAGTGTTGCTGCGCAGCAAAGAGCAAGCTCTGGAGAGATCACATTAAAATGCTTTCCATGTCTGAAAGTGGGCAGTGACACCAATAACGGAGGCACCGTTGCAAAGCTGACGGTGTGCTGAAGATCACTGGAAGCAGCTTTCCCTCCTGGCTCTTCTGCTGTGGAAGTAGAGCCCAAACGTTCATGCTCTACTCCCTGCGCTGCTGCCTGGCAGCAGCGTGCAGGTTCAGAGGCATTGCATTCAAAAGCTCTTTCAGGTATGAAAGTGAAGGGTGACAGCAAGGATGGTGACCCAGTTGAAAGCTGAGTGTGAGCTGAATAATCCCAGCACAGGTTTCCCTCCTGGCTCTTCTGCCGTGCGAGCAGAGGCCAAACGTTCATACTCTACTCCCTGTGCTGCTGCTGGGGAGCAGAGTGCGGGATTCAGAGACATTGCATTCAAAAGCTCCTTCAGGTATGAAAGTGAACAGTGACAACAATGATTGTGACAGAGTGCAAAACTGAGTATGAGCTGAATAAGCCCAGCACCAGGTTACCCTCCTGGCTCTTCTGCTGTGGAAGCAGAGGCCAAACGTTCGTGCGCTACTCACTGTGTTGCTGGGCAGCAGAGAGCAGGCTTCGGAGAGGTTTCCGCCAAACTCAGGTATGCAAGTGAGCCAAGACAGCACTGATGGAGGCACAGTTGCAAAGCTGTCTGTGTGCTGAAGAAGCCCAGCAACGGCTTTCCCTCCTGGCTCTTCGGCTGTGGAAATAGAGGCCAAAAGTTCGTGCTCTACTCTCTGTGCTGCTGCGCAGCTGAGAGCGACCACCAGAGAATTTGTATTCAAATGGTATTTTAGGTAATAAACGGAGGACTTACGGCAATGACGGTGACGCAAAAAAGTTGAGTGTGCGCTGAATAACGCCAGCAGCAGCTTTTCCTCCTGGTTCTTCCGCTGTGGGATTAGAAGCCAAATTTTCCTACTCTACTCACTGTGCTGCTGGGCAGCAAGAGTGCAGGCCTCCGTGAGGTTTCACTCAAATGCTGTTTCAGGTATGAAAGTGAGCAGTGAAAGCAATGATGGAGGCCCCGTTGCAAAGTTGTCTGTGTGGTGAAGAATCCCAGGACCAGCTTTCCCTCCTAGGTCTTCGGCTGTGGGAGTAGAGGCCAAACGTTCGTGCTATACTCACGGTGCTGCTGGGCAGCAGAGAGCAGTCTCCGGATGGGTTGCATTCAAATGCACTTTCCTGTATAAAAGTGAGCAGCGAAAGCAATGATGGACGCACCGTTGTAAAGCTGACTAGCAGACTGTGTGCTGAAGATCATTTGCAGCAGCTTTCCTTCCTGGCTCTTCTGCTCTGGGAGCAGAACCCAAACGTTCGTTCTCTACTCACGGTGCTGCAGGGCAGCAGAGAGCAGCCTCTTTAGAGGTTGCATTCAAATGCACTTTTGGGTTTGAAAGCTAGGAGCGACAGCACTGATGGTGACACCGTTGCAAAGCTGACTGTGTGCTGAAGATTCCCAGCACCAACTTTCCCACCTGGCTATTTGGCTGTGAGAACAGAGGCCAAACGTTGGTGTTCCACTCAGTGTGCTGCTGGGCAGCCGAGTGCAGGCTTCAGAGAGGCTGCATTCAAAAGCAGCCTCACGTATGAAAGTGAGCCCTGACAGGACTGATGGAGGTACCGCTGCAAACCTGACTCTGTTCTGGAGATCACTAGGACCATCTTTCCCTCCTGGCTCTGCGGCTCTGGGAGCAAAGGGCAAACGTTTATGCTCGACTCACTGTGTTGATGGCAGCAGAGTGCAGGCTTCGGAGAGGTTTCAATGAAACTCTCTTTCAGGTGTGAAAGTGAGCCGGGACAGCAGTGCTGCAGGTACCGTTGCAAAGCTGACTGTATGCTGAAGAGGACAAGCGGGGCTTTCCCTCCTGGCTCTTCTGCTGTGGGTGTTGAGGCCAAACGTTCGTGCTCTTCTCACTGTGCTGCTGCGCAGCTGAGAGCGACCACCAGAGAATTTGTATTCAAATGGTGTTTTAGGTATTAAACGGAGGAGAGACTGCAATGATGGTGACACCGTTGCAAAGCTGACTGTGTGCTGAAGAGCCCAGCACAAGCTTTCCTTCCTGGCTCTTCTGCGGTGGGAGCAGAGGCCAAACGTTCATGCCCTGCTCATAGTGTTGCTGCGCAGCAAAGAGCAAGCTCTGGAGAGATCACATTAAAATGCTTTCCATGTCTGAAAGTGGGCAGTGACACCAATAACGGAGGCACCGTTGCAAAGCTGACGGTGTGCTGAAGATCACTGGAAGCAGCTTTCCCTCCTGGCTCTTCTGCTGTGGAAGTAGAGCCCAAACGTTCATGCTCTACTCCCTGCGCTGCTGCCTGGCAGCAGCGTGCAGGTTCAGAGGCATTGCATTCAAAAGCTCTTTCAGGTATGAAAGTGAAGGGTGACAGCAAGGATGGTGACCCAGTTGAAAGCTGAGTGTGAGCTGAATAATCCCAGCACAGGTTTCCCTCCTGGCTCTTCTGCCGTGCGAGCAGAGGCCAAACGTTCATACTCTACTCCCTGTGCTGCTGCTGGGGAGCAGAGTGCGGGATTCAGAGACATTGCATTCAAAAGCTCCTTCAGGTATGAAAGTGAACAGTGACAACAATGATTGTGACAGAGTGCAAAACTGAGTATGAGCTGAATAAGCCCAGCACCAGGTTACCCTCCTGGCTCTTCTGCTGTGGAAGCAGAGGCCAAACGTTCGTGCGCTACTCACTGTGTTGCTGGGCAGCAGAGAGCAGGCTTCGGAGAGGTTTCCGCCAAACTCAGGTATGCAAGTGAGCCAAGACAGCACTGATGGAGGCACAGTTGCAAAGCTGTCTGTGTGCTGAAGAAGCCCAGCAACGGCTTTCCCTCCTGGCTCTTCGGCTGTGGAAATAGAGGCCAAAAGTTCGTGCTCTACTCTCTGTGCTGCTGCGCAGCTGAGAGCGACCACCAGAGAATTTGTATTCAAATGGTATTTTAGGTAATAAACGGAGGACTTACGGCAATGACGGTGACGCAAAAAAGTTGAGTGTGCGCTGAATAACGCCAGCAGCAGCTTTTCCTCCTGGTTCTTCCGCTGTGGGATTAGAAGCCAAATTTTCCTACTCTACTCACTGTGCTGCTGGGCAGCAAGAGTGCAGGCCTCCGTGAGGTTTCACTCAAATGCTGTTTCAGGTATGAAAGTGAGCAGTGAAAGCAATGATGGAGGCCCCGTTGCAAAGTTGTCTGTGTGGTGAAGAATCCCAGCACCAGCTTTCCCTCCTAGGTCTTCGGCTGTGGGAGTAGAGGCCAAACGTTCGTGCTATACTCACGGTGCTGCTGGGCAGCAGAGAGCAGTCTCCGGATGGGTTGCATTCAAATGCACTTTCCTGTATAAAAGTGAGCAGCGAAAGCAATGATGGACGCACCGTTGTAAAGCTGACTAGCAGACTGTGTGCTGAAGATCATTTGCAGCAGCTTTCCTTCCTGGCTCTTCTGCTCTGGGAGCAGAACCCAAACGTTCGTTCTCTACTCACGGTGCTGCAGGGCAGCAGAGAGCAGCCTCTTTAGAGGTTGCATTCAAATGCACTTTTGGGTTTGAAAGCTAGGAGCGACAGCACTGATGGTGACACCGTTGCAAAGCTGACTGTGTGCTGAAGATTCCCAGCACCAACTTTCCCACCTGGCTATTTGGCTGTGAGAACAGAGGCCAAACGTTGGTGTTCCACTCAGTGTGCTGCTGGGCAGCCGAGTGCAGGCTTCAGAGAGGCTGCATTCAAAAGCAGCCTCACGTATGAAAGTGAGCCCTGACAGGACTGATGGAGGTACCGCTGCAAACCTGACTCTGTTCTGGAGATCACTAGGACCATCTTTCCCTCCTGGCTCTGCGGCTCTGGGAGCAAAGGGCAAACGTTTATGCTCGACTCACTGTGTTGATGGCAGCAGAGTGCAGGCTTCGGAGAGGTTTCAATGAAACTCTCTTTCAGGTGTGAAAGTGAGCCGGGACAGCAATGCTGCAGGTACCGTTGCAAAGCTGACTGTATGCTGAAGAGGACAAGCGGGGCTTTCCCTCCTGGCTCTTCTGCTGTGGGTGTTGAGGCCAAACGTTCGTGCTCTTCTCACTGTGCTGCTGCGCAGCTGAGAGCGACCACCAGAGAATTTGTATTCAAATGGTGTTTTAGGTATTAAACGGAGGAGAGACTGCAATGATGGTGACACCGTTGCAAAGCTGACTGTGTGCTGAAGAGCCCAGCACAAGCTTTCCTTCCTGGCTCTTCTGCGGTGGGAGCAGAGGCCAAACGTTCATGCCCTGCTCATAGTGTTGCTGCGCAGCAAAGAGCAAGCTCTGGAGAGATCACATTAAAATGCTTTCCATGTCTGAAAGTGGGCAGTGACACCAATAACGGAGGCACCGTTGCAAAGCTGACGGTGTGCTGAAGATCACTGGAAGCAGCTTTCCCTCCTGGCTCTTCTGCTGTGGAAGTAGAGCCCAAACGTTCATGCTCTACTCCCTGCGCTGCTGCCTGGCAGCAGCGTGCAGGTTCAGAGGCATTGCATTCAAAAGCTCTTTCAGGTATGAAAGTGAAGGGTGACAGCAAGGATGGTGACCCAGTTGAAAGCTGAGTGTGAGCTGAATAATCCCAGCACAGGTTTCCCTCCTGGCTCTTCTGCCGTGCGAGCAGAGGCCAAACGTTCATACTCTACTCCCTGTGCTGCTGCTGGGGAGCAGAGTGCGGGATTCAGAGACATTGCATTCAAAAGCTCCTTCAGGTATGAAAGTGAACAGTGACAACAATGATTGTGACAGAGTGCAAAACTGAGTATGAGCTGAATAAGCCCAGCACCAGGTTACCCTCCTGGCTCTTCTGCTGTGGAAGCAGAGGCCAAACGTTCGTGCGCTACTCACTGTGTTGCTGGGCAGCAGAGAGCAGGCTTCGGAGAGGTTTCCGCCAAACTCAGGTATGCAAGTGAGCCAAGACAGCACTGATGGAGGCACAGTTGCAAAGCTGTCTGTGTGCTGAAGAAGCCCAGCAACGGCTTTCCCTCCTGGCTCTTCGGCTGTGGAAATAGAGGCCAAAAGTTCGTGCTCTACTCTCTGTGATGCTGCGCAGCTGAGAGCGACCACCAGAGAATTTGTATTCAAATGGTATTTTAGGTAATAAACGGAGGACTTACGGCAATGACGGTGACGCAAAAAAGTTGAGTGTGCGCTGAATAACGCCAGCAGCAGCTTTTCCTCCTGGTTCTTCCGCTGTGGGATTAGAAGCCAAATTTTCCTACTCTACTCACTGTGCTGCTGGGCAGCAAGAGTGCAGGCCTCCGTGAGGTTTCACTCAAATGCTGTTTCAGGTATGAAAGTGAGCAGTGAAAGCAATGATGGAGGCCCCGTTGCAAAGTTGTCTGTGTGGTGAAGAATCCCAGCACCAGCTTTCCCTCCTAGGTCTTCGGCTGTGGGAGTAGAGGCCAAACGTTCGTGCTATACTCACGGTGCTGCTGGGCAGCAGAGAGCAGTCTCCGGATGGGTTGCATTCAAATGCACTTTCCTGTATAAAAGTGAGCAGCGAAAGCAATGATGGACGCACCGTTGTAAAGCTGACTAGCAGACTGTGTGCTGAAGATCATTTGCAGCAGCTTTCCTTCCTGGCTCTTCTGCTCTGGGAGCAGAACCCAAACGTTCGTTCTCTACTCACGGTGCTGCAGGGCAGCAGAGAGCAGCCTCTTTAGAGGTTGCATTCAAATGCACTTTTGGGTTTGAAAGCTAGGAGCGACAGCACTGATGGTGACACCGTTGCAAAGCTGACTGTGTGCTGAAGATTCCCAGCACCAACTTTCCCACCTGGCTATTTGGCTGTGAGAACAGAGGCCAAACGTTGGTGTTCCACTCAGTGTGCTGCTGGGCAGCCGAGTGCAGGCTTCAGAGAGGCTGCATTCAAAAGCAGCCTCACGTATGAAAGTGAGCCCTGACAGGACTGATGGAGGTACCGCTGCAAACCTGACTCTGTTCTGGAGATCACTAGGACCATCTTTCCCTCCTGGCTCTGCGGCTCTGGGAGCAAAGGGCAAACGTTTATGCTCGACTCACTGTGTGGATGGCAGCAGAGTGCAGGCTTCGGAGAGGTTTCAATGAAACTCTCTTTCAGGTGTGAAAGTGAGCCGGGACAGCAATGCTGCAGGTACCGTTGCAAAGCTGACTGTATGCTGAAGAGGACAAGCGGGGCTTTCCCTCCTGGCTCTTCTGCTGTGGGTGTTGAGGCCAAACGTTCGTGCTCTTCTCACTGTGCTGCTGCGCAGCTGAGAGCGACCACCAGAGAATTTGTATTCAAATGGTGTTTTAGGTATTAAACGGAGGAGAGACTGCAATGATGGTGACACCGTTGCAAAGCTGACTGTGTGCTGAAGAGCCCAGCACAAGCTTTCCTTCCTGGCTCTTCTGCGGTGGGAGCAGAGGCCAAACGTTCATGCCCTGCTCATAGTGTTGCTGCGCAGCAAAGAGCAAGCTCTGGAGAGATCACATTAAAATGCTTTCCATGTCTGAAAGTGGGCAGTGACACCAATAACGGAGGCACCGTTGCAAAGCTGACGGTGTGCTGAAGATCACTGGAAGCAGCTTTCCCTCCTGGCTCTTCTGCTGTGGAAGTAGAGCCCAAACGTTCATGCTCTACTCCCTGCGCTGCTGCCTGGCAGCAGCGTGCAGGTTCAGAGGCATTGCATTCAAAAGCTCTTTCAGGTATGAAAGTGAAGGGTGACAGCAAGGATGGTGACCCAGTTGAAAGCTGAGTGTGAGCTGAATAATCCCAGCACAGGTTTCCCTCCTGGCTCTTCTGCCGTGCGAGCAGAGGCCAAACGTTCATACTCTACTCCCTGTGCTGCTGCTGGGGAGCAGAGTGCGGGATTCAGAGACATTGCATTCAAAAGCTCCTTCAGGTATGAAAGTGAACAGTGACAACAATGATTGTGACAGAGTGCAAAACTGAGTATGAGCTGAATAAGCCCAGCACCAGGTTACCCTCCTGGCTCTTCTGCTGTGGAAGCAGAGGCCAAACGTTCGTGCGCTACTCACTGTGTTGCTGGGCAGCAGAGAGCAGGCTTCGGAGAGGTTTCCGCCAAACTCAGGTATGCAAGTGAGCCAAGACAGCACTGATGGAGGCACAGTTGCAAAGCTGTCTGTGTGCTGAAGAAGCCCAGCAACGGCTTTCCCTCCTGGCTCTTCGGCTGTGGAAATAGAGGCCAAAAGTTCGTGCTCTACTCTCTGTGCTGCTGCGCAGCTGAGAGCGACCACCAGAGAATTTGTATTCAAATGGTATTTTAGGTAATAAACGGAGGACTTACGGCAATGACGGTGACGCAAAAAAGTTGAGTGTGCGCTGAATAACGCCAGCAGCAGCTTTTCCTCCTGGTTCTTCCGCTGTGGGATTAGAAGCCAAATTTTCCTACTCTACTCACTGTGCTGCTGGGCAGCAAGAGTGCAGGCCTCCGTGAGGTTTCACTCAAATGCTGTTTCAGGTATGAAAGTGAGCAGTGAAAGCAATGATGGAGGCCCCGTTGCAAAGTTGTCTGTGTGGTGAAGAATCCCAGCACCAGCTTTCCCTCCTAGGTCTTCGGCTGTGGGAGTAGAGGCCAAACGTTCGTGCTATACTCACGGTGCTGCTGGGCAGCAGAGAGCAGTCTCCGGATGGGTTGCATTCAAATGCACTTTCCTGTATAAAAGTGAGCAGCGAAAGCAATGATGGACGCACCGTTGTAAAGCTGACTAGCAGACTGTGTGCTGAAGATCATTTGCAGCAGCTTTCCTTCCTGGCTCTTCTGCTCTGGGAGCAGAACCCAAACGTTCGTTCTCTACTCACGGTGCTGCAGGGCAGCAGAGAGCAGCCTCTTTAGAGGTTGCATTCAAATGCACTTTTGGGTTTGAAAGCTAGGAGCGACAGCACTGATGGTGACACCGTTGCAAAGCTGACTGTGTGCTGAAGATTCCCAGCACCAACTTTCCCACCTGGCTATTTGGCTGTGAGAACAGAGGCCAAACGTTGGTGTTCCACTCAGTGTGCTGCTGGGCAGCCGAGTGCAGGCTTCAGAGAGGCTGCATTCAAAAGCAGCCTCACGTATGAAAGTGAGCCCTGACAGGACTGATGGAGGTACCGCTGCAAACCTGACTCTGTTCTGGAGATCACTAGGACCATCTTTCCCTCCTGGCTCTGCGGCTCTGGGAGCAAAGGGCAAACGTTTATGCTCGACTCACTGTGTTGATGGCAGCAGAGTGCAGGCTTCGGAGAGGTTTCAATGAAACTCTCTTTCAGGTGTGAAAGTGAGCCGGGACAGCAGTGCTGCAGGTACCGTTGCAAAGCTGACTGTATGCTGAAGAGGACAAGCGGGGCTTTCCCTCCTGGCTCTTCTGCTGTGGGTGTTGAGGCCAAACGTTCGTGCTCTTCTCACTGTGCTGCTGCGCAGCTGAGAGCGACCACCAGAGAATTTGTATTCAAATGGTGTTTTAGGTATTAAACGGAGGAGAGACTGCAATGATGGTGACACCGTTGCAAAGCTGACTGTGTGCTGAAGAGCCCAGCACAAGCTTTCCTTCCTGGCTCTTCTGCGGTGGGAGCAGAGGCCAAACGTTCATGCCCTGCTCATAGTGTTGCTGCGCAGCAAAGAGCAAGCTCTGGAGAGATCACATTAAAATGCTTTCCATGTCTGAAAGTGGGCAGTGACACCAATAACGGAGGCACCGTTGCAAAGCTGACGGTGTGCTGAAGATCACTGGAAGCAGCTTTCCCTCCTGGCTCTTCTGCTGTGGAAGTAGAGCCCAAACGTTCATGCTCTACTCCCTGCGCTGCTGCCTGGCAGCAGCGTGCAGGTTCAGAGGCATTGCATTCAAAAGCTCTTTCAGGTATGAAAGTGAAGGGTGACAGCAAGGATGGTGACCCAGTTGAAAGCTGAGTGTGAGCTGAATAATCCCAGCACAGGTTTCCCTCCTGGCTCTTCTGCCGTGCGAGCAGAGGCCAAACGTTCATACTCTACTCCCTGTGCTGCTGCTGGGGAGCAGAGTGCGGGATTCAGAGACATTGCATTCAAAAGCTCCTTCAGGTATGAAAGTGAACAGTGACAACAATGATTGTGACAGAGTGCAAAACTGAGTATGAGCTGAATAAGCCCAGCACCAGGTTACCCTCCTGGCTCTTCTGCTGTGGAAGCAGAGGCCAAACGTTCGTGCGCTACTCACTGTGTTGCTGGGCAGCAGAGAGCAGGCTTCGGAGAGGTTTCCGCCAAACTCAGGTATGCAAGTGAGCCAAGACAGCACTGATGGAGGCACAGTTGCAAAGCTGTCTGTGTGCTGAAGAAGCCCAGCAACGGCTTTCCCTCCTGGCTCTTCGGCTGTGGAAATAGAGGCCAAAAGTTCGTGCTCTACTCTCTGTGCTGCTGCGCAGCTGAGAGCGACCACCAGAGAATTTGTATTCAAATGGTATTTTAGGTAATAAACGGAGGACTTACGGCAATGACGGTGACGCAAAAAAGTTGAGTGTGCGCTGAATAACGCCAGCAGCAGCTTTTCCTCCTGGTTCTTCCGCTGTGGGATTAGAAGCCAAATTTTCCTACTCTACTCACTGTGCTGCTGGGCAGCAAGAGTGCAGGCCTCCGTGAGGTTTCACTCAAATGCTGTTTCAGGTATGAAAGTGAGCAGTGAAAGCAATGATGGAGGCCCCGTTGCAAAGTTGTCTGTGTGGTGAAGAATCCCAGCACCAGCTTTCCCTCCTAGGTCTTCGGCTGTGGGAGTAGAGGCCAAACGTTCGTGCTATACTCACGGTGCTGCTGGGCAGCAGAGAGCAGTCTCCGGATGGGTTGCATTCAAATGCACTTTCCTGTATAAAAGTGAGCAGCGAAAGCAATGATGGACGCACCGTTGTAAAGCTGACTAGCAGACTGTGTGCTGAAGATCATTTGCAGCAGCTTTCCTTCCTGGCTCTTCTGCTCTGGGAGCAGAACCCAAACGTTCGTTCTCTACTCACGGTGCTGCAGGGCAGCAGAGAGCAGCCTCTTTAGAGGTTGCATTCAAATGCACTTTTGGGTTTGAAAGCTAGGAGCGACAGCACTGATGGTGACACCGTTGCAAAGCTGACTGTGTGCTGAAGATTCCCAGCACCAACTTTCCCACCTGGCTATTTGGCTGTGAGAACAGAGGCCAAACGTTGGTGTTCCACTCAGTGTGCTGCTGGGCAGCCGAGTGCAGGCTTCAGAGAGGCTGCATTCAAAAGCAGCCTCACGTATGAAAGTGAGCCCTGACAGGACTGATGGAGGTACCGCTGCAAACCTGACTCTGTTCTGGAGATCACTAGGACCATCTTTCCCTCCTGGCTCTGCGGCTCTGGGAGCAAAGGGCAAACGTTTATGCTCGACTCACTGTGTTGATGGCAGCAGAGTGCAGGCTTCGGAGAGGTTTCAATGAAACTCTCTTTCAGGTGTGAAAGTGAGCCGGGACAGCAGTGCTGCAGGTACCGTTGCAAAGCTGACTGTATGCTGAAGAGGACAAGCGGGGCTTTCCCTCCTGGCTCTTCTGCTGTGGGTGTTGAGGCCAAACGTTCGTGCTCTTCTCACTGTGCTGCTGCGCAGCTGAGAGCGACCACCAGAGAATTTGTATTCAAATGGTGTTTTAGGTATTAAACGGAGGAGAGACTGCAATGATGGTGACACCGTTGCAAAGCTGACTGTGTGCTGAAGAGCCCAGCACAAGCTTTCCTTCCTGGCTCTTCTGCGGTGGGAGCAGAGGCCAAACGTTCATGCCCTGCTCATAGTGTTGCTGCGCAGCAAAGAGCAAGCTCTGGAGAGATCACATTAAAATGCTTTCCATGTCTGAAAGTGGGCAGTGACACCAATAACGGAGGCACCGTTGCAAAGCTGACGGTGTGCTGAAGATCACTGGAAGCAGCTTTCCCTCCTGGCTCTTCTGCTGTGGAAGTAGAGCCCAAACGTTCATGCTCTACTCCCTGCGCTGCTGCCTGGCAGCAGCGTGCAGGTTCAGAGGCATTGCATTCAAAAGCTCTTTCAGGTATGAAAGTGAAGGGTGACAGCAAGGATGGTGACCCAGTTGAAAGCTGAGTGTGAGCTGAATAATCCCAGCACAGGTTTCCCTCCTGGCTCTTCTGCCGTGCGAGCAGAGGCCAAACGTTCATACTCTACTCCCTGTGCTGCTGCTGGGGAGCAGAGTGCGGGATTCAGAGACATTGCATTCAAAAGCTCCTTCAGGTATGAAAGTGAACAGTGACAACAATGATTGTGACAGAGTGCAAAACTGAGTATGAGCTGAATAAGCCCAGCACCAGGTTACCCTCCTGGCTCTTCTGCTGTGGAAGCAGAGGCCAAACGTTCGTGCGCTACTCACTGTGTTGCTGGGCAGCAGAGAGCAGGCTTCGGAGAGGTTTCCGCCAAACTCAGGTATGCAAGTGAGCCAAGACAGCACTGATGGAGGCACAGTTGCAAAGCTGTCTGTGTGCTGAAGAAGCCCAGCAACGGCTTTCCCTCCTGGCTCTTCGGCTGTGGAAATAGAGGCCAAAAGTTCGTGCTCTACTCTCTGTGCTGCTGCGCAGCTGAGAGCGACCACCAGAGAATTTGTATTCAAATGGTATTTTAGGTAATAAACGGAGGACTTACGGCAATGACGGTGACGCAAAAAAGTTGAGTGTGCGCTGAATAACGCCAGCAGCAGCTTTTCCTCCTGGTTCTTCCGCTGTGGGATTAGAAGCCAAATTTTCCTACTCTACTCACTGTGCTGCTGGGCAGCAAGAGTGCAGGCCTCCGTGAGGTTTCACTCAAATGCTGTTTCAGGTATGAAAGTGAGCAGTGAAAGCAATGATGGAGGCCCCGTTGCAAAGTTGTCTGTGTGGTGAAGAATCCCAGCACCAGCTTTCCCTCCTAGGTCTTCGGCTGTGGGAGTAGAGGCCAAACGTTCGTGCTATACTCACGGTGCTGCTGGGCAGCAGAGAGCAGTCTCCGGATGGGTTGCATTCAAATGCACTTTCCTGTATAAAAGTGAGCAGCGAAAGCAATGATGGACGCACCGTTGTAAAGCTGACTAGCAGACTGTGTGCTGAAGATCATTTGCAGCAGCTTTCCTTCCTGGCTCTTCTGCTCTGGGAGCAGAACCCAAACGTTCGTTCTCTACTCACGGTGCTGCAGGGCAGCAGAGAGCAGCCTCTTTAGAGGTTGCATTCAAATGCACTTTTGGGTTTGAAAGCTAGGAGCGACAGCACTGATGGTGACACCGTTGCAAAGCTGACTGTGTGCTGAAGATTCCCAGCACCAACTTTCCCACCTGGCTATTTGGCTGTGAGAACAGAGGCCAAACGTTGGTGTTCCACTCAGTGTGCTGCTGGGCAGCCGAGTGCAGGCTTCAGAGAGGCTGCATTCAAAAGCAGCCTCACGTATGAAAGTGAGCCCTGACAGGACTGATGGAGGTACCGCTGCAAACCTGACTCTGTTCTGGAGATCACTAGGACCATCTTTCCCTCCTGGCTCTGCGGCTCTGGGAGCAAAGGGCAAACGTTTATGCTCGACTCACTGTGTTGATGGCAGCAGAGTGCAGGCTTCGGAGAGGTTTCAATGAAACTCTCTTTCAGGTGTGAAAGTGAGCCGGGACAGCAATGCTGCAGGTACCGTTGCAAAGCTGACTGTATGCTGAAGAGGACAAGCGGGGCTTTCCCTCCTGGCTCTTCTGCTGTGGGTGTTGAGGCCAAACGTTCGTGCTCTTCTCACTGTGCTGCTGCGCAGCTGAGAGCGACCACCAGAGAATTTGTATTCAAATGGTGTTTTAGGTATTAAACGGAGGAGAGACTGCAATGATGGTGACACCGTTGCAAAGCTGACTGTGTGCTGAAGAGCCCAGCACAAGCTTTCCTTCCTGGCTCTTCTGCGGTGGGAGCAGAGGCCAAACGTTCATGCCCTGCTCATAGTGTTGCTGCGCAGCAAAGAGCAAGCTCTGGAGAGATCACATTAAAATGCTTTCCATGTCTGAAAGTGGGCAGTGACACCAATAACGGAGGCACCGTTGCAAAGCTGACGGTGTGCTGAAGATCACTGGAAGCAGCTTTCCCTCCTGGCTCTTCTGCTGTGGAAGTAGAGCCCAAACGTTCATGCTCTACTCCCTGCGCTGCTGCCTGGCAGCAGCGTGCAGGTTCAGAGGCATTGCATTCAAAAGCTCTTTCAGGTATGAAAGTGAAGGGTGACAGCAAGGATGGTGACCCAGTTGAAAGCTGAGTGTGAGCTGAATAATCCCAGCACAGGTTTCCCTCCTGGCTCTTCTGCCGTGCGAGCAGAGGCCAAACGTTCATACTCTACTCCCTGTGCTGCTGCTGGGGAGCAGAGTGCGGGATTCAGAGACATTGCATTCAAAAGCTCCTTCAGGTATGAAAGTGAACAGTGACAACAATGATTGTGACAGAGTGCAAAACTGAGTATGAGCTGAATAAGCCCAGCACCAGGTTACCCTCCTGGCTCTTCTGCTGTGGAAGCAGAGGCCAAACGTTCGTGCGCTACTCACTGTGTTGCTGGGCAGCAGAGAGCAGGCTTCGGAGAGGTTTCCGCCAAACTCAGGTATGCAAGTGAGCCAAGACAGCACTGATGGAGGCACAGTTGCAAAGCTGTCTGTGTGCTGAAGAAGCCCAGCAACGGCTTTCCCTCCTGGCTCTTCGGCTGTGGAAATAGAGGCCAAAAGTTCGTGCTCTACTCTCTGTGCTGCTGCGCAGCTGAGAGCGACCACCAGAGAATTTGTATTCAAATGGTATTTTAGGTAATAAACGGAGGACTTACGGCAATGACGGTGACGCAAAAAAGTTGAGTGTGCGCTGAATAACGCCAGCAGCAGCTTTTCCTCCTGGTTCTTCCGCTGTGGGATTAGAAGCCAAATTTTCCTACTCTACTCACTGTGCTGCTGGGCAGCAAGAGTGCAGGCCTCCGTGAGGTTTCACTCAAATGCTGTTTCAGGTATGAAAGTGATCAGTGAAAGCAATGATGGAGGCCCCGTTGCAAAGTTGTCTGTGTGGTGAAGAATCCCAGCACCAGCTTTCCCTCCTAGGTCTTCGGCTGTGGGAGTAGAGGCCAAACGTTCGTGCTATACTCACGGTGCTGCTGGGCAGCAGAGAGCAGTCTCCGGATGGGTTGCATTCAAATGCACTTTCCTGTATAAAAGTGAGCAGCGAAAGCAATGATGGACGCACCGTTGTAAAGCTGACTAGCAGACTGTGTGCTGAAGATCATTTGCAGCAGCTTTCCTTCCTGGCTCTTCTGCTCTGGGAGCAGAACCCAAACGTTCGTTCTCTACTCACGGTGCTGCAGGGCAGCAGAGAGCAGCCTCTTTAGAGGTTGCATTCAAATGCACTTTTGGGTTTGAAAGCTAGGAGCGACAGCACTGATGGTGACACCGTTGCAAAGCTGACTGTGTGCTGAAGATTCCCAGCACCAACTTTCCCACCTGGCTATTTGGCTGTGAGAACAGAGGCCAAACGTTGGTGTTCCACTCAGTGTGCTGCTGGGCAGCCGAGTGCAGGCTTCAGAGAGGCTGCATTCAAAAGCAGCCTCACGTATGAAAGTGAGCCCTGACAGGACTGATGGAGGTACCGCTGCAAACCTGACTCTGTTCTGGAGATCACTAGGACCATCTTTCCCTCCTGGCTCTGCGGCTCTGGGAGCAAAGGGCAAACGTTTATGCTCGACTCACTGTGTTGATGGCAGCAGAGTGCAGGCTTCGGAGAGGTTTCAATGAAACTCTCTTTCAGGTGTGAAAGTGAGCCGGGACAGCAATGCTGCAGGTACCGTTGCAAAGCTGACTGTATGCTGAAGAGGACAAGCGGGGCTTTCCCTCCTGGCTCTTCTGCTGTGGGTGTTGAGGCCAAACGTTCGTGCTCTTCTCACTGTGCTGCTGCGCAGCTGAGAGCGACCACCAGAGAATTTGTATTCAAATGGTGTTTTAGGTATTAAACGGAGGAGAGACTGCAATGATGGTGACACCGTTGCAAAGCTGACTGTGTGCTGAAGAGCCCAGCACAAGCTTTCCTTCCTGGCTCTTCTGCGGTGGGAGCAGAGGCCAAACGTTCATGCCCTGCTCATAGTGTTGCTGCGCAGCAAAGAGCAAGCTCTGGAGAGATCACATTAAAATGCTTTCCATGTCTGAAAGTGGGCAGTGACACCAATAACGGAGGCACCGTTGCAAAGCTGACGGTGTGCTGAAGATCACTGGAAGCAGCTTTCCCTCCTGGCTCTTCTGCTGTGGAAGTAGAGCCCAAACGTTCATGCTCTACTCCCTGCGCTGCTGCCTGGCAGCAGCGTGCAGGTTCAGAGGCATTGCATTCAAAAGCTCTTTCAGGTATGAAAGTGAAGGGTGACAGCAAGGATGGTGACCCAGTTGAAAGCTGAGTGTGAGCTGAATAATCCCAGCACAGGTTTCCCTCCTGGCTCTTCTGCCGTGCGAGCAGAGGCCAAACGTTCATACTCTACTCCCTGTGCTGCTGCTGGGGAGCAGAGTGCGGGATTCAGAGACATTGCATTCAAAAGCTCCTTCAGGTATGAAAGTGAACAGTGACAACAATGATTGTGACAGAGTGCAAAACTGAGTATGAGCTGAATAAGCCCAGCACCAGGTTACCCTCCTGGCTCTTCTGCTGTGGAAGCAGAGGCCAAACGTTCGTGCGCTACTCACTGTGTTGCTGGGCAGCAGAGAGCAGGCTTCGGAGAGGTTTCCGCCAAACTCAGGTATGCAAGTGAGCCAAGACAGCACTGATGGAGGCACAGTTGCAAAGCTGTCTGTGTGCTGAAGAAGCCCAGCAACGGCTTTCCCTCCTGGCTCTTCGGCTGTGGAAATAGAGGCCAAAAGTTCGTGCTCTACTCTCTGTGCTGCTGCGCAGCTGAGAGCGACCACCAGAGAATTTGTATTCAAATGGTATTTTAGGTAATAAACGGAGGACTTACGGCAATGACGGTGACGCAAAAAAGTTGAGTGTGCGCTGAATAACGCCAGCAGCAGCTTTTCCTCCTGGTTCTTCCGCTGTGGGATTAGAAGCCAAATTTTCCTACTCTACTCACTGTGCTGCTGGGCAGCAAGAGTGCAGGCCTCCGTGAGGTTTCACTCAAATGCTGTTTCAGGTATGAAAGTGAGCAGTGAAAGCAATGATGGAGGCCCCGTTGCAAAGTTGTCTGTGTGGTGAAGAATCCCAGCACCAGCTTTCCCTCCTAGGTCTTCGGCTGTGGGAGTAGAGGCCAAACGTTCGTGCTATACTCACGGTGCTGCTGGGCAGCAGAGAGCAGTCTCCGGATGGGTTGCATTCAAATGCACTTTCCTGTATAAAAGTGAGCAGCGAAAGCAATGATGGACGCACCGTTGTAAAGCTGACTAGCAGACTGTGTGCTGAAGATCATTTGCAGCAGCTTTCCTTCCTGGCTCTTCTGCTCTGGGAGCAGAACCCAAACGTTCGTTCTCTACTCACGGTGCTGCAGGGCAGCAGAGAGCAGCCTCTTTAGAGGTTGCATTCAAATGCACTTTTGGGTTTGAAAGCTAGGAGCGACAGCACTGATGGTGACACCGTTGCAAAGCTGACTGTGTGCTGAAGATTCCCAGCACCAACTTTCCCACCTGGCTATTTGGCTGTGAGAACAGAGGCCAAACGTTGGTGTTCCACTCAGTGTGCTGCTGGGCAGCCGAGTGCAGGCTTCAGAGAGGCTGCATTCAAAAGCAGCCTCACGTATGAAAGTGAGCCCTGACAGGACTGATGGAGGTACCGCTGCAAACCTGACTCTGTTCTGGAGATCACTAGGACCATCTTTCCCTCCTGGCTCTGCGGCTCTGGGAGCAAAGGGCAAACGTTTATGCTCGACTCACTGTGTGGATGGCAGCAGAGTGCAGGCTTCGGAGAGGTTTCAATGAAACTCTCTTTCAGGTGTGAAAGTGAGCCGGGACAGCAATGCTGCAGGTACCGTTGCAAAGCTGACTGTATGCTGAAGAGGACAAGCGGGGCTTTCCCTCCTGGCTCTTCTGCTGTGGGTGTTGAGGCCAAACGTTCGTGCTCTTCTCACTGTGCTGCTGCGCAGCTGAGAGCGACCACCAGAGAATTTGTATTCAAATGGTGTTTTAGGTATTAAACGGAGGAGAGACTGCAATGATGGTGACACCGTTGCAAAGCTGACTGTGTGCTGAAGAGCCCAGCACAAGCTTTCCTTCCTGGCTCTTCTGCGGTGGGAGCAGAGGCCAAACGTTCATGCCCTGCTCATAGTGTTGCTGCGCAGCAAAGAGCAAGCTCTGGAGAGATCACATTAAAATGCTTTCCATGTCTGAAAGTGGGCAGTGACACCAATAACGGAGGCACCGTTGCAAAGCTGACGGTGTGCTGAAGATCACTGGAAGCAGCTTTCCCTCCTGGCTCTTCTGCTGTGGAAGTAGAGCCCAAACGTTCATGCTCTACTCCCTGCGCTGCTGCCTGGCAGCAGCGTGCAGGTTCAGAGGCATTGCATTCAAAAGCTCTTTCAGGTATGAAAGTGAAGGGTGACAGCAAGGATGGTGACCCAGTTGAAAGCTGAGTGTGAGCTGAATAATCCCAGCACAGGTTTCCCTCCTGGCTCTTCTGCCGTGCGAGCAGAGGCCAAACGTTCATACTCTACTCCCTGTGCTGCTGCTGGGGAGCAGAGTGCGGGATTCAGAGACATTGCATTCAAAAGCTCCTTCAGGTATGAAAGTGAACAGTGACAACAATGATTGTGACAGAGTGCAAAACTGAGTATGAGCTGAATAAGCCCAGCACCAGGTTACCCTCCTGGCTCTTCTGCTGTGGAAGCAGAGGCCAAACGTTCGTGCGCTACTCACTGTGTTGCTGGGCAGCAGAGAGCAGGCTTCGGAGAGGTTTCCGCCAAACTCAGGTATGCAAGTGAGCCAAGACAGCACTGATGGAGGCACAGTTGCAAAGCTGTCTGTGTGCTGAAGAAGCCCAGCAACGGCTTTCCCTCCTGGCTCTTCGGCTGTGGAAATAGAGGCCAAAAGTTCGTGCTCTACTCTCTGTGCTGCTGCGCAGCTGAGAGCGACCACCAGAGAATTTGTATTCAAATGGTATTTTAGGTAATAAACGGAGGACTTACGGCAATGACGGTGACGCAAAAAAGTTGAGTGTGCGCTGAATAACGCCAGCAGCAGCTTTTCCTCCTGGTTCTTCCGCTGTGGGATTAGAAGCCAAATTTTCCTACTCTACTCACTGTGCTGCTGGGCAGCAAGAGTGCAGGCCTCCGTGAGGTTTCACTCAAATGCTGTTTCAGGTATGAAAGTGAGCAGTGAAAGCAATGATGGAGGCCCCGTTGCAAAGTTGTCTGTGTGGTGAAGAATCCCAGCACCAGCTTTCCCTCCTAGGTCTTCGGCTGTGGGAGTAGAGGCCAAACGTTCGTGCTATACTCACGGTGCTGCTGGGCAGCAGAGAGCAGTCTCCGGATGGGTTGCATTCAAATGCACTTTCCTGTATAAAAGTGAGCAGCGAAAGCAATGATGGACGCACCGTTGTAAAGCTGACTAGCAGACTGTGTGCTGAAGATCATTTGCAGCAGCTTTCCTTCCTGGCTCTTCTGCTCTGGGAGCAGAACCCAAACGTTCGTTCTCTACTCACGGTGCTGCAGGGCAGCAGAGAGCAGCCTCTTTAGAGGTTGCATTCAAATGCACTTTTGGGTTTGAAAGCTAGGAGCGACAGCACTGATGGTGACACCGTTGCAAAGCTGACTGTGTGCTGAAGATTCCCAGCACCAACTTTCCCACCTGGCTATTTGGCTGTGAGAACAGAGGCCAAACGTTGGTGTTCCACTCAGTGTGCTGCTGGGCAGCCGAGTGCAGGCTTCAGAGAGGCTGCATTCAAAAGCAGCCTCACGTATGAAAGTGAGCCCTGACAGGACTGATGGAGGTACCGCTGCAAACCTGACTCTGTTCTGGAGATCACTAGGACCATCTTTCCCTCCTGGCTCTGCGGCTCTGGGAGCAAAGGGCAAACGTTTATGCTCGACTCACTGTGTTGATGGCAGCAGAGTGCAGGCTTCGGAGAGGTTTCAATGAAACTCTCTTTCAGGTGTGAAAGTGAGCCGGGACAGCAGTGCTGCAGGTACCGTTGCAAAGCTGACTGTATGCTGAAGAGGACAAGCGGGGCTTTCCCTCCTGGCTCTTCTGCTGTGGGTGTTGAGGCCAAACGTTCGTGCTCTTCTCACTGTGCTGCTGCGCAGCTGAGAGCGACCACCAGAGAATTTGTATTCAAATGGTGTTTTAGGTATTAAACGGAGGAGAGACTGCAATGATGGTGACACCGTTGCAAAGCTGACTGTGTGCTGAAGAGCCCAGCACAAGCTTTCCTTCCTGGCTCTTCTGCGGTGGGAGCAGAGGCCAAACGTTCATGCCCTGCTCATAGTGTTGCTGCGCAGCAAAGAGCAAGCTCTGGAGAGATCACATTAAAATGCTTTCCATGTCTGAAAGTGGGCAGTGACACCAATAACGGAGGCACCGTTGCAAAGCTGACGGTGTGCTGAAGATCACTGGAAGCAGCTTTCCCTCCTGGCTCTTCTGCTGTGGAAGTAGAGCCCAAACGTTCATGCTCTACTCCCTGCGCTGCTGCCTGGCAGCAGCGTGCAGGTTCAGAGGCATTGCATTCAAAAGCTCTTTCAGGTATGAAAGTGAAGGGTGACAGCAAGGATGGTGACCCAGTTGAAAGCTGAGTGTGAGCTGAATAATCCCAGCACAGGTTTCCCTCCTGGCTCTTCTGCCGTGCGAGCAGAGGCCAAACGTTCATACTCTACTCCCTGTGCTGCTGCTGGGGAGCAGAGTGCGGGATTCAGAGACATTGCATTCAAAAGCTCCTTCAGGTATGAAAGTGAACAGTGACAACAATGATTGTGACAGAGTGCAAAACTGAGTATGAGCTGAATAAGCCCAGCACCAGGTTACCCTCCTGGCTCTTCTGCTGTGGAAGCAGAGGCCAAACGTTCGTGCGCTACTCACTGTGTTGCTGGGCAGCAGAGAGCAGGCTTCGGAGAGGTTTCCGCCAAACTCAGGTATGCAAGTGAGCCAAGACAGCACTGATGGAGGCACAGTTGCAAAGCTGTCTGTGTGCTGAAGAAGCCCAGCAACGGCTTTCCCTCCTGGCTCTTCGGCTGTGGAAATAGAGGCCAAAAGTTCGTGCTCTACTCTCTGTGCTGCTGCGCAGCTGAGAGCGACCACCAGAGAATTTGTATTCAAATGGTATTTTAGGTAATAAACGGAGGACTTACGGCAATGACGGTGACGCAAAAAAGTTGAGTGTGCGCTGAATAACGCCAGCAGCAGCTTTTCCTCCTGGTTCTTCCGCTGTGGGATTAGAAGCCAAATTTTCCTACTCTACTCACTGTGCTGCTGGGCAGCAAGAGTGCAGGCCTCCGTGAGGTTTCACTCAAATGCTGTTTCAGGTATGAAAGTGAGCAGTGAAAGCAATGATGGAGGCCCCGTTGCAAAGTTGTCTGTGTGGTGAAGAATCCCAGCACCAGCTTTCCCTCCTAGGTCTTCGGCTGTGGGAGTAGAGGCCAAACGTTCGTGCTATACTCACGGTGCTGCTGGGCAGCAGAGAGCAGTCTCCGGATGGGTTGCATTCAAATGCACTTTCCTGTATAAAAGTGAGCAGCGAAAGCAATGATGGACGCACCGTTGTAAAGCTGACTAGCAGACTGTGTGCTGAAGATCATTTGCAGCAGCTTTCCTTCCTGGCTCTTCTGCTCTGGGAGCAGAACCCAAACGTTCGTTCTCTACTCACGGTGCTGCAGGGCAGCAGAGAGCAGCCTCTTTAGAGGTTGCATTCAAATGCACTTTTGGGTTTGAAAGCTAGGAGCGACAGCACTGATGGTGACACCGTTGCAAAGCTGACTGTGTGCTGAAGATTCCCAGCACCAACTTTCCCACCTGGCTATTTGGCTGTGAGAACAGAGGCCAAACGTTGGTGTTCCACTCAGTGTGCTGCTGGGCAGCCGAGTGCAGGCTTCAGAGAGGCTGCATTCAAAAGCAGCCTCACGTATGAAAGTGAGCCCTGACAGGACTGATGGAGGTACCGCTGCAAACCTGACTCTGTTCTGGAGATCACTAGGACCATCTTTCCCTCCTGGCTCTGCGGCTCTGGGAGCAAAGGGCAAACGTTTATGCTCGACTCACTGTGTTGATGGCAGCAGAGTGCAGGCTTCGGAGAGGTTTCAATGAAACTCTCTTTCAGGTGTGAAAGTGAGCCGGGACAGCAATGCTGCAGGTACCGTTGCAAAGCTGACTGTATGCTGAAGAGGACAAGCGGGGCTTTCCCTCCTGGCTCTTCTGCTGTGGGTGTTGAGGCCAAACGTTCGTGCTCTTCTCACTGTGCTGCTGCGCAGCTGAGAGCGACCACCAGAGAATTTGTATTCAAATAGTGTTTTAGGTATTAAACGGAGGAGAGACTGCAATGATGGTGACACCGTTGCAAAGCTGACTGTGTGCTGAAGAGCCCAGCACAAGCTTTCCTTCCTGGCTCTTCTGCGGTGGGAGCAGAGGCCAAACGTTCATGCCCTGCTCATAGTGTTGCTGCGCAGCAAAGAGCAAGCTCTGGAGAGATCACATTAAAATGCTTTCCATGTCTGAAAGTGGGCAGTGACACCAATAACGGAGGCACCGTTGCAAAGCTGACGGTGTGCTGAAGATCACTGGAAGCAGCTTTCCCTCCTGGCTCTTCTGCTGTGGAAGTAGAGCCCAAACGTTCATGCTCTACTCCCTGCGCTGCTGCCTGGCAGCAGCGTGCAGGTTCAGAGGCATTGCATTCAAAAGCTCTTTCAGGTATGAAAGTGAAGGGTGACAGCAAGGATGGTGACCCAGTTGAAAGCTGAGTGTGAGCTGAATAATCCCAGCACAGGTTTCCCTCCTGGCTCTTCTGCCGTGCGAGCAGAGGCCAAACGTTCATACTCTACTCCCTGTGCTGCTGCTGGGGAGCAGAGTGCGGGATTCAGAGACATTGCATTCAAAAGCTCCTTCAGGTATGAAAGTGAACAGTGACAACAATGATTGTGACAGAGTGCAAAACTGAGTATGAGCTGAATAAGCCCAGCACCAGGTTACCCTCCTGGCTCTTCTGCTGTGGAAGCAGAGGCCAAACGTTCGTGCGCTACTCACTGTGTTGCTGGGCAGCAGAGAGCAGGCTTCGGAGAGGTTTCCGCCAAACTCAGGTATGCAAGTGAGCCAAGACAGCACTGATGGAGGCACAGTTGCAAAGCTGTCTGTGTGCTGAAGAAGCCCAGCAACGGCTTTCCCTCCTGGCTCTTCGGCTGTGGAAATAGAGGCCAAAAGTTCGTGCTCTACTCTCTGTGCTGCTGCGCAGCTGAGAGCGACCACCAGAGAATTTGTATTCAAATGGTATTTTAGGTAATAAACGGAGGACTTACGGCAATGACGGTGACGCAAAAAAGTTGAGTGTGCGCTGAATAACGCCAGCAGCAGCTTTTCCTCCTGGTTCTTCCGCTGTGGGATTAGAAGCCAAATTTTCCTACTCTACTCACTGTGCTGCTGGGCAGCAAGAGTGCAGGCCTCCGTGAGGTTTCACTCAAATGCTGTTTCAGGTATGAAAGTGAGCAGTGAAAGCAATGATGGAGGCCCCGTTGCAAAGTTGTCTGTGTGGTGAAGAATCCCAGGACCAGCTTTCCCTCCTAGGTCTTCGGCTGTGGGAGTAGAGGCCAAACGTTCGTGCTATACTCACGGTGCTGCTGGGCAGCAGAGAGCAGTCTCCGGATGGGTTGCATTCAAATGCACTTTCCTGTATAAAAGTGAGCAGCGAAAGCAATGATGGACGCACCGTTGTAAAGCTGACTAGCAGACTGTGTGCTGAAGATCATTTGCAGCAGCTTTCCTTCCTGGCTCTTCTGCTCTGGGAGCAGAACCTAAACGTTCGTTCTCTACTCACGGTGCTGCAGGGCAGCAGAGAGCAGCCTCTTTAGAGGTTGCATTCAAATGCACTTTTGGGTTTGAAAGCTAGGAGCGACAGCACTGATGGTGACACCGTTGCAAAGCTGACTGTGTGCTGAAGATTCCCAGCACCAACTTTCCCACCTGGCTATTTGGCTGTGAGAACAGAGGCCAAACGTTGGTGTTCCACTCAGTGTGCTGCTGGGCAGCCGAGTGCAGGCTTCAGAGAGGCTGCATTCAAAAGCAGCCTCACGTATGAAAGTGAGCCCTGACAGGACTGATGGAGGTACCGCTGCAAACCTGACTCTGTTCTGGAGATCACTAGGACCATCTTTCCCTCCTGGCTCTGCGGCTCTGGGAGCAAAGGGCAAACGTTTATGCTCGACTCACTGTGTTGATGGCAGCAGAGTGCAGGCTTCGGAGAGGTTTCAATGAAACTCTCTTTCAGGTGTGAAAGTGAGCCGGGACAGCAGTGCTGCAGGTACCGTTGCAAAGCTGACTGTATGCTGAAGAGGACAAGCGGGGCTTTCCCTCCTGGCTCTTCTGCTGTGGGTGTTGAGGCCAAACGTTCGTGCTCTTCTCACTGTGCTGCTGCGCAGCTGAGAGCGACCACCAGAGAATTTGTATTCAAATGGTGTTTTAGGTATTAAACGGAGGAGAGACTGCAATGATGGTGACACCGTTGCAAAGCTGACTGTGTGCTGAAGAGCCCAGCACAAGCTTTCCTTCCTGGCTCTTCTGCGGTGGGAGCAGAGGCCAAACGTTCATGCCCTGCTCATAGTGTTGCTGCGCAGCAAAGAGCAAGCTCTGGAGAGATCACATTAAAATGCTTTCCATGTCTGAAAGTGGGCAGTGACACCAATAACGGAGGCACCGTTGCAAAGCTGACGGTGTGCTGAAGATCACTGGAAGCAGCTTTCCCTCCTGGCTCTTCTGCTGTGGAAGTAGAGCCCAAACGTTCATGCTCTACTCCCTGCGCTGCTGCCTGGCAGCAGCGTGCAGGTTCAGAGGCATTGCATTCAAAAGCTCTTTCAGGTATGAAAGTGAAGGGTGACAGCAAGGATGGTGACCCAGTTGAAAGCTGAGTGTGAGCTGAATAATCCCAGCACAGGTTTCCCTCCTGGCTCTTCTGCCGTGCGAGCAGAGGCCAAACGTTCATACTCTACTCCCTGTGCTGCTGCTGGGGAGCAGAGTGCGGGATTCAGAGACATTGCATTCAAAAGCTCCTTCAGGTATGAAAGTGAACAGTGACAACAATGATTGTGACAGAGTGCAAAACTGAGTATGAGCTGAATAAGCCCAGCACCAGGTTACCCTCCTGGCTCTTCTGCTGTGGAAGCAGAGGCCAAACGTTCGTGCGCTACTCACTGTGTTGCTGGGCAGCAGAGAGCAGGCTTCGGAGAGGTTTCCGCCAAACTCAGGTATGCAAGTGAGCCAAGACAGCACTGATGGAGGCACAGTTGCAAAGCTGTCTGTGTGCTGAAGAAGCCCAGCAACGGCTTTCCCTCCTGGCTCTTCGGCTGTGGAAATAGAGGCCAAAAGTTCGTGCTCTACTCTCTGTGCTGCTGCGCAGCTGAGAGCGACCACCAGAGAATTTGTATTCAAATGGTATTTTAGGTAATAAACGGAGGACTTACGGCAATGACGGTGACGCAAAAAAGTTGAGTGTGCGCTGAATAACGCCAGCAGCAGCTTTTCCTCCTGGTTCTTCCGCTGTGGGATTAGAAGCCAAATTTTCCTACTCTACTCACTGTGCTGCTGGGCAGCAAGAGTGCAGGCCTCCGTGAGGTTTCACTCAAATGCTGTTTCAGGTATGAAAGTGAGCAGTGAAAGCAATGATGGAGGCCCCGTTGCAAAGTTGTCTGTGTGGTGAAGAATCCCAGGACCAGCTTTCCCTCCTAGGTCTTCGGCTGTGGGAGTAGAGGCCAAACGTTCGTGCTATACTCACGGTGCTGCTGGGCAGCAGAGAGCAGTCTCCGGATGGGTTGCATTCAAATGCACTTTCCTGTATAAAAGTGAGCAGCGAAAGCAATGATGGACGCACCGTTGTAAAGCTGACTAGCAGACTGTGTGCTGAAGATCATTTGCAGCAGCTTTCCTTCCTGGCTCTTCTGCTCTGGGAGCAGAACCCAAACGTTCGTTCTCTACTCACGGTGCTGCAGGGCAGCAGAGAGCAGCCTCTTTAGAGGTTGCATTCAAATGCACTTTTGGGTTTGAAAGCTAGGAGCGACAGCACTGATGGTGACACCGTTGCAAAGCTGACTGTGTGCTGAAGATTCCCAGCACCAACTTTCCCACCTGGCTATTTGGCTGTGAGAACAGAGGCCAAACGTTGGTGTTCCACTCAGTGTGCTGCTGGGCAGCCGAGTGCAGGCTTCAGAGAGGCTGCATTCAAAAGCAGCCTCACGTATGAAAGTGAGCCCTGACAGGACTGATGGAAGTACCGCTGCAAACCTGACTCTGTTCTGGAGATCACTAGGACCATCTTTCCCTCCTGGCTCTGCGGCTCTGGGAGCAAAGGGCAAACGTTTATGCTCGACTCACTGTGTTGATGGCAGCAGAGTGCAGGCTTCGGAGAGGTTTCAATGAAACTCTCTTTCAGGTGTGAAAGTGAGCCGGGACAGCAATGCTGCAGGTACCGTTGCAAAGCTGACTGTATGCTGAAGAGGACAAGCGGGGCTTTCCCTCCTGGCTCTTCTGCTGTGGGTGTTGAGGCCAAACGTTCGTGCTCTTCTCACTGTGCTGCTGCGCAGCTGAGAGCGACCACCAGAGAATTTGTATTCAAATGGTGTTTTAGGTATTAAACGGAGGAGAGACTGCAATGATGGTGACACCGTTGCAAAGCTGACTGTGTGCTGAAGAGCCCAGCACAAGCTTTCCTTCCTGGCTCTTCTGCGGTGGGAGCAGAGGCCAAACGTTCATGCCCTGCTCATAGTGTTGCTGCGCAGCAAAGAGCAAGCTCTGGAGAGATCGCATTAAAATGCTTTCCATGTCTGAAAGTGGGCAGTGACACCAATAACGGAGGCACCGTTGCAAAGCTGACGGTGTGCTGAAGATCACTGGAAGCAGCTTTCCCTCCTGGCTCTTCTGCTGTGGAAGTAGAGCCCAAACGTTCATGCTCTACTCCCTGCGCTGCTGCCTGGCAGCAGCGTGCAGGTTCAGAGGCATTGCATTCAAAAGCTCTTTCAGGTATGAAAGTGAAGGGTGACAGCAAGGATGGTGACCCAGTTGAAAGCTGAGTGTGAGCTGAATAATCCCAGCACAGGTTTCCCTCCTGGCTCTTCTGCCGTGCGAGCAGAGGCCAAACGTTCATACTCTACTCCCATCTGCTTCCTCGCCTATATATCAGGAGGTGGAAGTTTGCGGTCTGAGAGCCTTTTTTCGAAGTTTTATTCAAAAAAAGTAGGGTGCATTGAAATGTTGCTTATACCATTGCTGAGCTCACTCTTTGTTGATGATGCCTGGTACCAACTTTCTAATCTTCATTCTAGGTTGTATATTAGATGGACATTTGCTTTCTGTGAGTCTTATTCCTGAATCTCCGAAAAGAACATGACAGAGGTACAGAGATGGACTTTGAAAAGCTAGGGCTGAGAGCGATGTTGCTGAGACTGTAGCAGAGCTCAGTGTGTGCAGGTGATTCTCAACATGAGCTTTCTTTCCTGGATCCTTGACACTGGGAGAAGGGAACGGAGAATTCCCTTTCGGAACTGATCTCCTGGCAAAGGTCACCGGAAAGGCCTTAGTTAATATCGTTATGGTGGATTGCCTGTTGGTGTCCCTATTGGGGAGATGACTGTGCATAGGTGGGGCCAAGCAGCAGCTTTCTGATGTGGCTCCAAGGCTATATAAGTAGGATCTGGATGTTCTCACCCTGAGAACCAAACCCCTACACTTTTAGTCAGAAAAAGTAGGGTGGATTGATACTTTGATGCCACGGTTGCTGAACAAACTCTTTATTGGTGTTGCCCAGTACTAGCTTTAGGATCCCTCTCCTTGGCAGTATATATGTTACCTTGACATTGGTAATGTGCGAGAAGTACTCCTGGATGTCGGGAGTGATAACTAAGAGGCACTGTACATAGATGGACTTTCCATTGTGTACCTGGGGAAGAGAGCAATGTGCCTTACACTGTAGCAGAGCTCACTGTGTGCAGGTGATTCTCAGCATGAGCTTTCTTTCCTAGATCCTTCACAGTTTGAGGACACATCCCTTTGTAAATGGATGTCTCAGAGAAGGCACCAGAGCAAGAGGAATCAAAGAAACGTTTTAGTGAACAAAGCAAAAGAGGATTGCCTTGTTTGTTTCACCCTCTGGGAGCTCAGAGTTTGTGTTTCCGTTTGAATCCAAGCTCTGCGGCGCCCCTGTCTCGGGCCAAGGAGTAAAGCAGGAACGTTTGGCCTCTGGTAAAACAGCTGAAGAGCCAGGAGGTACAAGCTGGCTCTGGGCCGCTTGTGCAGACAGTGAGCTTTGCAATGGTGCCACATGCATTGCTGCTGCTTTTCACTTACCTATTGTAAGTCCATTTGAATCCAAGCTCTGTGGCCCCCCCTTCTTCGGTGTCCAGAAGCAGAGCACGAATGTTTGGCCTCTGCTCCCACAGCAGAAGAGCCAGGATGCAAATATGGTTCAGGGCCTCTTGTGCAGTCAGTATTGCAATGGTGCCATCTGCATAGCTGGTTGTCCTCGCATTCCCACCTAGAAGTCCATTTGAATCCAAGCTCTGTGGCTCCTGTTCTCAGCTGTCCAGCAGCTGAGTGAGTAGAGCATGAATGTTTGGACTCTGCTCCCACCGCCGAAGAGCCAGGAGGGAAAGCTGGTGCTGGGCCTCTTCTGCAGACAGTGAGATTTGCAATGGGGCCACCTGCATTGCTGTCGCTCCTCGTTTTCCTACCTAAAAGACCATTTGACTCCAAATTCTGCGACGCCCACTTTTGGCTGTCCAGCATCAGAGAGAGTAGAGCACAAATATTTGCCCTCTGCTCCCACAGCTGAAAAGCCAGGAGGCAAAGCTGCTGCTGGACCCCTTGTGCAGACAGTGAGCTTTGCAACAGTACCACCCGAATTGCTTGCACTCCCAGCTTTCCAATTTAAAATTCCACTTGAATACAAGCTCTGCGGCGCCTGCTATTGGGTGTCCAGCATCAGAGTGAGCAGAGCACAAAAGTTTGTCTTCTGCTCCCACAGCCAAAGAGCCAGGAGGGTAAGCTGGTGCTAGACTGCTTTTGAGGACAGCGATTTTACAAAAGTGTCACCCACATTGCTGTCGCTCCTCGCTTTCCTACCTAAAAGTACATTTGTGTCTAAGCTCTGCGGCACCCACTGTTGGGTATCCAGCAGTAGAGTCAGAAAAGCACAGGTGTTTGGACTCTTTCAAACAGCTGAAGAGCCAGGAGGGAAAAATCGTGCTGGACCGCTTTTGCAGGCAGTGAGTTTTACAACGGTGCCACCCTCATTGTTGTCGTTCCTTGCTTTCCTACCAAAAAGTCCATTTGAGTCCAAGCTCTCCTATGCCCGCACTCAGCTGCCCAGCATCACAGTGAGTAGAGCACGAATGTTTGGCCTCTGTTCAAACAGCTGAAGAGCCAGGAGGGAAATCTGGTGCTGGGCCTCTTCTGCAGACAGTGAGCTTTTCAACGGTGCCACCCTCATTGTTGTCTCTCCTTGCTTTCCCACCTGAAAGACCATTTGTGTCCAAGCTCTGATGCGTATGCTCTTAGATGACCAGCAGCAGAGTGATAGGAGCACAAACTTTTGCCCTTTGCTCCCACAGAAGAGCCAGGAGGGAAAGCTGTTGCTGGGCCTCTTGTGCACAGAGCGAGCTTTAAAATGGTGCAACCCGCATTGCTGTCGCTCCTCTCTTTTCAAACTAGAAATCCATTTGAATTCAAGCTCTGCAATGCCCCCTCTCGGCTGTCCAGCAGCAGAGTGAGTAGAGCACGAATGTTTGGCCTCTGCTCCCACAGCCAAAGAGCCAGGAGGGAAAACTGATGTTGGGCCTGTTCTGCAGACAGTGAGCTTTCCAACAGTGCCAAAGGCACTGCCACTGGTCCTCGCTTTCCTACATAATCCATTTGAATCCAAGCTCTCCAGTGCCCCCTCTCTCTTGTCCAGCAGCAGAGTGAGTAGAGCACAAACGTTTGGCCTCTGATCCCACAGCCAAAGAGCCAGGAGGGAAAGCTGGTGCTTGAACATTTCTGCAGACAGTGAGCTTTGCAACGGTGCCACCCACATTGATGTTGCTCCTCGCTTTCATACCTAAAAGTCCATTTGAACCCAAGTTCTGCACTGCCCCCTTTCTGCTGTCCAGCATCAGAGTGAGTAGAGCACGAAAGTTTTGCCTCTGCTCAAACCGCTGATGAGCCAGGAGAGAAAGCCGGTTCTGGGCCTCTTTTGCAGGCAGTGAGCTTTGCAACGGTGACACCCGTACTGCTGTCTCTCCTCTCTTTCCAAACTAAAAGTCCATTTGAATCCAAGCTCTGCCGTGCCCCATCTCGGCTGTCCAGCATCAGAGTGAGTAGAGCACAAACGTTTTGGTCTCTGCTCAAACAGCTGAAGAGCCAGGAGGCAAAGCTGGTGCTGGGCCTCTTCTGCAGACAATAAGGATTGCAACAGCGCCACCCGTATTGCTTCCACTCCTCGCCTTCCCACCTAAATGTCCATTAGAATTCCAGCTCTGCGATGCCCCCTCTCGGCTGTCTAGCAGCAGAGTGAGCAGAGCACGAACATTTGGCCTCTGCTCAGACGGCCAAAGAGCCAGTAGGGAAACCTGGTGCTGGACCTGCTATGCAGGCAATGAGCTTTACAACGGTGCCACCCGCATTGCTGTCTGTCCTCGCTTTTCCTCCTCAAAGTACATTTGAATCAAAGCTCTGAGGCACCCCCTCTTGGCTGTCCAACTGTAGAGTGAGTAGAGCACAAACATTTGCCCTCTGCTCCCACAGCCAAGGAGGCAGGAGGGAAAGTTTGTCCTGGGCCTGTTCTGCTCATAGTGCTGTTTCTCATCTCTTTCCAAACTAAAAGTCGATGTGAATCCAAGATCTCCAGCGCCCGCTCTCATGTGTCCTGCATCAGAGAGAGGAGATTACAAATGTTTGGCCTCTGCTGCCACAGCCAAAGAGCTAGGAGGGAAAGCTGGTGCTGGACCGCTTTTGCAGACAGCGAGGTTTACAATGGTGCCACCCGCATTGCTGTCCCCCCTCGCTTTCCTACCTAAAAGTCCATTTGACTTCAAGCTCTGTGGCACCCTCTCTCATGTGTCCAGCATCAGAGTGAGTAGAGCAGAAATATTTGTCCTCCTCTCCCACAGCCAAAGAGCTAGGAGGCAAAGCTGGTGCTGGCCCTTTTCTGCTGACAGTGAGCTTTGCAATGGTGCTGTCTGCATTGCAGTTGCTCCTAGCTTTCCTACCTAAAAGTCCATTTGAATCCAAGCTCTGTGGCACCTGCTCTCTTGCTGTTCAGGAGCAGAATGAGTAGAGCAGGAACGTTTGGCCTCTGCTCAAACAGCCGAAGAGCCAGGAGGGAAAGCTGGTGCTGGGCCTCTTTTGCAGGCAGTGAGCTTTGCAGCGGTGACACCCACATTGCTGTCGCTCCTCGCTTTCCAAACTAAAAGTCCATTTGAATTCCAAGCTGTGTGGTGCCCCCTCTCGGCTATCCAGGAGCACAGTTATTAGAGCACAAATGTTCGGCCTCTGCTGCCTCTGCAGCTGGTGCTGCACGTCTTGTATGCACAGTGAGATTTGCAGTGATGCCACCCCATCCGCTCCACATGCGGATCTATGGCCCGAGGCTCTTTCCAATGAAATATAGCGATAGTATATTACACAACAACCTTAAACAGAACCTGATAGCATGCACACAGGCCAAGCCCTGCTTTTACACACAAAGAACAACACTTCTTGGTGCAGCTACGTGCCCCACTGCCAGGCCCTGTTCTCAGTCTCCAGTATTTGTTCTATGAGAATCAGGGGATTCTGGGTTGAGAGAAACGAAACACAATAAGTAAGTACAACTAGTTTATTAATACACAGCCCTATCACAATTAAGGTGTGGTACAATTCGGCAGCTGTGCACTCCACAACACGGTCCCACTTTACTTGTATTATCCCAAAATATTTCTCACAGTCTCTCAGACCCAGAATCCCATCCTTGTCACCAATTATGTTCCAGTGCTTAGGATTCCCATGGACAAAGACCGGATACCAAACACAATATAAACAATCAAATGTCCTACTCTATTTATTGAGTTATTTATGCAAAACATAGACATATTAATGTGAAACAGGTTACATAAATACCAGCCCCTGGTTTAATGGGATACTGCAGAGCAGGAGAAGGAGATGGAACATGTTGCCCAGTTGGAGGGGTGGTAGGCAGTGCATCAAGATGCACATCTGGCCTTGTCACCCGTCCATCCCTGCACAGGTCCTCATATCCCCCCTCTAGTTGGACTGGAAAATTACCAGTTGCAACATCATCACACGCGTGGCCAGCATGTGGACAGAGGTTTACTGGTGCAAGACTTCCTTTTGCTAACAGCGGTGTTAACTCCCCTATTTTCAAGCTTATGTTCCCACAACCCATGTCAAACAGTATTTTTCTATCTTTGTGGGTTTCACCACGGATGGTTATAGAGGAGTGTCATTGACACAGGCCACCCCGTGGTCCCTGGTTTGAACACACAAATGTTTTACCATCCGTATTACTATTTTGTACAACATACTGTCTATGAAGAAACAGATAAGCGCTAAAAGACAGGGAGCAGATAAGCGCTAAAAGGGAACATATAATCACTAAAAGACAAGGAGCACAACATAAAATACAAAAAAAACCAATATCTCTTACCACTAATAATATAACAGCTTTTTGCAGCCAGCTCCACCCCTATGTCTGTCCCTGAAAGGGGCTCCACCCGGTGTTTTCTGCTAGCTGGTTAGTGAGGTCTTTAGCTTTTGTATTTATGCATGTATTGAACTGGAGTAGTCACTTAAATTAATGTAACATAAACCATCAAAGTCTTCTTTTGAGCATCTAACAATTTATGCAGCCTCTATACTGTGCTTCTGGTCCTGGGATAACTTCTCTCCCATGGTTCCTGACTGCTCACCTGTCCAGTAGGTGATGAGCACGCACAATCCATCTGTAATCCCTGGTTCAGTCGGGCGACTCCATTGGTCCAGACTCCGTGAGTCTCCTACTCCAGTCCCTGTTTGGGTACCATTTGTGGCATGTAAGGCACGGACTTCAGTTGTGGTGCAACTAAAGACGTCTATTGAGTGAGCTTATAGGCTTTTATAGTACTCTTCCTAGCTGTTAGTAGCGGTTAGATCCTTCCGTACTTTTCCATCATGAAAAAATGTTTCTTCTCCATGCGCAAACCATGAGCTTCTCTAGTCAATGACCCTACTGATCATGTGCCTTACAGTCAATCGTATTACTGTCCATGCATCCTTGCTTAAGCAAATATTTTTAACCAAATATATAAAAGTGTTTCTCTGCTACCACTTCTTTCGATATTGTTACTTCCCGTTCTCCTTGAACATGCATTCTTTGTCCCCTTGGCCCACATCAAGACACATTTTTTCCCTTTGAAGTTGCTGGATGGTGTTGAACAGAGCTCTGTAATTATTGGTCAAGCCCCAGCACACTGACATAATTTGTCCTTCTCTGGTATGAGCAGGATGACAACACACCTCATTTAAGTGTTTTACTAATTTGTCTGGATTTTGCTCTTGTACAGTGGTGAAGTTCCAAAGCACTGGAGGGGCCCACTGGCCTAGATACTTACCCATACTATCCCACAAACCCTGCCTCTCATGACTGTCCAGCCCTGGGGGAAATCCCTTTGTCCTTCTGAATCATCATTTTACCAGAGGCCAGACCCAAATGCAACCCTGCTTAACTTTTGAGATCAGACAAAATTGTCATGGTAAAACACTCTGTATGTGTGCCAGCATGGTGATCCCCACCACAATCAGTAAGCAGGTCTCAAGGGTACCCAAAGGCCATTCAAAACCTTCAGAACTCTCACAAGATGCTGTAAATAGTCTGGTGGGGGAGCAGGAAATGTAAGAGAATGTCTCCTTCATGGGTTGACCACCCAAGGAGAAAAAAAAAAGACGTGCAATTGCTAAACACTTCTATTATACACTTCCCAAAGCATAGAGGTTATGATGACACTGGGAACACAAGCCAGATCAGTTTCAGGATCAATGAGTCTATTGTGTTACAAGTCATTACCAGAAAGTACAGTGAAACAAGAACCTTAGCCCAAGCCCCCTAGCCAATAAACACTGAAATGGCAAATACTGGCTGTAAGTAAGGTACGACATGCTGAAACTCTGAGATCAAGAGCAACAACTTTGAGAGCTAAAAAATCAGCATTGTGACTATTAATCCAAAACAATGAATAGCTTATCACAAATACCATTAGACACACTCTGGTCGGATCTGCCTTTGTCTCAACCCTTTGTGCCACATGTTGGGAGCCACAGCGAATTGTCGTGGTTTAAGCCCAGCTGGTAACTCAGAACCACAGAGTTGCTCACTCACTCCCCCTATTCCTTCCCCTGCTCCTGGAGGGATGGGGAGGAGAATCTAAAGAATATGACTTCCATGGGTTGAGATAAGAACAGTCCAGTAATTAAGGTATAACACAAAACCACTACTGCTACACCAATAATAATAATGATAAAGGAAATAAAAAAGGGAAGAAAATACGAACACTCAGAGTCCACTGACTCATACCAGGCTCAACCTGAGCAGCAATCTACCCCTTCCAGGTAACTTTCCCCAGTTTATATAATGGGCACGACGTGTTGTGGTATGGAATGCCTCTTTGGCTAGTTTGGGTCAGGTGTCCTGTCTCTGCTTCCTCTCAACTTCCCCTCCACCCTGGCAGAGCATGAGACTCAGAAAGTCCTTGGTTGGAGTAAACATTACTGAGCAGCAACTAAAAACATTGGTGTTATCACCGCTGTTCCCAGGCTGAAAGTCAAAACCATAGCACAGCACCAGCTATTAAGAAGGAGAAAAATGACTGCTATAGCTGAACCCAGAACACTTTGCTACCTAAAATTGCAAATCAGTGTTCATGGATTGCTAGATCCATGAGCAAGTCTCTTAGAGTATGAAAATCCAGCTCTTGCTTATACAGCTGAGGATCCATATCAGAAAGCTACCTCAACTACACACAGTGAGCTCTGTTCTAGTGTCAACAACATGAAAATTTGCTCTAGGTTTGCTACCTAAACTCTGTCTGCATGCTGTGTCTTTCTGGTGCACCCTCTTGAGACGGTGGAACACAGCTCTGAGTGTGGGCATCCACATCCTACATTTATAGCCAAGGAGCCAAGTCAGAAAGATGGGGTTGGGCATCAACTGTACATTGTGAGCTCCTCAACAGGGCGACCAAAATGGCAATTCGCCCCTGCTTTTTTAACTAAAACTCCATCTGCCAACAGTGTCTCTTTGGTGAGACCGCTTGAGATTGTAGAGCAAATGAGAGTCCAAATGTTCAGCTGCTGCATATACAGGAGAGGAGCAAGGACAGAAAGCTGGTGCCCAGAATCAGCTACTCACAGTGAGTTCTGCAATACTGTCACAAACACAGCAATCAGAAATTGCTTTTTTTACTAAAACTCCATCTGCCTACAGAGTCTCTTCAGCAGTCCCTCTCCAGATCATAGAGGAAGCATCACAGAGTGCGAACATCCAAGATGCTGCATATTAAGGCGAGGAACAAGATCTGAAACTGGTGCTGGCATCACCATTAAACCGTGAGCTCTGCAACCGTGCCACCAATAGGGCAATCCTGCCTGGCTTTTGTATCAGGAACTCCATCTGCTTACATTGCCTCTTCTATGCTTCCTCGAAAGATACAGGAGCAAGGCTCACGGAGTGTGAACGTGCAGATACTTCATTGGCATGGTTTAAGCCCAGCCATGCAGCCCTTCTCTCACTCCACCCCCTTCCTCCCCCTGCTCCCGGATGGATGGGGAAGAGGACTGAAAGAACGTAACTCCTACGAGTTAAGATAAGAACAATCCAATAACAAAGGTATAACACAAAACCACTACTGCTACCACCAAAAATAATAATGATAAGGGAAATAACAAGGGAAGAGAATACAACAGATCACCACCTGCCCACTGATACCCAGCCTGACCCCAGCAGTGATCTAGGCCTTCTGTATAACTGCCCCCCAGTTTATATACTGGGCATGATGTGCTATGGTATGGAATACCTCTTTGGCTAGTTTGGTGTCCTGGGTTCAGCAGTAGCAGTCTTTTTTCTCCTTGGTAGCTGGTGTAGTGCAGTGTTTTGACTTTCTGCTTGGGAACAGAGCTGATAACAAGGATGGTTTGGTTTGGCCAAGGACTTTGTGAGCCTCATGCTCTGCCAGGGAGGAGGGGAAGCTGGGAGGAAGCAGAGACAGGACACCTGACCCAAGCTAGCCAAAGAGGTATTCCATACCACAGCACGTCATGCCGAGGAGGTAACTGGGAGTGCTCCGGAAGGGTTGGTAGACTGCAGGGTTGGAGGAGGTATCGGTCGGTGCTTGGTCGGGTTGGGGGCGGGGGGTGAGTTATCGGCCGGCTGGTGATGAGGTGTTGTATTCTCCTCCCTTGTTATTTTCTTTATCATTATTATCATTGGTGGTAGCAGTAGTGATTTGTGTTATAACTTAGTTACTAAACTGTTCTTATCTCAACCCGCAGGAGTTGCATTGGCAATATTATTTGTGACATACCACTTGGCTGCCTTTGACTCCAGTTCATACTGAAGTTCTAGCATGTCTGGTACGGCAGCACTTAATGCTGGTGTGACTTCATTTGGGCCACAATAGCCTACTGTTTGTCTCCACTCTCCTTTAGATTTTCTCACTGGCCATATGGGGCTATTAAGGGATGAGAGGGTCCTACTGACCACTCCTTGGCTCTCCAGTCTATAGATGGGAGTCAGGGAGTCTTGGTTGGTGCGATATAGCCACCAGTGCACTGTTGTGGTTGCTATTGGCACTTGTTCTTCGAACTTCAGCAACCCCACAACCGAAAGATCCTCTGAGAGACCCAGCAAGGTGGACAGCTGCTCGATTTCCTCTGTTTCCAAAGCATCAATACCAAAAGCCCATCAGTACCTTTTAGGGTCTTTGAAATACCCTCTTCTGAGGTAGTCTATGTCAAGGACACATGGAGCCTCTGGACCAATCACAATGGGGTGCTTTTGCCACTTCCTCCCACACAGGCTGATTTCAGCCTTCAGTATAGTCAACTCTTGAAGTCCTCCTGTCACTCCAGAAGTATAAACGGATTCCACCCCTTGACAGCTTGATGGCATCAGGATACACTGCGCACCAGTATCTACTAGAGCCTTATACTTCTGTGGGACTGATGTGCCAGGCCCTCTGATCCACACAGTCCAGTAAACCTGATTGTCCCCTACCTCCACCTGGCTGGAGGCAGGGCCCCTCTAATAGTGATCACAACATTGGACACTTGTATCTTGTTGACAGTGATTAGTCTTTATCACAGGAGCTGGAGTAAAATCAGTTCTTCCACTCCACCTGGGAACCTGCTCACCAGAGACTGAAGCCACAGCTTTTATGGGATGATCATCCTTGACCTTTCTTCTCCTCTTCAATTCATGCACACATTCCTCCAGATCTGAGGTAGGTTTTCTATCTCACTTCCTCATGTCTTCTCCATGATCCTGCAGATAAAACCATAGGGTGGCCCAAGGCATATACCTCTTACACCTTCTCTCTCGAGTACTAGGATGCCTTTTCTTAATAGCTGAGACATGGGTTGGTATACATGGAGAGCTGGATAGATCTGATAGATCATCTCTCAATTGTTTGAACTCCTGGGACAGCTTTTCCACAGCTGAAATGATGGAAGGGGTGAGATTGTCTTTGAACTTTCGAAGTCGATGAATCATTTCATCCACTGTTGGTGGTGCTATATCATTCCAGGTTATGGCTGCCAATGAGTGGGCATATAATGACGATGCATTCTTTGTAAATTTCCGCCATATGGGTCATGTGTGTTCGACTTTATCTGGACCTATGTGTCCTTTTCTGGCATGCAGCTTGTGATAGATCATCTCTACAATGGCTGATGCCCTCAGAGACTGGATGCCTTTCTCTAGAGTAGTCCACTTGGCCGAACAACTCATAACATCATCCTTGTATGGAAACCTTTCTTTCACAGCTGCCAAGAGCCGCCTCCAAAGGCTGAGGGACTGTTTCTCTTTTGCAATTGCTTTACCAATTTACCCTTTCCTACTAAGTGATCCCAGATACTTAGCCTCTCTACCTTCTAGTTCATGACCGTTAGCCCCATTGTCCCATTTGATGATGTGCTCCCCTGGTTGATGAGTAAAATCTTTTCATATATTTTGTAGCTCAGTTGAGGTCCAGGGGCGAGAAGTCACCTCTTCTTCTTCTACCTCTTATTTGCGTACTAATAACTCCTGATCAGATGCTGTCCCATGTAGTAAGTGCATTGTTTCTTTGTCTTGCTTCATCATTCTTGCCTGTTTTTTCCTTTTCCCCTTGCATACAGGGGCAACCGATATTGGCACTAATTGGTCCTCTGTTTTAGCTGCAGTGATTATCACTGTGGGTGGAGTGGCTGCAGTATCTGTTGTTGGGGTTTGGGTAGCTGCTATGCTTTTCACTGTGCCTGGTGTAGCTGCTGTGCTTGGAGATGGAGTAGGTGCGCTGCCTGCTGTAGTCAGAGTTTGAGTAGCTATTGCACTTGTCGCTACTTGGTGCCATCTTAAGGCATATCAAGGATAAGAGGGTTATGAGGGGCAGTCAACATGGCTTCACCAAGGGGAAATCATGCTTGACCAATCTCTTAGCCTTTTATGAGGAAATAACACGGTGGATGGATGATGGCAGAGCGGTGGATGTGGTCTACCTTGACTTCAGCAAAGCATTTGACACAGTCTCCCACAGCATCCTCACAGCTAAATTGAGGAAGTGTGGTCTGGATGATCAGGTAGTGAAGTGGACTGTGAACTGGCTGAAGGAGAGAAGCCAGAGAGTTGTAGTCTATGGGGCAGAGTCTAGTTGGAGGCCTATAACTAGTGGAGTGCCTCAAGGGTTAGTACTGGGACCAGTATTATTTAATATATTCATCAATGATTTAGATGAGGGAACTGAGTGTACTATCAGCAAGTTTGTTGATGACACTAAGCTGGGAGGAGTGGCTGACATGCCAGAAGGTTGTGCTGCCATCCAGCGAGACCTGGACAGGCTGGAGAGTTGGGCAGGGAATAACTTGATGAAATATAACAAGGGAAAGTGTAGAGTCCTGAATCTGGGCAGGAACAACCCCAGGTTCCAGTATAGGTTGGGGAACGACCTGTTAAGAGAGCAGTGTAGGGGAGAGGGACCTGGGTGTCCTAGTGGATGACAGGATGACCATGAGCCAAAACTGTGCCCTTGTGGCCAAGAAGGCCAATGGCATCCTGGGGTGTATTAGAAGGGGGTGGTTAGTAGGTCGAGAGAGCTCCTCCTTCCCCTCTACTCTGCCCTGGTGTCGTGGTTGAAACCCAGTCAGGCAACTCATTCACTCACTCCCCCCGTTCTTTCCCTCCCCCTACTCCCAGAGGGGCGGAGAGGAGCATAGAAAACAATGCAACTCCCATGGGTTGAGATAAGAACAGTTTAGTAACTAAGGTATAACACAAATCACTACTGCTACCACCAATGATGATAAAGGAAATAACAAGGGAAGAGAATACAACACCTCACCACCAGCCAACCGATAACTCACCCCCCAAGCCCGACCAAGCACCGACCCATACCTCCTCCAACCCTGCAGTCCCCCAGCCCTTCCGGCTAACTCCCAGTTACATCCTGGGCATGACGTGCTGTGGTATGGAATACTTCTTTGGTCAGTTTAGGTCAGGTGTCCTCTCTCTGCTTCCTCCTGGCTTCCTCTCCTCTCTGGCAGAGCATGAGGCTCACAAAGTCCTTGGCCAAACCAAAACATCGCTATCAGCTCTGTTCCCCAGCAGAAAGTCAAAACACTGCACGGCACCAGCTACCAAGAAGGGGAAAAATGACTGCTACTGCTGAACCCAGCACACCTGGTGAGACCGCATCTGGAATATTGTGTTCAGTTCTGGGCCCCTCAGTTCAAGAAAGACAGGGACCAGCTGGAGAGAGTCCAGCGCAGGGCAACGAAGATGATTAAGGGAGTGGAGCATCTCCCTTATGCGGAAAGACTGAGGGAGCTGGGTCTCTATAGTTTAGAGAAGAGGTGACTGAGGGGTGACCTTATTAGTGTATATAAATATATAAAGGGGGAGTGTCACGAGGATGGAGCCAGGCTCTACTCAGTGGCAAACAATGATAGGACAAGGGGTAATGGGTACAAACTGGAACACAAGAGGTTCCACTTAAACTTGAGAAGAAACTTCTTCTCAGTGAGGGTGACAGAACACTGGAACAGGCTGCCCAGGGAGGTTGTGGAGTCTCCTTCCCTGGAGACATTCAAAACCTGCCTGGACACATTCCTGTGTAACATTATCTAGGTGTTCCTGCTCCGGCAGGGGGATTGGACTAGATGATCTTTCGAGGTCCCTTCCAGTCTCTTGCATATTGTGTACTGTGCGTACTGTGTACTTGTGTAGCTGCTGTGCTTGGAGCTGGGGTAGCTGCGCTGTCTGTTGTAGTTAGAGTTTGAGTAGCTGCTGTACTTGTTACTGGAGTTGGTGTAGCTGCTGTATTTAGAGTTGGAGTAGATGCTGTGTTTGGAGTTGGAGTAGCTGCGCTATCTGTTGCGGTTGGAGTTTGAGTAGCTGCTGTAATTGTCACTAGGGTTCGTACAGTTGCTGCATTTGGAGTTAGAGTAACTGCATTGTCAGTTGCTTTGCCATCAGATCCAGGGACATTTTTTTCCCTTTGAAGGTGCTGGATGGTGTTGAACAGGGCTCTGTAAACATAGGTGAAGCCCCAGCACATTGCCATGATTTGTCCTTCTCTGGTATGAGCAGGATGACAACACACCTCATTTAAGTGTTTTACTAATTTGTCTGGTTTTGCACTTGTACAGTGGTGAAGTTCCAAAGCACTGGAGGGGCCCACTGGCCTAGATACTTACCCATACTATCCCACACACCCTTCCCCTCATGACTGTCCAGCCTAGGGGAAAATCTCTTGGTCCTCCTATATTGTTGTCTAACCCTATACAAGTCCCAAACCCGACTCAGCTCAACTTTCCAGATCAGATGAAATGGTCATGAGTAAAACACACTCTGTATGCGTGCCAACACGGTGATGCCTGTCACAATCAGTAGGCAGGTCTCAAGGGTACCCAAAGGCCATTCAAAACCTTCAGAACTCAGATAATGCTGTGAATGGTCTGGTGGGGGAGATGGGAAGGTAAGGGAATGTCTCCTTCACAGGTTGACCACCCGAGGAGGGGAAAAAGGATGTGCAATTGCTAAACTATTCTGTGGGTGACGGATAAAAATAGTTAACGAAATGGATCCAGGTGTTATTGCCTTGGTCTGGCTTAAGCCTTGGAAACTGTAAAGAAAATACCAGGTGCTGTTGCCCTAGACAGGCTCAAGCCTTGGGAACTGTGAAGAAAACACCAGGTGTTAATGCCCTGCTCAGGCCTTGGGAACAATAAAGAGAACAATGAAGGGTAAAGATAGGTTTGCAAAACAAAGCAGGCGGTTTGCAAGATGAAGCAGGATGTGCATCTCGAAGACAGACCAAACAGTGTGAATATTTGTAACCCTTAGTAGTTTTGCTAAATCAGGATGATAAGGAAGTAAAAGAGAAAGTTACTGCATAGCACTTAGTAGACTATAAAAGGGATGCGAGATGTGAAATAAAGTTCTTCGGATTTCACCAGAACTGGAGTCCTTCTTTAATACTCCACAAATGGCGCCCGAATAGGAGGAACTTGGGCTAATCCGTCGGAGTTGGTGGCTAGTGGTGTAGCTTGGCTGAACTCAGAGGAGTCCAGTGGGGGAGCACCGAAGTTATCCGGACACGAACCTATCACCTGGGAGAGGTGAGGAGGCTGGTAGGGGAGCACAGAAGAAGTCAGGGCATACAATCACCTGGAAAAGGTGAGCAGCTGGGAATGGGACTATGGGAGGGAATATTACTAAGGAAGAAGCCTCCATTTTATGGATGTTTTCTGTCCTTCTTAAGGTGAAGGGAGCAACCTTTAAAGACACAGACAAATTTAATGTTGAAATGGTCGAAGATGCGTTATCCAGAGATTGATGAGTGTGCCGTATTTGAGGTCTCTTTGTAGAATGGGGCAGGAGTTAAACTGTGGGACGCAGCCACAAAAGGCAATGACATTGTGAAAAAGTTATTAGTCATTTGGAGAACTATTTTAGGGATGTTAAAGTAAAAAAATGAGATCATGGAACCCTGTTCTTCCCCCCCCCCCACAACCCTCTGCCAGCTTGCAGCCATAACTGCAAAGACTGATCATGGGGATGAAGATGATCCTTTTGACCCTGACAAGAAGCCTGTGAATGTTCATCAGACTGCTGTTGCTGCTCCTGAGGTTCTGACGCCTGATAACTCTGATGCTGACCTGGATGGTCCTTTTGACCTGGAGCCTATTGATCCAGGAAATGAGCCCGATTTATATCCCCCAGATCCTTGTTATAAATGGGCAGTTGTAAAGGGAGAAGCAAGACGGGTGGGGGATGCAGATGTATTGTGTGCTTTCCCGGTGGTGTACGTGCTGGATCAAGACCCGTGATGGGAAGGTCTCTCTTATCAGTGGTATTGGGCGGACTGTGGCGGACCATGGACTTGGGACCCCATATAGAACTCATTTGATACAGTCTGTCTGTGATACTCATGTACTAGAAGTTGGTAAATATAAGTATGTCCATGTTTCTATTGACCCTTGGAGACCTTTATAGATATTGCTGGCCACTACTTCTGACGTAGGCTGGCCACCTGTGTCAGAATGAGTGTGCATTTTGGTCAGTATAAAAGCCCAAGCCTCATACGATGTGGGGGAGGCAGACCCTCTGCGGGGGTTGCCCACTAAAGTTCAGCCTGCCACCTCGCACTGCGATGGTGCTGCTCGGAGCTGGTTTCCTGATAGTCTTCACAGGGTCCTTGTGCCACATTCTGTATGTGGGACTGTGTAGTGGGAGTAATGATTGTCTGAATTTTGTGTTTCAAATACAGTAGTGTGGAGTGTGCTTGTGGGATCCCATGCATGTGTGTGTGTGTGTTGAGGGCAGACAGTGTTCTGTGTATTTTTTGTTGTTGGGTTCATGTAAAAGTTTTTAACAGGTAGCAGATTAACATTTCAGGCAAGAAAGGGTTAATTCAAAGTGCGGTTGCAGGCAGGCATTTATGGCTGCTGCTGAGCACGCCGTGCAAAGCAGGGTGAAAAAAAATTGTTTCATAAGCTTTGGGTACCCATTTTCAAAAGAAGCTGCCCTCCGATTCGGCTCCCAGTGCTCCCCCGATGGAACAGCCAGGATGGACATCAAAGCTGTGGAATGAAGAAAAAAAAACAAAAACAAAACCCCAAAAAACCCAAAACCACAAACTTCTCAATCTATTGAAGTGTTGGGACAGTTTGTAGAGACACCACAAACAAAGCCTAAAGAGCACCTGAAACACACTGAGCACATGGTAGTGTGAGTTACATCAGAGTGATTTGTGTCAGCAACTCAGGGGTCCTAGTGATCATTCCACTTTGTGTGGAGATGGAATCCCTTGTGATCATTGTGCTATGTGCAAAGGGTATGATAGAGACAAGACCCCAACAACAGGTGGAGAAGCCCAGGAAAAGAAGACAACAGGATTGGCTGAAACCCAAGAAGCCCAGGAAACCAAAAAGTATAAGAAAATATACCCAGAGGTTCCCCCTGTGCGTCTCGGGCGGAGCAGAGACTCCCTGGCGCACCCAGCACTGCTTGCTTATTGTCTCTTGATATTAATTATAATAAAAATCAATTAAAACAGATTGGCTAGATTCTTATAACAGTAGGAACCTTGCTTAGTGTGTTTAAAGTAACCTGGGGGTGAATCCAAGACTTGTTGAAACAAGAACTGCTGACTGAAAAAGTGAGAGGGGTATTGCAACCACAAGCTTTATCAGCCATCACCTAAGCAGCATCAGGGTGGCAGAGAAAGAAGAAAAAGAAGGGGTAATGACACAGCAAATTCCTTGACTGTTAACACTGTGCAGTTTACTTCTGCAGCTGCTTCACATTCCTTTTGCATCAGAATGCTTCTGCTTTAAGGAATCACTTTAATCTGTTTACTTCTCAAGAACTGATAACCTGGGGGAGGGAGTATATTTGTGTCGTACTACCTACAGGCTCATGGCGGCTGCCTGAAAAGTTTGTCAAGCCTTACCATGAGCTGGACAGACAAGTGTAAAAACCAGATGCCTCAGCTACAGGAGCTGATCGTGAATACCTCAAACAGAATGAGATAGAGGAAGAGAAAAATGAATGATTGCAGAACATCACTTGGGGGCAACTGAAAAGTAACATCTTCAATACGTGTGCTTGTAACATAGCTATTATTAGAGGCTGCAATTTTGTATATAAAACCACCTGTATTTACTAGCCAGTTGCTAATAAGAAACTATACCTTGTATTGTAGTATAACCCCAACCCTTATCGATATGGATTTGTCACTTGTAAAAAAGATGTCAGAGCATGCAAATTTGCAGCAGCTGCAAGAAAATGCTGAGGCAAAAGCTAGAAGGATTCTAATACAATGGTAGTGTTATAAAGCAGGTAATGGAACAAATTAAAAGGGTGGGAGAACTCCACTGGTAAGAAATTTCTTTGTCTAGTGCCTTGCTGCCATCAGCATCTTCAATATGCTTCTGTTGCAGAATGGCTCCAAGAGCAAAGCCATGGATCCTTAGAGGCCTTGTGCGAGCAAAGCAAGGTGTAGGCCTCACAGGTAACCGGAAACCGGATGTGGGAGGAGAATGTGAAGGAATCTGTGTAGAACTAACCAATACTGCTCTGACTAGTAGGCGTGGCTAACACCACGAGGATATAAGAGATGTGCACCACAAATAAAGTAGAAGTTTGCTTATCACCCATATTGGGTTGGTGTGTCTTGCTTTTCCTCGCCGCATACAAATGGCACCCGAACAGGGACCATGGACTACAGGGCCCCGGTTAACGGGGACCCGGAATAAAGGGCCCCGGTTAACGGGGACCCGGAATACAGGGCCCTGATTAGCGGGGACCCGGAATACAGGGCCCTGATTAGCGGGGACCCGGAATACAGGGCTCCGGTTAATGGGGACCTGGAATACAGGGCCCCGGTTAGAGGGGACCTGGAATACAGGGCCCTGAGTATCAGGGACCCGGAATGGCAAGTGAGTGGCGCCGGCGGCAGCGGCCGGGGAGCACAGGCAATGCTGCTGTGGTGGCGTGACGGACCTGGGTGCTTGGACTAACCGAAAGGAGTCTGCCGCTGGGGCGAACCAGACACTGCTGCATCGGGAGGCTGATCTGGAGACCGAGGTTACAGGACGATCCAGAAGAAGACGATCCGGAAAAGGCCGGCCATGAAAATGGGCTGAGAGGTAGCCCTGGACTTATTACAGTGCTTTTTATAAAAGCAGGGAATTGAGCCTGAGGATCTAAAGCAGCTAGCAGGTCTATTGGCTGTAGGGGAGGCTAAGGGATTTTTTGTAGATCCTAATACAGGTTTTGAGGAGAGTGAGTGGTGAAAGTTTGGTGATGAACTATTTGACTCAATGCTAAATGATGATAAAATGGCAAAGAAACTTGGTAAACCACGGAGAGAAGTAATATACTGTATAAAAAGACACAAGGCGGAAAAGAAAACTGCCGCGGTAGCAATGGAGAAACTAGGAACAGACGTCCCCAGTCGGTTGAAGCCGGGGAAAGATTACAACTCGTTTTCCCCAACTTGCGGGAGCACAGGTTCCCCCCCCCCTTCCTTTTCTCCGCCTCCTTCACCAGAAGGTGCCGTGGAGGAGGTGTAACCCCCTGCTCCCCCACCACCCCAGTTCTGAAAGTAGGGACTTTGAAAAGGACAGAGAAAGTATATTAGAAGGGATACGCATGATGAACGTCAAGGAAGCTGAAAGGAAGAGGGTGGTGCCTCGGCGCTGGATGGATTGCGGCGCCATTTTGAAGCGCGCAGTAGAAAATAGAGATTATGCGCTAGTGGGAGATTTAAAGGAACTGTGAGCCTTTCCAACCCACTATGCCCTCGAGTGGAAATTTTTAACTCCGTTACGGAGGAGCCAGGTCTGAAGATGGCTACATACCGAAGGAGAGACATCTGACAAGAAAGACGTAGCTGCGAGCAACGGAGACCCTGAGTTCGGCCCAGGATCAGCCCCCGAATCCCCTGAATCCGAGCCAGATTTATATCCTCTGCTTCCAGACCCTGACTCTTCGTCTCCCGGGTCGGTCTGCTCAGACTCACTGGCCCTGGAGACGCTCAGCTGTAACAATGGTTAACCAAAGATGCGATCATTACTGGTGAATTTTCTGCAGTGGGCATCTCTGCATATCCTGTGTTTACTACACAGCAGGGGGCTAAAGAGTGGGAAGCTCTTGATCTCAAAATAGTTAAGGAGGCCTGATAAGCAGTGACCACGTATGGGTTAAAATCCTCGCATACTCAAGCTGTATATGTTATGATTTTATTTTTTTGCGATTGACAGGGGGAGCCCATACAGTTTCTCTGTGATACTCATGCACTAGAAGTTGGTAAATATAAGTATGTCCAGGTTTCTATCAACCCTTGGAGACCTTTGTAGGTACTGCTGGCCACTTCTTCCAGCACAGGCTGGCCACCTGTGTCGGAATGAGTGTGCATTTTGGTCAATGTAAAAGCCCAAGCCTCATACGATGTGGGGGAGGCAGAGCCTCTGCGGGGACGCCCGCTAAGGTTGAGCCTGCCACCTCGCACTGCAGTGATGCTTCTCGGAGCTGGTTTGCTCTTAGTCTCCACAGGGTCCTTGTGCCACGTTCTGTACGTGGAACTGTAGTGGGAGTAATGATTGTCTGGATTTTGTGCTTCAAATATTGTGTGGCGTGTACTTGTGGGATCCCATACGCGTGTGGGTGTGTGTGTGCTGAGGGCAGACGGTGTTCTGTGTATTTTTCTTGTTGTTGGGTTCATGTAAAAGCTTTTAACGGGTAGCTGTTTAACATTTCGGGCATGAAAGGGTTAACGTAAAGGTGCGGTTGCAGGCGGGTATTTATGGTTGCTGCTGAAGCAGGCAGGCCTCTATAGCTGTTGCCCAGCAGGACGGCTTTTGCAGGGATTAAAAAAAAAAAAAAGGGGGGGGGGGGGGGGAGAGAGAGAGTAATGATGCTGCATTTAACCTAACCAGTCTACTTCTCAAGAACTGGTAACCTGGGGGAGGGGGTATATTTGTGTCCTCCTGCCTACAGGTCCATGGTGACTGCCTGCAAAGTTTGTGAAGCCTTGCCATGAGCTGGACAGACGAATGAAGAAACCTGATGCCTCAGCTACAGGAGCTGACCGTGAATACCCCAAGCAGAATGAGATAGAGGAAGAGAAAGAATGAATAACTGCAAAACATCACTTCGGGGCAACTGAAAAGTAACATCCTGAATATGTGTGCTTGTAAAGTAGCTATTATTAGAGGCTGTGATTTTGTGTATAAAACCACCTGTATTTACTAGCTAGTTGCTAATAAGGAACTGCAGCTTGTACTGTATATATTTGTCACTTGTAAAAGAGATGTTAGAGTTTGCAAATTTGCAGTAGCTGCTAGAAAAATGCTAAGGCAAAAGCTAGAAAGATTTTAATACAATGGTAGTGTTATAAAGCAGGTAATGGAGCAAATTAAGAGGGTGGGAGAATTCCACTGGTAAGAAATTTCTTTGGCTAGTCCCTCGCTATCATCAGCATTTCCAACATGCTGCTGCACCCTGTAATAGTTACTCTGCTGATGTAAATGTGTGTGTGCCCTGCTGTAGTAGCAACTTGTTACTGGATAAAACAAAAGGGGGGAGATGTGGAGACAGTGTTCTCACGGGAGAATGCATAATTAGGACATAAACTTTGAATAATCCTGAAAGATACAGCAAGGCCATGAGAGGCCCGAAGAAGCTTAAGCAAGCAAGATAAGAGGCTGGAATTCACCAAGTTAATGAGAACTGTGGACTGTTGGCAAGCTTTCAAGGTTGAGTTCTCACACCTGTGTTTAACCAATTATATGTTAGTCACTAAGGGTCTTCAAGACATGTATCCAATCATAATATGCCAAATCACTGTAAGTACTTCAGCTGGGGCCTTGGCTCAACGAAACAGACTGAGTTGCTGAGTTGCTAAGCAGACAAATACTACATCGAAGGCAATTTCTGATTTGTTGTTTGATGTTGACTCTGTGAGACACGCAACACTGCAGAACCTTTTGTTGTTGGAACAGGGACATGGATGTGAAGAGTTTGATGGAATGTGTTGTATGAATCTTTCCGGTCATTCTAATTCGATACATGCACAGCTGAAAACCCTGGCTCAGCTTACCCAGCAATTGCAAGTGAGCAATGACCTAGGGATAACTAAATGGTTGTCCTCATGGGGCATTACAGGTTGGCTTAAAACACTGCTATTTGAAGGACTGAGCTTATGTATCATTGCTATTTTAATCACTTTAGTTGTTAGACTTGCTTATAGTTGTGTGATGAAAACAAGTGAACAGAACTACCCACAATGTTTTGCTCGCACAAAAGAAAAAGGGGGGAATTGTTGCAGAATGGCTCCAAGAGCAAGGCCATGGATCCTTAGAGGCCTTGTGCGAGCAAAGCAAGGTGTAGGCCTCACAGGTAACCGGAAACCGGATGTGGGAGGAGAATGTGAAGGAAGCTGTGTAGAACTAACCAATACTGTTCTGACTAGTAGGCGTGGCTAAACACGTGGATATAAGCGAAGTGAGCCACAAATAAAGTAGAAGTTTGCTTATCACCCATATTGGGTTGGCGTGTCTTGCTTCTCCTTGCCATTTACATGCTGCTGCACCCTATAATAATCACTCTGCTAATGTAAATCTGTGTGAGCTTTGCCATCGTAGCGACTTGTTACTGTATGAAGCAGGTGAAACTCTGCCTTGACAACAAGGTGCAAGGACTGAGGCTGACCAAATGCCTGCTACCACAGTCAAGGGCAAGACTGGGTTGGCCTCTGTGTTTGCCACCAAGAAGAACCTTTAGCTCCGCTGTTGCCTGCAACCCAGGAGGCGTGGAGTGGTGGGAATACATGCCATACCAGACCTTGATGTGAAGGATGGCCTCCCCTGTTATCAGAGAGCCATCCAGGAGAAAAAGGGGCAGGCCCAGCAGCCTGTGGTTGGTATATGTTGGACATATGATCTAGTCCAAATCCCCTGCTCAAGTAGGGTCATCTAACAGATATATAAAACAAAAAAAAAGGAAATGCAAGGATTTTCTCCACATGACGAATTATTCCTTGCCCAAACCACTGGTTCTACATAAAGACCTACATGATAACAACTGGAAAGGACCAGTGCCATTGCTGACATAGGGTCAAGGATACAGCTGTGTACAGCTATCAACAGGACCATACTGACTGCCAGCGAAACGTGTAAAGCCCCAGAGCTCAACAACAGAAAGAAAGGGCAATGACAGAAATCTTTGTAATATGTGTTCTATTATGTGTGACCATGGGTAGTGGACAAGTATACTGGACACATTTGTTAAATCTCCCATTATTCTGACCTGTTACATGGTATGCAGGATTCGCTGGTAGGCAGCATGTTATAAAGGTTCAAGTGACTTCAAATCAGACTAATCTTGCTGACATAATGCTGACTGGAGTAGTGGATGTAGTGGATGGTTACGTTAATTACACATGTCAAGCAGTGATAGAAGGGACACACCAAATTATAAAAAACATGCTAGCAAAACAGAAAGGAGGAATGTTAAGGGAGACCCCAAACGCATGAATCAATAAAGCAATGTTTGTCTTAAATTTTCTAACATTATCCAATTCTGATTTACACACAGGCACGAATGTCCCCCCAGTGATTAGGCATTTTTCTGCACTAACCCATGAAGGCCAAGACCTGATACCAGGGAAAGAACTCTTTATGGTAATAGTAAAGTCTTTGGAAAATTGTAACTGGGAAGGTCCTTTTAGGTTAATAACTTGGGGAAGAGGCTATGCTTGTGTCTTTACAGAACAAGGACCTCAACAGATCCGAGCGCGATGTACCCGTAAGTTTATACAAGTGATGACTGCCAATGAAGATAGATGCCAATTCAGCGCTGGTTTGAAGTTAATCCATGGGAACTGTGCAAAGTTGACCAGCCTCTTTTTGGAGAACCAGTCAACAGAGAGCATATCCATGCGGGAGCATACTGCAACTGGACTTTTCAGCCACTAGTAACAGACTGGGAACATTTAAGCCTGTAAAGGGTACCACTGGACAACAGGGTTTCTTTTAGACGTTGATTCTTTGAGGCACACTTCACTACAGAACAGAATGGCTGTTGATTTTTATTGTTAGTTCAAGACCATGGGTGTGAAGATTTTGCTGGTATGTGCGGCACAGATTTATCAGATCATCCATAAAAGCATTCCGGACTTAATAACAAAGACAGCACGCCTTCAGGAAGATGAGGGACTGAACTGGTTGAACAAAGTGTTTTCTGGCTTGAGCATTACAGGATGGCTTTACTTAATCATTTTGTTAGTCTTTTTAGGTATTCTAATCTGTGTGCCTTGTTTGCTACAATAGTTAATGGAGAATATAGAAACTTTAGCAAAAGTAGATCATAAAGCTATAAAAACTGTCTTTTAGTAAAACAAAAAGGGGCAAATGTGGGTGATGGATAGAAATAGTTAACAAAATGGATCCAGGTATTATTGCCCTGGTCTGGCTTAAGCCTTGGAAACTGTAAAGAAAATACCAGGTGCTGTTGCCCTAGACAGGCTCAAGCCTTGGGAACTGTGAAGAAAACACCAGGTGTTAGTGCCCTGCTTAGGCCTAAGCCTTGGGAACTGTAAAGAGAACAATGAAGAGTAAAGATAGGTTTGCAAAACAAAGCAGGTGGTTTGCAAGATAAAGCAGGATGTGCATCTCAAAGACAGACCAAACAGTGTGAATATTTGTAACTCTTAGTAGTTTTGCTAAATCAGGATGATAAGGAAGTAAAAGAGAAAGTTACTGCTTAGCACTTAGTAGACTATAAAAGGGATGCGAGATGTGAAATAAAGGTCTTCAGATTTCAACAGAACTGGAGTCCATCTTTGATACAACACACAATTCCATTATATACCTCCCAAAGTATAGAGGTGGTTACCACATTGGGAACACAAGCCAGATAAGTTTTGTGATTAATGACTCTATTGTGTTACAAGTCATTTACCCTAAAGTACAATGATGAAACAAGAACCTTAGCCCAAGGCCCCCAGCCAATAAACACTAACACAGCAAATACCAGCTGTACATAAGGCACGACATGCTGAAACTCCAAGATCAAGAGCAATAACATAGAGAGCCAATAAATCAACATTGTGATGAGTGACTATTAATCGAAAACAATGGAACAATGAAACAAATACGATTAGACACACTCCAGTCATATCTGTCTTTATCTCAACCCTTCGTGCCCCACGTTGGGTGCCAGAAAGAACTTTCGTGGCTTAAGCCCAGCTAGCAACCCAGAACCACGTAGCTGCTCAGTCACTAACCCCACTTCTTCCTCCACCTGTTCCTGGATGGATGGGGAGGAGAATTGAAAGAATGTAACTCCCACAGGCTGAGATAAGAGCAGTGCAATAACTGAGATATAACACAAAACCACTACTGCTACCTCCAATAATAATAATGATACGGGGAATAACAAGGGAAGAGAATACAACCACTCACCATTCGCTGACGGATACACAGCTCGACCCGAGCAGTAATCTAGACCTTCTGTGTAACTGTCCCCAGTTTATATACTGGGCATGACATGCTGTGGTATGGAATACCTCTTTGTCTGGTTTGAGTCAGGTCTCTACTTCTTCCCTGCTTCCCCTCCTCCCTGGCAGAGCACAAGACTCAGAAAGTCCTTGGTCAGACTAAACATTACTGAGCAGCAATTAAAAGCATCGGTGTTATCAGCGCTGTTCCCAGGCTGAAAGTCAAAACCACAGCACTGCACCAGCTACTAAGATGGAGAAAAATGACTGCTACTGCTTAACCCGGGACATGATCTCTCTCAGGCATTCCAAACCACTGTTCACAAAACGAAGGCTCTATCCCCTGCTCCCACACCTGCGCACAGTGAGCTCCACTGTACTGTCACCAACATGGCAATCTGTGCTGCCTTTGCTGGCTAAAACTGTAGGAACAAGGCTCTCAGAAGTGAACATCCAGTTCTTGCTTATAGAGCTGAGGAGCCCGATCAGAAAGCTGGTACTGACAGTCACGTACACGCAGTGAGTTCTGTTCTAGTGTCAGCAACATGGAAATCTGCCCTAGTTTTGCTACCTAAACTTCATCTGTATGCTGTATCTCTTTGGTGCACCCTCTCAAGATCATAGAGGAAGGCTCTCAGAGTGCAAATGTTCAGCTGTTGCATACACAGGTGAGGAGCAAGGACAGAAAGCTGGTGCCCAGAATCACCTACACACAGTGAGATCTGCAGTAGTACACCAACATGGCAATCTCCACTTGCTTTTTCCTCTAAAATTCTCTCTGCCTTCAATGTCTCTTCTGTATGCCCTTGCTAGATTGTAGAGCAAGCATCACAGTGCACGAATGTCCAGGTGCTGCATATAGAGGAGAGGAGCAAGAATGGTAACCTGGTGCTGGCATCACAGTTAAACTGTGAGCTCTGCAACCATGCTCCCAACATGGCAATCCCCTCTGGCTTTTCTACCAAGAACTCCATCTGCTTTCAGTGCCTCTTCGACGCTCCCTTGCTAGATCAAAGCGCAAGGCGCACAAGAGTGCGAAGCTCCAGCTAATACACATACAGCTGAGGAGCCAGATCAGAAAGCTGCTGCTGGGATTCACCTACACACAGTGAGCTCCTCAACTGTGTCAGCAACATGGCAATCTGCCCTAGCTTTGCTACCTAAAGCTCCATCTGCTTACAGTGTCTCTTTTGGTGTGCAATTGAGGGCATCCTGGAGCAAGGCTCAGAGAGAGTGAAGGTCGAGCCTCCCCCAAGAGCCAAGCAGCCAGATCAGAATGCTGGTGATGGGCATTACCGAGAGAGTGTGAGCTCTGCAACAGTGCCACCAGCAGGGTAATCCTCCTTAGCTTTGCTATCTAAAATTCCATCTGCATACAGTGTCTCTTCGATGCTTTTACTAGAGTTCAGGAGCAAGGCTTACAAATGCAAACGTCCAGCTCCTGCTTATACAACGTATGAGCCAGATCAGACAGCTTGTGTTGAGCATCACCCATACACTGTGAGCTCTGCAAAAGTGTCACCAGCCTGGCTATCTAAATCTGCTATCTAAAATTTTCAGCTGAGGAGCCAGGTCAAAAAGCTTGGGCTAGACATCACCAAAAAAGTGAGCTCTGCAGCTGTGCCACCAACATGTCAATCCATCCTAGCTTTGCTGCCTAAAACTGTAGGAGCAAGGCTCTCAGAGTGCAAACATCCAGCTCCTGCTTATTCAGCCAAGGAGCCAGGTCAGAAAACTGGTGCTTGGCATCACCGTTAAACTGTGAGCTCACAATGTTGCCACCAACACGGCCATTAGCCCTTGCTTTTTTAACTAAAACTCCATCTGTGTACTGTCTTTCTGGTACCCCAACTCAGGCTTCCCAAACCATGGTTCAGAAAGTGAAGCCTCTATCCCCTGCTCCCACCGTGGAGGATCCAGGACAGAAAGCTGGCGCTGGCAATCCCCTACACACAGTGAGCTCCTCAATAGTGTCAACAACATGGCAATCTGCTCCAGCTTTGCTCCCATAATCTTCATCTGTCTTCAGTATCTCTTCAGAGCCTGGGTGCAATCATTCCGGAGCAATTATATGGGTGTATAGGTGATGCTTAGCTCCAGCTTTTTGACCTGGCTCTTTGGCTGTATAAGCAGGAGCATGATGTTCACAGACTAACAGCCTTGCTCCTGGATGTTCAGAGGGTGCACTGAACTATAGTTTTAGGTAACAAATCTAGGGCAGTTTGCTACGTTGGTGGCATTGTTGCGGAGTTCACATTGCATAGGTGATGCCCAGCACCAGCTTTCTTACCTGCCTTCCCTGGAAAACAGCTATTCTGTTCTGACCTGAAACAAATAAATGATGTCTTGCTGTTGAAGATGTCTAAGACAACAGAAGTACTCCTTTGTCATCAGCACTGTCTTAGCAAACCAGCCTTCCCACTGAGACCTCACAAATTTAAATACCTTCATTACATAGAATCATAGAATCATGGAATGGTTTGGGTTGGAAGGGACCTGATTTATTCACGTGGGAAAAATGAATGCTACATATGTTTGGGAAGGTCTTGGAAGGATGTTTTATTTATGAACTAGATGATCTTAAGGTCCTTTCCAACCCTAACTATTCTATGATTCTGTGATTCTATGTTCACCTCGTAAAGAGATTGCAAAACCAACATGCACATAATCAATCTATCATCAATCCTTCAGCTGAAAGTGCACCTGGGTCCCAGGCTGTGCTAATCAGTAGCTTCTGCCTCTCTCCACCACCTCTTTAGTCCTCTACATTATAAAAACCACCACTAAACCCAAGCAAGCAATACATATTTGAATGGATAGAATGTGTCTGGATTGGTTTATGACTTTGCGTAAGGTGGCAGTGACATTTATCCAGTACCAAAGCCTGATACAGTGCCTAGGCAACAACAGCCTAAGGTGGTCAGCACAGGATCACAGACTCACAGAATGGTTTGGGTTAGAAGAGACCTTAAAGTTCATCCTTTTCCAACCCCCCTTACATCTGATTTTACTACTGTAAAGAGACTACTGGAAAGCAAATGATGGTACATAGCAAAGTACTATGAGGTCTTTGTCTCATACTTGAATAAGTGCATCAAAATTGCTGATATATTTGATGTAAGACAGTATTCAATGTTAAATATCTCTAATTAAAAATAAGACAAAATTGTATTCCTTTACTCCCAACCACTAGAAACACAAATACAGAATTTCAGTGATATCTTCTTTTAAGGCTGAAGGGAATTCTTATAAAGGATGGGTCAGGTGGGGATGAATTACTGAACACTTTTGTCAGTAGGAATAATTTAAGGAAGTTAATTTTAGTTAAAAGCCTGCTTTCATGAAGAGTTGCATGTTGTCTTGAAGGCACTGTGTCAGTGAAGCCAGAGTTCAGTAATGCTAGGCACCTCCAGGTTAGGCTGTACATAATTATTAGGTAGACTAGAACCAATTTTATTTTTTTTTTCCTTCAGACGATAAAGCTTAAAAGTACAATAGAGTTTAAAAGCCTGAAAGGCACTACAGCAATAAATTACCATTTAGACACAAATAACAAGTCAGTACTGACAGGAGTTGCAGGGTTATAAAATATGGAGATATACCTGTGGTTATTATTGTTGAAGTTTAAAATAAGCTTTCTTCTATTTTAGTTTTTCATTCTTTCTAAAAACTCTTTTAGGTAGATTTTTGTCTAATACTCAGAATTTTTTTGAAAAAAAAAAGAAATCCCACCTGATAAACTTCATAGTAGGGCTCCTATGCTTGATCACAATTAAGGCTCTTTGGCCATTTTTATGGGCATTCGGTACTCTAGCCCCTCTGTGTTAGTATTATAAAACAGTATATTCAGTGGCTTTTAATGTGATACCCAAAGTTTGTTATTTTTTCGTTTAATAAGGGATCCGACAAATGGTGTACTTCATGAATAATCCTCTTCCATCTCAAAAGCCAGGGTTTTCCAGTCTTGTAACACCAACAATTTTTCATTATTGTATTCCTATACATTCACATATAGTGAAATTAAACCTTTATTTCAGCTACATTAGCAGTTGTTTCACTGAGTTGACTAGAATTACAATTTGTGACTCAGCTCTTTCACGTTTTTCCACATATTTGAATTCTGATTTTGTATAGTTAACAAACTTATTCATTACTTAGTTTCTCCATACTTACAGCAAGTTGTATGTTCTTATCTCTCATGTAAGCTATTTTACAACCCTATTAGTATGCTAAATATTTAAATTATGGTGGGTATCATTAAAGTCTAAAACTTCATAATTGCATCTGACACTCTCAAAAAGTTTGGCTAGTTCTCTTTCACTGTATCATAGAAAATACTTAATTGTGCACCAGCTAGCTTAGGAAAATGAAAATTGTTGAAATTTAATATGAAGGAATAAAGTAAACTACACGAATTTAATTTGCAGAAAAATAATGTTGTATTAACAAACAGTTGTTTAGTAAAAAAAAATCCTCTTCCAAAACGTAAATGAAAAAAGTGTCATTGAAAAATAGACTGGCACTGGTCTAATGTTCTTTCTTCAAGGAACATTATGCATTAGTGAGCTCAGAACAACAAGCTGGAATTATTTTGAGATGCTACATATTATTTCTTTAGAATAATACAATCAACTATTCTATCTCAGGCAAACTGGTCCCTTAAGCTAAAATGTATCCTGATTATTCATCTCATAAGCAGCCAAATGGAATAGAAAAAAACAGGAGTTTTACTTTTCAACTAAATTTTTTGTATGTGGTAAACAAGCTTGCAGAAACAATTAAGCCCCCCTGAAAAGAGCATCTTTCATTTCCTGTGATGCATAGCTGAATTTGGGAACCAGCACCTGGAACACAAGAAAATGGCTGCAATACCTGGTTAGTCATTACATATTTATGAAGAAATTGTCATTTACAGCAACCTTCATTGTGTATGAAACATGATCATGTCTATTAGGCAATTTTATGTTTTCAGTGAACTACATAAAGAGATGAAATATATTGCATGCTGTATTTTAGGAACATGAGACTTATATTGGCATGTGTCTGTTTAGACTGGGTGTTAGCATACTTATTTATTTCTGCCTATTTTATAGTAAAAATCTATGGAAATATTCCTGTTCATGATGGAAGCAAGAAATGAACACCTCCTTGTTGCTCTAGCACTGCATTACCTCATTTCAAGGGATTTTCCAGTTAGAGCATAGCTCTGTCGTCCCAGTTGCTCTCTTCAGCTCCACAGTCTGAGTGTGGCTGAGGAGAGATGTGAACTCGTAGCTGAGCTCAGCCACTGCCCTGGTGCAACAGTGAGGTGTGCTGGGGAGAGCAGTGCACAGCACAGTCTTTGAAATGCAGTGAAGTAAGGACAGAATTGAAAACTACTCACTAAATCTCTGGAACCTTTTCATTTTTGACTTAAAACTCAACCAGTTCCACCCCCCTGCCATGGGCAGGGACACCTTCTACTAGAATAGGTTGCTCCAAGCCCCTTCCAACCTGGCCTTGAACACTGTCAGGGATGGGGAAGTCACAGTTTCTCTGGGCAACCTGTGCCGGTGCCTCCCCACCCTCACAGGGAAGAACTCAGATTTCATCTCAGTCTCCCCTCTGTCAGGTTAAAGCCATTCCCCATTGCCCTATTCCTACAGGCCCTTGTCCAAAGCCCTTCTCCAGGTTTCTTGTAGTCCTTTTAGGCCCTGGAAGCTGCTCTAAGGTCTCCCCTTAAGGAGCCTTCTCTTCTCCAGGCTGAACAAGCCCAGCTCTCTCAGCCTGTCTCCAGAGCAGAGCTACTCCAGCCTTCCAGCATCTCCATGGACTCTTCTGTACTTGCTCCAGCAGCTTCATGTCCCTCTTGTGTTGTTGCCCAGAGCTGGATGCAGGACTGCAGGGAGAGTCTCACTGGAGCGCAATAGTGGGGGAGAATCCGCTTCCTTGACCTGCTACTCAAGCTCTGGGGATGCAGCACAGCACATGGGTGTTTCTGGGATCAAGTGCTCACTGCTGGGTCATGGCGAGCTTCTCATTACCCAAAACCACCAAGTGCTTCTCCTCAGGGCAGCTTGAATGGGCTCATGTACGGTGAGTTTTTTTTTCCAGAATTTTCTGTCTTGGTCATGAATGTTGTGATTTTCCTGTTACATCTGAGAACCATTTAGCTCTCTGTCTCACCAGTTTGCAAGAAATAAATACTAAAATTTTTAGCAGGCAGCTGAAAAGCAGCATCACAAAACTTCCTGTACTTGCACAGAACCAAGGAGAAAGAGCACTTCTATGAAGTGTTAAAAATGACTGCTGTAAAGTTTATTTGCTTCCAGCATGTTGTTCACCTTGTCATCTTGTGAAAAGACAATGTGAACAGATACATGGGAAGGCTGGGGAAGAGCTGGGCTTTTATATAGAAGTTGTAAAAAGGGTATCCAGAGGTTTTTCTTTCTTCTCACTGAAGCATTTCTAAGTAGCAACAAAAAGGACAGCTGCTGAAGCAGTGCCCTGTCATCTTCATTGCCATAGGCTGATGCTGTCACCAAGTCTTTTCACTGGTTTCCTGTCTCTCTCATCTGCAGTCAAACCATAGAACTCTTTTCCCTCACTTCTGGAAGGTGCTGTAAAGCTTAATTAGTACAGAGCCCTTTGTGTAGAGATTAAAGGAGAGCAGTGGTGGATATTCTCCCTTCCTTCAGCTTCAGGGCTGAGGCTCATACAGAGCATTGCCCGTTGTCAGCTGGTGCTACTCAGATGCCAGGTAAGGGCACAGGCTGCTGTCGGAGCAGCTGTTGGATGGACAGGAGTTTCCACTGCATCCAGTTCTGGCCTGGATCCATTTCAGCTGTGTCCAACTGTAAATGTCACATTGGTAAAAAAGAGCAAAATGAAAGCACATACTGAATCCACCTGGACAGTAAGAAAAAGTGTTGGATCTAAGAGATTTGCTGATGGACTCCCTCAGCAAAGAAAAAAATCCAACCCACCTTTCTCCTGTGGCAGGAAGTCATTGCATGTGTTTTCATGAGAAACTCCCAAATAAATAAATAAATAATTTTCACAGGCTTAAAACCTGTGAAAAATTTGTGAACAAATTCCACACTCAAATAGTGCAACAAGCCATCAGTTGTAGGACCAAGTTTCTGCAGGAAAATGGAAATTTAGCGGTAATTTCCTAAATTCTGAAATACTCTTCAGAAAATCAAGAGACAGCTTCCCTGCCAGATTTTCCTGCATGACCAGTTTAGCTTTTAATCTGCCAACAAATGGCTCGATCCAAACACTGAGAGATCAGGACATCAGTTACCTCCACATCTTTCTCACAGAAAAACAGAATGATGTTGACCTGTGAGCAGTATATGCAGCTGATCAGAGGGCTGTGCTTCTCATCTATTACAAACTGTCTAAAATTTTTTTTTAGACCATCTCAATGCCTGTGTAGCGCTGCTGAGCTCAGCTCAAAATTATTGTATAATAAAGTCAGTGGATGTGAAAATTGGGGCTGTTAGTTCCTATTGGTGAATGAATGATGTAGAAAATACATTGAGAGGTCCTAAAAGAAAGCAAGCAGAATAATGGAAGTTGTCACATCTGTGTAAGCATCACAGATGGGAGGCTGAGAAAAATTCTGGTCTTATTACTTTAATGTAAGTCAGGAATAATTCCCATAGATCATTACTGCTACATAGGTAAATACCAGTGAGGTATCAGAATCAGGCCCAGGGTATGGGTAAGAAATGAGAGCAAGCAGGTAAACATCAAAGGGTGTACGTTTTTAGCTGGCTGTGCTAATATGTTCTAAGTAACAGCAGTAATAGGATTCACACAGCTAGATCCCTGTACATCACACTGAAAATTTTGCCCCTGATGCCTACCTGCAAGGAGATGGCGGAGAGGGGGAAAATAGAAGAATAATAAAAATTACATTTCACCCAGCTGTTTTGGAGGAATTATCTCCTAATTACTGAGCAGAATTGGCAACTTCTTTTAATTCTAGACTTCTGTAGAGGGTTCTCTTCCTTTCTTTTCTTTCTGTGGGTGGGGTAGCTGGGAGGAAGGGAAGGTGAAGCAAAGGATTAGCTTACTATGGTAAAAAATGAAACCTAAATCTGGACTATTTAAACCTCAGGATAATCCTAGCAAGTTGGGGGCTGTGCTGTGGGATAATTTGAAATGCAGAGGTGACATTCTCGTCAGTAAATTAAGAAGACATGACTGCAGGCTCTCCTTGTTACTGCAGTCACATTCAAATAATCACTTGTTCTCTCTCTTCTCATCTAATGCTATGACAATAGACAACCACCAAGAGCCTTCTTCAACTAAATATCAAATCAAGCTTTTACCATATCCAGAAATGACATATGGACAGAATTATCTTTTATACATTTTGTGCTGAATCTTGTTGCTATAAGTACCTTATTACAAGATGTAGCTGGGATGCCATCTCCTTTCTTGCATCCTTTTAAAGCCACTTTCTTGCACATCTCCATAGGATGAAAGTACCTAATTTATGATTTTGAATCATAGATTTAAATTTCATTATGCAATTGCCTAATATAAAATGGTGAGGATTGATCCTGTTTTGTTCCTGAACCTTTTGAGGGCTTTTTAAAAATTAGTATTCTATTACTTTAAGAAATACTGAAAAAATGCCCTCACCTAACATAAAAATGCTCTGGCCATAACATTCATAATTGATAATATTTTATCTATACATTACAACTCCTTCAAATTCAATCTGTCCAGAACAAGGAGACATGTTTTCCCATTCAGATAGAAATGGATGGTAACGTTTGAACTGTTAGTGTAGCTTCTTTGTTGCATCCCACTTTTTCATGGTAGATCTGGGAAAGGGAATATTATGGAGATGGCTCTTCCTCTGTGTTATGCCTCAGTCTTACAGCACTTTAGTGCAAACTTCTCTACAGTTCTTCAAGAAGGGTCATCAGGGCATGAACTTACCACAATGTCTCTGTACTCCTAATCTTTTTTGACTCCAGCATGCTTTTTACACTCTTTCAACCTCCAGCTCACTGTTAAACTGTCTTTGGAGAAGTGCCACAGTGTGAACACCTAGGTTTTACGACCAGCAATCCTTAGTGGTAAGGGTTTATACTTCAGAAGGTTTGTAGGGCTCTTCTCCCATTACTAAGTGTATAGACAGTGGAAGAAGGATTTTCTTTGTGAACTTGATCAATAGCTCCACAGTAGTGATATCTCAGCATTTCAGAGACAAAATACATTTTCATAGAAAGCGTATCTTTTTCTCTTAACCTGAGACCTGCCTCACTGTGTTGGTTATAACCCTCAGGCTGTCCAGAGGAAACTTCTAGCCAGGCTTGCTGCGTTATCTTAGACAGCCATGCAGACTTTACTTCAGTCAACCCTCCTTTGAACTTGCGATATGGGGGGTGCACTACATGGTCAAGCTTGCACATCCTCATCAGAAAGAAATGCTGATCTTTGTAAAGCTCTAACGAGTATTATTCTTATTGTACACATCTGCAGAAAGGAGATAGCTATTTTCTGCCTATGGCACTGGTATTACTTTTCACATTTATTTTAAAAAGTGTGCCAGAGATCAAGGTGTCTGAGAATAAATTCTCAGAAAGAACCATTACCAATGCTTTAGCAGACTCATTAACCTCTCAAAGCTAGATTGCTTCACAATAGAAGCTTGGCCAGTTATCAACAGCAATCCTTTCCCAAAGGCTTTCATGTAACTTAAGCCTTGCCCATATGCTTAAATTGCTCGACTTAAATATTACTTTCCATGTGCTAGAACAAGCTCTCATGTGTCTAAACAGACTTTTTATTTTTCTTCATCCCATTGGTGATTTTATGGACTCCCATCATAGTTATTCCTCCATTTTGAAAGTAAAATATACATTCTGTATTGTGAATGAGTGATCTAAACAGTACAAGCTAACATTTAAGCTTTCTAAATCTTTCATTACACTGATCAACAAACTGATAATCCCTGTAACAGCAGCAGTGCTGCAACAAGGCAAAGTCCTTAAGTAATGAAGGATCACAAACATCCCTAAGAAATTCCAGCAAGACCTGCCTCTTCCGTGGTGATCCAGGTAGCACTTCCCATCTCAAAAAGCATTTTGAAAGATCCCTTAACACTGTGCTGGTGCCATCAGCAAGATTCTTGACATTTTCTTGCTCCCAAGGGTATCATAACTCTGTAAACCATGACTTTTGCATTTCTAAATACTTTGTTTCTCATTGGGTTTTTGTACAAAAAGGATGCTATGTCCAGAAAGTACATTTGAGAACATTGAAGATCAACAGACGCCTGGTAATACTGGCATTCACAGTCCCACAAAAAGGACTAGGATATAGACATCTCTAGGCAGAAGCCATACAATTGTGACTGTGTGTTAACAGATACCAGCCACATTCCCATTAGAAGAATTTATTAAAAAATGTGTCATTCAGTGCCAATTGGAAGATTAAGGGTTTGGAAATTAAGGTCATCTAATTTCCTGGCCTGGAAAACAATCCTGTTAAAAAATTTACCACAAAATCTGTTTTGTCAGGAGAGTTACAGTCATAGTTTCAGTGATGCAGAAGAGAAAGTAAACTAATGATAGTGTCTTCTGACTTCATTATCCAATCAGATGCTATTAAAAATTCCCTTGATGTTTTCTCAAAGGGAAGACACAAGTTTCTGTGTTTATGTTCCTTGTCAGAACAAGGGGGTACTTGTGGATTAAGCCCAGACAGTTACTCAGAACCACACAGCTGCTCTCTCACTTCCTTCCTACCTCCAGCTCCCGGTGGGATGGGGAGGAGAATTGGAAGAATGTAAACGCCAAAGGTTGAGATAAGAACACTCCAATAACTAAAGTATAATACAAAAATATTACTAATAGCACCAGTAATAATAATGATAAGGAAAATAACAAGGGAGAGAATGTAAAACTAAAAAGGGAAGGGTGAAAAGCTCCAGTAAACGCAAGTGATGCACAGTACCATTGCTCACCATCTGCTCACTGAAACTCAGCCTGACCCGAGCAGTGATCTGGGCCTGCCAGGTGACTCCCCCCAGGCTGTATACTGGGCATGACGTCTTGTGGTATGGAATACCCCTTTGGTTAGTTTGGATCAGGTGTCCTCCCAGCTTCTTGTGCCCCTTCTCACTAGCAGAGCATGAGAAACTGAAGAGCCCTTGAACGGGGTAAGCATTGCTTAGCAATAACTAAAACAATGCTGTTTTATCAGCATTGTTCTCAGACTAAAACTGAAACACAGCACTGCAGCAGCTACTAGGAAGGAGAAAAATAACTTCTACAGCTGAACCCAGGAGAGTGCTAGGGGTTCTGCTGTTTAAAGAGGGCATCACGATTTGTGACTTTGAGAGTCTGTTCCCAGTCCTATGGTGGCTTATTCAACAGCTTGCTCAGAACACAACCTGTATGCTCCCGAGTGACTCACTCAGATGTGGATGATGTTGTGAGAGCTTAGCTTCCCAGTGAATCTGCAGTGTATTCGGTAGCTGAGTAACTGCTCTTTCTATGTAAGGCTACTCAGCACAGTGCTGTCCAAAGTGAATGAGGCTGTCTGATAAACCTGTCTTTATTTCATATTCACGTGATACATGGCTGTGGTCAGTAGAATCACAGACTGGTTTGGGTTTGAAAGGAGCTTAAAGTTCATCCAGTTCCATCCTTCTGCCACAGGCAGGGACACCTTCCGCTCTTCCATCTTGCTCCAAGCCCCATCCAACTCGGCCTTGAACACTGCCAGGGATGGAGTAGTCACAGCTTCTCTGGGAAACCTGTGCCAGCACCTCACCACCCTCACGTGGAAGAACTTTGGCCTAAAAGCTCATTCCTCTGGCAGGTTAAAGCCATTCCCCCTTGTTCTGTCCCTACAGACCCTTGGCCAAATCCCCTCTACAGGTTTCTTGTAGCCCCTTCAGGCACTGGGAGCTATAGGTCTCCCGAGGCCTTCTCTTCTCCAGGCTGAGCAAGTCCAGCTCTCTCAGCCTGTCTCCAGAGCAGGGCTGCTCCAGCCCTCGCAGTATCTCCATGGCCTCCTCTGGACTCATTCCAGCAGCTCCACATCCCTCTTGTGTTGTTGCCCCCAGAGATGGACACAGGACTGCAAGACTGACATCTCACCAGAGCACAGTAGATGAGGAGAATCATCATAGCCCTTCTGGTTTATAAGACCATACAGACCCTCTGGGCCGTGCTTTACCTGTCTTTAACAGCACTGACAATACCACAGAAGCCATATACTGTGAGGCTGAATTAATGCACATTTGCAAAAATAAACCTTGAGCATCCGAAGAGACAAAGAGCTTATAGAAATGCAAAGCAGACTAGCCTGGCAGTAGCCACTATCGTTAATTCTGTGACTGACTTCAAACATAGCAGATTTATTTCATTATTTAAATTTGCCCTCTTGTTTGACAGGCAATGGGCAACACCAGAGAAGGCATTGAAGTTCCTATGTGCACCTACTACTAAAACATGCAGGTCAACAAGTTGCTTTAGAATTCAAAAAGAATTTTTAATTCAATGTCCTTACACACTAGTGGATTCATGTATACTGGCTTCTGATTTGCAAGTTAAAAATGTTGGTTTGCTATAATACAAGAATGTTTTAAGTAGAACCCTTTGTTTTCCGTATTTTCTGACAGATACAAAGTAGTTGTTGGATAATATTTGCATGATTTTTCTGTCTCATATCCTTCATCAAATTAAAACATTTAAAGGAATATGTATTATTTATAATGTTTTTATGTAACAGGGTTTCATCTTAGCCTTAGCGTGTTGAGTATTTATGTTAAATATAGATATTTTGATAGAAGCTGATACTGTCCAAAACCTGAAAAAAAAAGGGCAAATATAGTCAGGAGTACTTAGTAGCATCTCCTTGGCACTGTTCGAGTATGGAAACAGCAGCAAGAAGAGTCTGCTGAGGATCTACTTTTGACAGATAAGACAGAGTCTTTTTCCTCACATGTGCTGCTATGCTCCAGCTGAAAGTTTTTTGCTTCCTCCACACCATACAGAAATGACAGCTGACTGATGGTGGAACAGTTTTTGCCTGGGATATTGGACATAATGATCAAGTGATGATGTTAAAACCAAATTAACATATTGAATGGGAGAACAAATACTGTAAGTATCAGAATCAAATGAAAAGGGATTCTCTAGTAGATGGCTTTTCAAAGAAATAGACTTGTCCTCAAACAGTGTGTAAATGGTGATATTGTAAGTGCACAAATAAATCTTTAGAAAGATGGCATGAATTCTAAAATTAAACATTCATTAGCTTTGGTCTACACGACCATTGAGTAGCCTCAGCTATTCACACTGCAAGTCAACTCTCCTTGTATACCTGGATGGGCTTTCATCCAGTTTTCTATTTTTTTTTAAATGGCTGCCTGTACTGTGTATCACACTGTACGTACAATGATTCACAAATTTCCATCAAAACAAATGTCTTCTTATTGACTTGTGCAGAACTTTAATATTGGTATGGCTTCATTCAATTTGGCTTGGTTTGACCTTTTTTCTTCTCCTGTCTCCCTCAACGCTTAAAGCCTGTCAGATTTAGTGACCATTGGGGGAAACGATTAGATTTGACATCCATGTTCCAATAAATATAATACTGTCATTGTTGGGAGGCTTTTTGGTTTTCTTTTTGTTTTCTTTTTTTCTGTTTGTTTTGTTTGTTTGGTTTTTTTTTTTTCCTTTGGACAGCTGAAAAGAAAGATATTAATCCTATGACAAAGCGTCACTTTGGGGTCAGGAGGACCCATGAAGTATTTAGGATTGTATCAAGAGCAAAGACAAATGAGAATACAATTATATTCAAAATACAAAGGAGGTTACCTACACTGCAGCACTATACACAAGCCAGTCTCCATAGTGCTCAACCATAAGACCAGCCGACTTTCTTAATTGCTGTCACAAGAAGTACTTTGCACATGAGGTTCTTCATGGTGTACGTGAGTTCCTTCATGGCCTTCTGAGAGACTGGGTTCTATATCGAAGTTGTACTGGCAGTTAACATATTTGTTGCAGAGCCTAGATCAGATGCATGATCTTGCTTTTTCCTTGGATTCTTATTAGATGTAACATCAGCAAAAGCACCAAGAACCTGCCATTGAAAATGTAACCTACCACTCTGAGAATGACATACGCACTTGGAAAGCCATGGTTTCAATATGCTGTTCCAGCTCTGGAGGATGGTCTTGCCCATGCTGTACACTGTAATCTCACATTCCAGACAACAACAAGAATTTTAATGTTCATACCAACAGGAGAGGATTAAACATGGGACTATCAAAATCTGGATATGCCAATACTTGTCCCCAGCAAAATGTATGACTAATGATGACATGAGGAAGACAGATCTAGCTGGAAAGAAAACTGTAAACAACCATTGCTGGGCCTGCTGCATTGCAGAGGAAACAACAAATTCTGCTTCTTTCTGGCTTCTTGTGCCCCTCACTGGCATAGCATGAGAGACTGAAAAGTCTTTGATCAGGGTAAGCATTACTTAGCAGCAACTGATAACATTGGTGAGTTATCAGTGTTGTTCTCAAACTGAAAGAGAAACGCAGCACTGCACCAGCTGCTAAGGAGAAAAATAACTGTTGCAGATGAACCCAGGACAGTGGCTGATCTAGACAAACATGACTCCAATAGAATTACCTGAAGACAGTTCTGTGAAAATGACTTGGAATGCTTCCAATGTTTAATTCAAGATTCATGAAGAACTTGCATGAAGACAGTCTTGAGAAAAAAACCCGTAACTGAACTAAGCAGCAGGTTCAGGCCCATCAGGATGAGCACTGGTGGAAGACTCGGAAGACTTCAAGGTACACTTGGCTTTGACCATTCTTGACTTGTGACTTTAGTTAAGTCACTTCCCTTGGTCTCATTTTCTAATCTGTAAAATGAGGATATTGAAACTGATTTTCCTGATGAAGTACTTTCAGCTTCCTGCCTGAAAGTTTTCTTTAAAAACTGGTTGGTTACTCTTCAAGTCTATATACTTTGAAATTTCCAGTATTCATGTGTCTAATTCTTTTTTAAAATCTCACTGAGCTAGTTACCTCAATAATTCACTTCCCATTTATTCAGGTGCTGATATAGGTCAAGATTTATAATATTCAGGAGTGGTTCCAAAGCTCAGCTTCTTGGTTCTTCAGAATTCACAAAGAGCTTTGCCTCCAGGTTAATAGTCATGAGTTCTTGGAAAATATGATTATATAGTGCAAAATGAGGACACTAAAAAGGACCACAAGTTTAGTTATATGCCTACTGTATAATGCAGTGCCTTGCTTACAAGGTAGTGTAAATGAGCACACATCTCTTAACAAAATCAGTGATGAACAATTGCTGTAATTTATTCTTGCTTGGTAAATACCTCTTGCAAATAAACTGGATTAACAGAAGCTTGCCGATTGCTTTATCTCACAAACAAGATGATGAACAATATTAACGAATTCACTTCTGTAAAACTAAGGTTGTGACATAAGATGCAATACAAATTTTTGGGCTGTTTTGGGAGTGGGCATAAGCAAACAAAGCCGGAGGTTCTTTTTGAGCTTGATGTGCCTTAATTTCTGAAGTTTTTTGTGGCACAGTAGAAATGGTTTGGTGAGACACCAGCTATTTATCTTCTCTACTGAGGAATCTGTAAAGCACTTACAGCGCTGATGAATTATAGCCAAATACAGGATTGAAAACATTTATTACTTCTATGAAAAGATCAGTGTCTGCACTGGCAGAAATACATCATGTAGAATATGCATAGATAAGTATCCAAGAGAAAGGACTATTACACATACCTTGTGTTCCACACATGTACTTACACCCTGCTGTTTTAAGATTATGTCTTTTTAGACAGAAGTGTATTATATTTTGAAATAAGAAGACTAGACAGAAATAAATAAAAGAAATTAATAAAAAGAATGGTAACATATGGGTTTTCATTATTTTCAGCATTAGGGAATTTCAGGTCTGACTCTTTGCTGAATGTGCACCTCTGCTTGATGCACAAAAGTTTTACTTTGACTTCCAGTGGCTACAAAAACACTGATTTGGAAAATGTTTTAAAATACTGTAGTATTTTCTTTATGAATGTATTCACATTTAATGGGTCATGAGATTACCCTGCTGACTGCACTTCAGAGAAGTCTAAACCTGTCTCCAGTGTGTCCTGTCTCCTGCCTAAAAGTGAGAAGTGTTCCACGTATTCAGTTTGCTGGTTTTTTTTTTCTTTCCGTTGGGATTTTTTTTACATTTTGGGTACTTTCCTTTATGAGATAGATAGGCTGAGACCACAGAATGCATTTAAGAGTGGCCTCACACAGAGTGGCAAGAAGTCATTCTGACAACTATTCACCGATAGGCTGCATATTAAAAAATTGCTTAGAAATATTTTCCTTGTGTTTGCTTTAGTAAAACAACTTCACACTATTTTCCTAAAGAACATAAAAATGCAGAGTTTGCAACGGAGTGCCACTGTGTCAAAAAAATTGATCTCATAGGCAATGGTATAACCAAAAATCATTCTTAAGCTCAGAACTGATAATTAAAAGCAGCTCAGATTTTCAAAGTCACCTAAGACCCAAAATACTGTGACTAAGTGTAATGGCTTGAAGGAAAATAAAATGCTAAACAAGAGAAAATAAAATACTATTTAGGTAAAGCTGTAAAGAGAGTTATAAAAGAAACGTGTTCTCATTGTTGGACATTTCATATTGAGAGGATTAATTAGTTGAGCTTTTTCCCCCCTTTTAAAAACTGTTAGATCTAGTTCTCCAATGCCATGTGTGCTCTGGAATTCATCCTTAACATAGCAATTGCTAAAAAACATTTTAGTATCGTCTCCAAACTGATTTTCTGGAGTGTTGAGCAGTTCTTCCTCCCCTGAACTTTATTGTCTACCACACTAAAATTAGATTCCTATTTCTGGGCAGAGATTTACAGAAACATCCTGAGGCCCTTGTAACTGTAAATGAATGAATTTTGAAAGGAAAATTACTCATTTGGACTATAAAATCTGCCTAACTTAGACTTAGCCTTAACTTAGTGATGAAAATGCTGACATGAGCACATAATTGATTTCTGACAAATGGCTAAATAAAACCTTCTGCCTGAAATCTATAATGTTAATTTTGCCATTCTAGTGTCATTTTCTACTTCTCTCTGTGGTATTGAATCCTGCATCCTAAAACTGGAGGTGACAAAGCCTTCCCAAGCCTGCTGGCAATATCTTGAAGAAACTCTGAAATAGTCAGTTTGCCTGAAAGACAAATTAAACAGCACCTCAAAAACACTCCACAAAAAAGCATAGCCTACTGGAAATTTGCAAAAAGAGCAAATGCCAGGTCAAGCTCTGAGACACGTGGAATAATGTGCTCTTTTTGGTCCTAAGACTGACAAAAGCCCTGAAATCCCTTGCTGAGAGTCTGACTTACCATTAGGAAGAAAATAAACTTGCTTTACATCGGCCATGACAATCTGTAAATATTAAACACAAATCCTCTTTAAATCAATGCTTTTTCCCATGCAATTTTCTGTGTCACTGGAATTCATACAGATAATAGAGAAAAATAGAAAAAGCTGTTCATTGTTCATTAATGAAGCACAATTACAGGTATAAAAGGAAACAATTATTTTCTTAATGTCTGTTATACTCCTGGAATGCAACTGATGATTGCTGTTACTAAAACAACAGAGAAAAATCACTTAATGACAAATTAATCTATTTGATAGGCTGCAAAGACATTACAGGGACTGCTTTCCTCTAAAGCATACATTCTTACTATTAGACCCCCAGAGAACTTCAGAGTTTTATTTTATTACCAATCTGCTCTTTCTATATAAAGGAACTTGAGCCAGGAAGGAAGCGGAGGTAAGCTTGGGATCCTAGTTAAAAAAAAAAAACAACAAAAGGAAGAAAAAAAGAGAACCTTTATATTGAACAGACTAAACCCAGAAAACGTTAATATGCAGTTATTTATGTAATCTGTCCATCCATCTCTGCTCCTAATTGACTTCGTTAAATGAAGCCACTTTTAAAATGGAATTTGATGAATGGGATTGAATATTGTGATTGCCCGTGAGTGCAGAATGGATTCCACATACCTCTTGGTGCTGTGTTTCTATGACTACTGCTGCAACTAGGAATCAGACAGAAGAGGGCTGGTTCATCTCTGGTGTGCCTGTCATCATGGTACCTAGGTATCAACACATACAATTCCCTTCTATTAAAAAGCATGGATTTTGTGTCATGTAAAGGGTAAATATTATTAATTTTAATAAGGGCTACTGGGAGAAAAGCAGCAAGCTTTGATGAATACCGTGAGATTTTTTTCCTGATCTATTTGTGCCAACATTTATTGCTATATTTTTTCTCAATGTAATTGGTTGCTACTAAAAACAAAGTTTTTAATAGCAAATATATCTGTTTTAAGCTTATGCAAGGGGGGAAGGTGCCACAAAGTCTTTTCTTTAAAGAAGATATTGTACTTATAAAATCTCATTATTAATATATTCACAATAGCCATTGCTTTATGACACAGATGTCTCAACTTGTCATCCTTGTTTATTCCATTATGGTATGCCTTTGGCATATAAAATCATAGGATGGTTACGGTTGGAAAAGACCTGAAGATCATCTAGTTCCAATCACCCTGCCATGGGTAGTATATGTGGAGATGAATGATGGCTATCTCCTCTATTTTTTTTTTTAGCAGTAGATATAAGTATGAAAATCCAACTATTGTAATCACTCTACAGCGAACATACCTCAAAGGAGAATTAAGGACTCCTGAAGCCAATTGATTTTAGCTAGTTGTATTTGCATAAGCACTCATTATTTTATGTAATCCTTAACCATTATGTGGCTCTCCAGGACTCAGACTAAGACACCACCACTTTATTCATTTGGAGAAGGAATCTTTATTTTGCACTTTTGTCCACAATGAAAGATTATATCTGCTTGTGCAACTCAGCAAGAGGTAAGAAAAGGAAAGGAGTTTTGGCACTGTTTCTCCTAAATGATGGCTCAAGCACCTGAGTCTACTAAAATTGGTCATCTGAAAGTCATAGAATCAGTTGTAAACCCCCAGCAATGAGAGATTAAATGAGGAGGAAATTAATGTTTTAAATTAATTTGAATTTTCCAGCAGAGTACTTGATCGTGTCAACAGACTTTGTTTTCGTATTTATTACAGTTTCAGGCAAATTAGTCACACTAAGGGCAGCTGAAAGAATCATGAAAGAAAAATGATTTATGTCAACCTCATTATGCAAAAGCTCAAGGTTATTGAAAAACACCCAACCCACAAAGAAAAACAAACCAAGTCATAACCCTAAAACCTGACAGATTTAACCAAGAAATATACTGGTCTTTCCTGGTTGTTTTATTGTTATTGAATTCACTGGTCTAGATCATGCTGCTTAATAATAGTCAAGTGAATGATAGTTCTGCTATACTCATCAGCATATGTCTGGTATTTAAAGTCATGACATACCATTAACACTATTATGGATGCATTCAATATCAGTATGGAGTTCTGATAGTGCAACATTCCACTGCAAATCACATTTTTTGGCAAACTGGTTATGCTGAAAAGCTCATGAAGTGATAACTTTTAATGGTGCAGTTTTCATTTCTTTAAGTAAGCTGTATTTATCATTTAGAAATTCTACATTTCTCAGTAAAGATAGAGCAGAACTTTGTCAGAACACATGCCCTGAAGAGGGTTTTTTCTACAGTGTTTGGTGCTAGCCAGTACTGGAAAAAGGATAACAAATTAAATGACTTATTGATCTGCTCCAGCACAGAAAATCCTGGGTTTCTCCGTGTCCTGGATTCAGCAGTAGCAATCATTTTTCTCCTTCTCAGTAGCTGGTGCAGTGCTGTGGCTTTGACTTTCAGCCTGGGAACAGCGCTGATAACACCAATGTTTTTAGTTGCTGCTCAGTGATGTTTACTCCGACCAAGGACTTTCTGAGCCTCATGCTCTGCCAGGGAGGAGGGGAAGCCGGGAGGAAGCAGAGACAGGACACCTGACCCAAACTAACCAAAGAGGTATTTGATACCACAGCACGTCATGCCTATTACATAAACTGGGGCAATTACCCAGAAGGGCTTGATCACTGCTTGGTTGGGCAGGGCATTGGTCAGCAGGTGGTGAGCGGTTATATTCTCTTCCCTTGTTATTTCCCGTATCATTGTTATTACTGGTGGTAGCAGTAGTGGTTTTGTGTTATACCTTAGTTACTGGACTGTTCTTATCTCAACCCATGAGAGTTACATTCTTTTGATTCTCCTCCCCATGCTTCTGGGAGCTGGGGGGAGGAAGGGTGGGGAGTGAGCAAACAGCTGTGTGGTTTCTGAGTGACAGGCTGGGCTTAAACCATGACAGCTATTTTTGGTGCCCAGTGTGTGGCTTGAAGGGTTGTGTCGTGGTTTAAACCCAGTCAGGTAATTCGTTCACTCACTTCCCTCCCTTTCTTGCCCTCCCCCTGCTCCCGGAGGGACAGAGAGGAGAATCGAAAAGAATGCAACTCCCACAGGTTGAGATAAGAGCAGTTTAGTAACGAAGGTATAACACAAGTCACTACTGCTACCACCAATGATAATAATGATAAAGGAAATAACAAGGGAAGAGAATACAACACCTCACCATCAACCAACCGATAACTCGGCCCCCCAGCCCGACCAAGCTCCGACCGATACCTCCTCCAACCCCGCAGTCTCCCAGCCCTTCCGGCTAACTCCCAGTTACATCCTGGGCATGACATGCTGTGGTATGGAATACCTCTTTGGTCAGTTTGGGTCAGGTGTCCTGTCTCTGCTTCCTCCTGGCTTCCCCTCCTCCCTGGCAGAGCATGAGGCTCACAAAGTCCTTGGCCAAACCAAAACATCGCTATCAGCTCTGTTCACAGGCCGAAAGTCAAAACACAGCACTGCACCAGCTACCAAGAAGGAGAAAAATGACTGCTAGTGCTGAACCCAGGACAGGTTGAGATAATGAAAGATATGACCAGAGAGTGTCTAATTGTATTTGTGATGAACATTCCTTGTTAGAGATTAATAGTCACTCGTCACAATGCTGTTTTATTGGCTCTAAAAGTTGTTGCTCTTGATCTTCAAAATGTCATACCTTACAGGTGGTATTTGCTGTGTTAGGGTTTATCGGCTGGGGACCTTGGGCTAAGGTTCTTGTTTCATTGTACATTATGGCAATGACTTGTAATAAAATAGACTCATTGATCATGAAACTGATCTGGTTTGTGTTCCCAGTGTGGTCACCACCTCCATTCTTTGGGCAGTATATAATAGGAGTGTATAGCAATTACACATTTTTTTCCCCTCCTCAGGTGGTCAGCCTGTGAGGGAGACATTCCCACACACCCTAGTGACAAGTACAGCAGCTACTCAAACTCTGACTACAACAGATAACACAGCTTCTCCAACTCCAAGCACAGCACCTACACCAACCCCAAGGAGAGGTACAGCAGCTACTTAAACTCTGACCGTAGCAGACAGCGCAGCTACTCCAGCTCCAAGTGCAGCAGCTACACCAGCCCCAGTGACAAGTACAGCAACATCATTTGAGAGTTCTGAAGGTTTTGAATGACATTTGGGTACCTTTGAGGCCTGCCTGCTGATTATGATGGGAACCACCTTGTTGACACACATACAGAGTGTGTGTTACCATGACTATTTTGTCTGATCTCAAAAGTTAAGCAGAGTCAGGTTTGGGTCTTGTCTAGGATTAGATGACAACAAAGGAGGACCATGAGATTTTTGCCGAGGCTGGGCACTCATGAGTGGCATGCTGTGGTGTGGTACAGTATGGGAGAATATCTAGTTCACTGGGCCCCTCCAGTGTTTGGAAGCGTGGGAGATGGAAGGCAGCTGTATGGAGACCCCAGCGACAAGTTGCAGAAACTGCTGAAGGGGAGGGTGAATTATTTCATGTCTGGTGGGCCCACGACCCTTCAGGCCATCAGGGGAGAGATGCAACATACAGATGGACTCATGATCGAGGGGTGGACTTAGCAATGGACATTATTGCCCAGGTTATTCACAAGTGTGAAAACTGCACACAGCCTCTCCTGCACTGAAAGACTGTTACAAGAGATGGAGCCCAACATCATGGACCGGATGGACTCAGCAGTTTTATAGGGATTGCTCCATGCACTAAGGAATGATCTCTCTCTCTCTCTCTGTGTGGATGTATATATACGTATATAATATGAGATCTGAGCATGACGGGAATGGTATGGAGTAAAAGGTGGATACTGTCCTGAGTTAAGCAGTAGCAGTCATTTTTCTCCTTCTCAGTAGCTGGTGCAGTGCTGTGGTTTTGACTTTCAGCCTGGGAACAGCACTGATAACACCAATGTTTTTAGTTATTGCTCAGTAATGTTTACTCTGACCAAGGACTTCCTGAGTCTCATGCTCTGCCAGGGTGGAGGGGAAGCCAGGGGAAGCAGAGGACATGAGGAAGCAGAGACAGGACACCTGACCCAAACTAACCAAAGAGGTATTTGATACCGCAGCATGTCATGCCCAGTATATAAACTGGGGGCAGTTACACAGAAGGCCTAGATTACTGCTGGGGTTGGGCTGGGTATCGGTCGGTGGGTGGTGAGTGTCTGTATTCTCTTCCCTTGCTATTTCCCATATCATTATTATTATTGGTGGTAGTGGTGGTTTTGTGTTATACCTTAGTTACTGGACTGTTCTTATCTCAACCCATGGGAGTTACATTTTTTCAATTCTCCTCCCCATCCCTCCAGGATCAGGGGGAGGAAGGGAGGAGTGAGTGAGCAAGCTGCATGGCTGACTGGGCTTAAACCACAAAACAGGAAATCCAGGAAATCGTCTAACCAGAATGATAGGTTAGAATGGCATTACTTTCTTACAGTACCTGGTACACGGGGGATTGCTCTGACTATCACGCACACTGAGAAGAGACAGTTTATAGCTTATATGCCTTTATTACATTCATACTCACCAACATTCTGTGAAATGCCCACCAAATTCTCATTACTCATTGCATATGGTAATTTGGGTAGATAAGGCTGTGGTGCAGGCACTGTGAATTTGAGGAGTGATCTCTGGGGTCCTGGTGGTCATCTGAGGAAAAATACCCCCACTCAGTTTACACTTTTATGCAAATCAGTTAGTTAAGGACATTGGAATGCTTGGTTTAGTCTTACGAATTAATTACATGTTCTTGTTTGGTCTAATTTGGGACCCTGAGAGGCTCCTCTAGTTTTCTTTTTCAGCTGTTTACCTATTCTCAGGCCTTATCAACAGCAGGAAGGCCTACATTGGTTTGAGAGAAGACATCTGGTTCTCTTGTTGCATGCCTTCCATATATTGAGAATCCTTGTAGATGTCCATGGCTAAGTCTCTTTATACTATGAAATACTAGTTTAATTCAGTATCAATACTTTATTCCTATATGGGTCGAAAATGTTCAAAACAGTTATGACCCAAAATCTGAGGAAAAAAAAAATTAATTTTACAGCCTTGTCCATCACCAAAGTGGTTTTCCTCTTCTTGGTCTAACAACCCCGCTTCCTTTATTACTTTTTAGTTGGTGAAGCTGCAGTGTTTGGGGGTTGAGTAGCACCAGCATCTGCGTTGTCGTTTGTGATCAGGGTTTGAGTAGCTGCTGTACTTGTAGTTGGGGTTGGTGTAATTGCTGTGCTTGGAGTCGGAGTAGCTGCGCTGTCTGTTGTGGTCAGGGTTTGAGTGGCTGCTATACTTGTCACTGGGGTTGGTGTAGCTGCTGGATTTGGAGTTAGAGTAGCTGCATTGTCTGTTGCTTTGCCAACAGATCCAGAGACATCTATTTCCCTTTGAAGGTACTGGATAGTGTTGAACAGCGCTCTGTAGGAGTAGGCCAAGCCCTAGCATGTTGCCATGATTTGTCCCTCTCTGGTATGACCAGGATGGCAACACAGCTCATTTAAGTGTTTTACTAATTTTTCCGGATTTTGCACTTGTTCAGTGGTGAAGTTCCAAAGCACTGGAGGGGCTCAATGGCCTAGATACTTACCCATACTAACCCACACACCCCAGAACCCGGGATTCCCAGGTCGTCTCACATTCAAGTACTAACTGAGCCCAACCCTGCTGAACGCAGTCACCCACTGCCACAGATTATGCAGTTGAGTTTCCTGCATTTGGGGAAGTAGCAGATGTCAGCACAGCCGGAGTGCAACGGATGAGCCTCACCTTGGAAAAACCACCTGCCTGATTATGGTGTCTCCCCTGCCAGGTAAGTATACCTTCACCTAATCCTGGTTAAATCCTTGCTTGTTTTTCATGCCTACAGTTCTGCAATTACCTCTTGCAAAACAGTTGTATTATTTACTAAGGGAAAGTACTTTCCCTCTGGCCAAAGCTGCTAAAGAAAGCACAACGCTTCTCACAGGGAGATGTAACAGGTAGCACCTAACACGATGGAATTAATGGCTGTTCCATATAGAACAAATATTTTGTGGGAAAAGAATCATAGGATGGCATAACTTGCACTAGTCTAGTTTGTTGGCTCCCTTTAGGTATTGTAAGACTGCTCTAAGGTCTCCTCTGACCCTTCTCTTCTCCAGGCTGAACAAGCCCAGCTCCCTCCTCCTGCCTCCAGAGCCCTGCAGCACCTCCATGGCTTCCCCTGGACTCGCTCCAACAGCTCCATGTCCCTCTTGTATTATTGCCCCAGAGCTGGACACAGGACTGCAGGGGGAGTCTCCTGAGAACATAGTAGAGGACGAGAATCCCCTCCCTTGACCTACTGCTCGTGCTCTGGGAATGCAGCCCAGAACAGGGTGGGGCTGTGGGCTCAAACACACACTGCTGGGTCATGGGGAGCTTTTCATAACCCAAAACAATAAAGTCCTTATCCTCAGGGTTGCTTAATCCAGTCTCTCCCAGCCTGTATTTGTTTTGGGGATTGCCCCCAGCCCAGGTGCAGGACCTTGTACATGGCCTTGCTGAACTCTGTGAGGTTCACTCCCTCCCACCTCTGCAGCCTGTCATTGCCACAGAATGGACTCAGAGATCAATATGATCAGAGCAAAAGCCATTTATTACAAAGTATCAACTCCTTATTTATTGTTGCTTACATTTGTTCACAATGATTTGGCACATTATGATTGGATGCATGTCCTTAAGACCCCTAGTAACTAATATATATAATTGGCCAGGCACATTTATGAGAACTTGACCCTGAGCTTGCCAACAGTCCACAGTTCTCATAACTCGGTGAATTCCAGCTTCTTCTTATCTTGCTTGCTTAAGCTTCCTCAGGCCTCTCATGGCCTTGCTGTATCTTTCAGGATAATTCAGAGTTCATGTACCAAATATCCATTCTCCTGTGGAGAATGTCATGGTCCCTCTGTATCTCATCCCTTCTCTCTATTGTGTTGACCCACCACACAGGTTGGTGTCATTGGTAAACTTGCTGAAGGTGCCCTCTATCCTGCTGTTGCTGACAAAGATATCTTATGCACATTGTGCGCAAAACCTTTTTAAATAAAGATGTCTCTCTGCAGCAGTATTTAGCTGTCAAAATCCATCACATAGAATTTCTATGGACAGAATATGATTCCAGAAAGAATTATGCTACCTTTTAATCTGATTTGCTGTCTGGATTAAAAGAAATTTCATATGTAGAGAATAACTTTATTTTTAGTATTTCCAAAGAAGAGAAGGCCATTTTGCTGCTCTCATCTCTCATTTGGCTATACACTCAGCTCAGTCCTTTCAGTCTAAAATGCCACCTGCCCATTCTTTTACTACCCATTTCCCAGGAAAAGATTTCATACAATATATGATTTAACTCATAAACTGTCATAGAAAAATGCTGAAAGAAAAACCATAGCATTTCCTTCTATCTCTATAAAACACATGAACATGTGAAGAAGGATGCAAAGTTTTTATCTGCATAATTCTGGGGTGATTCATACTTTTAGAGGTGTTCTGGCAAGAAAAATGTAAAATAATCTGCATTACTTGTAAGCAATAATGTTACAGTGAAATTATGCATTTGTCAGCCCAAACTAGTGATAAGCTATTGCACTCTGTTGGAAATATGGCAGTTTCTATAGGTCTCAGTAGAGATGGCAGTGTTGAACAAACACAAATTTAGGGACAGTTAATGCCCAGAAGACCTTATTATCTAAATTAGTCAGGCTTAAAAAGAGAAAGGGAATATTATAATCTTCATTTTAAAGACAGAGCAGACTGAGATTTTGAGGGATGTAATAACTTCTCATGTTTTTGTACAATGTGACTGTCATAGCACCCCCATGCTCTGTGGGAACTGCAAGCCATCCTGTTCCCACTATGTGGATAATTAAAGAAGAAGAAGAATTGCTGATAGTGCACCTGGGTCTTGAGTAAATCAGGGAGTGTTTGGGTGCAAGGTCGGGCTGGGAAGCAGCCTGGGGAGTGATTGTTTATAGAATGGAGTTTATAGTGACTGAAAACAGTCACTGGGAATGATGTAGCTGCTGTTTGGCTTCGCAGCTCAGACCCGTATCTGTATGCTACATATTACCATGCTTGAGTGAATGAGGTAGAACTAGTTGTGAAAGCAGTGTATGTGTGTGTGTGTGTGTGTGTGTTTAGCCTCTTTCTTTACAGATGCTGCAAATGGTGCCCTCCTTGTGTGGTAACTAAACTTCTTGACATTGCTGTGCCTGCACAATCAGACGGGGAATTTCTGGTACCAACATTCTCCTGTTAAAGGTCAGTAATACTCGTTGAACAGGGAATTATGGGATTGCATTAGAAAAATGGGACAAGTAGAATCAGCTGAACAGAAATTATATTTGAAAGTTTTACAAAAATTTTAAAATCCTCTAGATATCATTTGTCTGAGAAGCAAGTAATGAATCTTTTGTTATGGGTGAAAACAACTTGCAACTGGTTTCCAGCAGCAGGGGCGTTTCATACTCTGATATGGGAGAGAGTGGGAGACAGACTCAAAATCGCCTTGGTATGGAGGTTGCTGTTGGTTTAATAGTGACATGTTTTCTTCTCTATTCTGCATTATCTAATTTACAATCTCCTGAGGATATAATTCAGAAACATGATGACACAAATGATCAAAATACTGACAATTTGAAAGAGCGAGGACAGAAATCTTTTCTGAGAAGCCTGATGATCCTTCTTGATCCTGTCTCTGTCAATTCAGAAAAGAAGCAAAATTTATACCCACCTTTGACACCATTAAAGACATTCACATTGAATATTCCTCATGCTGCTCAACCTACATCACCTCCTTTGACTGATCTCTTTAGTTAACTAGAAGGCTACTAAAATATTTATACAAAAATATATGGGGAAAGAGAGGATGGTGATTTTACTGGAGACATGGCTTTCTCTTTTCCTGTATTTTATAAAGCATATGGGCAGGGACAGCAATGACTGAAATGACTGGTACATGTAAATATTCTGTACACAGTATTTAAGGAATTGAAAAAATCAGTGATGGAAAATGGAATTCCAAGTCCTTATATATTAGGTCTGCTAGAAATGATGGCTAGTTCAGGTTCTATGGTGCCACAGTATTGAAACACTTTAATGTGAATGATTTTGACACCTGCTCAATACTTGGTATGGAGATTGGAATATAATAACTTAGTGGCTTTAGAGGTATTAGATAATGTTCAAAGAGGAATACCAATAGATGCTGACATGTTAACAGGCTCCGGGCAACGGTTGCAACCTCATAATCAAATTAATTTAAACCCTCTGGTATTTCAGCAATCTGCCTGTATGGCTGTACAATCCTGGAGGCGAGTACCTAAATCAGGAGAGAAAACTACACCTTTCAAGACTGTTCTCCAAGGGTCTCAGGAAACCTATGTGTCTTTTAAAGACAGATTAAATAATGCTATACAAAGGCAGATTGATAATCCTGAGGTTGCTTATGCACTTTTATTTCAGCTAACATATGAAAATGCAAATGGAGATTGCAAAGCTGCTTTAGCCCCAGTCAGGGAAAAGTTTACAGACATTGCTGAGTTTATTAAAACATGACAGGATATCAGCAACGAGGATCAGAAAGCTTCTGTATTGGCTGCTGCATTATCAAAATGTACTATGAATCAGCAAAAATGTTTTAACTGTTAACAGGAAGGACATATTAGTAAAATGAGTCCCAGAAAGAAACAAAAGCAGAAAGAAAAAAGTCATGTCAACTCTGTCCCAGATGCAAGAAAGGATATCACTGGAGCAATTAATGTAAATCTAAATTTCATAAGGATGGAAATCCTTTGTCTGGAAACTCCAAGCAGGGGGCAGCAAAACCCGATGCCCCTCAAAATAACAGGTTTTTTTTTGCAGCAAAACCTCCATCTCTGACCTTGCAGCTGCCACAATGGGCAGAACCGGGTTGGATTTGGCAACAAGCACTGACATCAAATTAGATTGCTCCACTGTTAAAGCTATCGCTACCAACGTTTGGGGACCTTTACCAAGTGGATTTATGGGTTTTCTGTTAGGACGCTGAAGTACAGCTCTCCAAGGAGTGAAAGTTCATCCTGGAAGTAATAGATTCGGATTATACAGGAGAAATAAAAATTTTAACGTTTGCCTTAAATGGCAGTTGTATAATTCCAAAAGGACAAAAATTAGCACAACTTGTTTTGATTCCTTACTGGGTGTCAAAAGTAGAAATTAACACAAGGAATAACTCTGGATTTGGAAGCTCTGGGAGAACTGAGGTTTAATTGACTCAGAAACAACTTTTATTGAATTTGCAAATAGAGAATAGAGTCCATAGTGGATTAACAGACACTGGAGCAGATGTTTCCCTTATTTCACAGTCTCAATGGCAGACTGATTGGCCCTTTGAAAAGACTTTAGCAACAGTAGCTGGAATAGGAGGAATACAATCTCCTTTTAAAAGCACTCAAGTCCTCAAAGCTATTGTACCAGATGGTGCTGTAGCTCATTTTCAACCATATATACTGTCATTTTCTATGAATCTTTGGGGAAGAGATTTGCAAATGCAATGGAATTTACTACTTACCACAGAGGGGGCAAATTTATCCTAACGGTCGCTGATCTGAAACCCCTGCTCAGACTTTCATGGTTAACATTAAAAACAGTTTGAGTTGATCAGTGACCTTTAAAAGGGGAAAAATTGGAGCAAGCATATTTATTGGTTGAAGAGCAACTGAAAGCAGGACATATTGTTCCATCTACTAGTCCCTGGAATATACCCAGTTTTGTAATCCCAAAGAAATGAGGGAAATGGAGATTTTTGCAAGATCTGCGTGCAATTAATAATGTAATGTAACCCATGGGGTTTACAACCAGGTTTGCCTAATCCTACTGTGATTCCAGCTGACTGGTTTCTTTGCATTATTGATGTGAAGGATTGTTTTTTTTACAATTCCTTTGCATCCTGCAGATTGTGATCATTTTACTTTTTCTGTGGCTTCAGCCAACTGTGCTGATCTTATGCAAAGGTATCAATGGACTGCTTTGCCAGAAGAAATGATGAACAGTCCAACAGTCTGTCAGCTAGTAGTTTCCACAGCTATATCACCAACTAGGAGCACATTTCCTGAACTGATAAATTATCATTATATGGATGACATTTTGGTCTGTGCAGAAAAGGAACAACAGTCAGAAACCACCATTAATCATATAACAGAAAATTTATGTTGTTTTGGACTACAAATTGCCCAGGAAAAAATACAAAGAATGCCACCCTGGAAATATTTGGGGTGGGTGCTAACTGAAAGAACAGTAAAGCCTCAGAAGCTAAAACTGGCAAACAAAATAAAAAATTTGAATGATTTACAGAAGCTCTTAAGAACTATTAATTGGGTGCATCCTATGTTGGGTGTTACTAATGCCGACTTTGAACTACTCTCATTTATTATGAGAGGACACAGATTTGGATTCTCACCAGCTTGCTCCTAAAGCTATTGATGCTTTGAATATAATGACTCAAAAAATTGAGATGCTACAGGCAGATAGAGTGCATTTACGCTTGCTGATTTCTCTGCTTGCTGTTAATATGCAACAATTCCTTTAAGAGTTATATGTCAAATCGACAGTAACTCTGTTTACTTTTTGGAATGATTCTTTTTTTTTGTTATATACACAGAGAAAGACTGTGATAGAACTGTTAGATATGATTGTTGACTTAATCACCAAAAGCCATGTGAGGGTTCAGCGTTTAACAGGCAATGACCCTGCAGAATCATATTTACCATTAACTGCAACAGACTTTCAGTTCCTTTTTGCTCAGACTGTTTTTTTCCAAATAGCATTAGCAGACTTTACAGGAAAAAGAATTTATGGTACTCCAAAACACAAACTGCTGAAAGCTTTCGGAGATTTTGATCTACAGGGGCTATTTGTAATTCAAAAGCAACCCATTCAGGATGCTGAAACCATTTTTGTTGATGGCTCTGGAGAAACTGGCAAAGCTGGTGTGTCTGGTTTGAAAACAATTCCTGGCAATCCACTGTTATACATGTGGATGGTTCTACGCAGCTTGTTGAAATTGCTGCAGTCTTACATGGGCTACAGTTGCTCTCTGCAGAAAACTTAAATATTGCCTGTATTGCCTGTTCAATTGTTACCACACCTTCCTTTTAGTGTGTGAAAAGAAATGGATAGCCATGCACTTTTTGACATTTTGCTGAGGCTAAAACATTGTTTGGAAACTAGGAATTATTCTGTTTCTATTGGACATGTTAGATTGCATTCCAACCTGCCTGGCCCTTTAACTGCTGGTAATGACATAGCAGACTCCTTGACTGTTAACACTGTGCAGTTTACTTCTGCAGCTGCTTCACATTCCTTTTTTCATTAGAATGCCTCTGCTTTGAAGAAACAGTTTAACCTGTCTTCTTCTCAAGCAAATTGTCAGGTCTTGCTTTGACTGTCAGTCAACAGCTCAGTCCTCATTTGCCATGGGTGTAAATCCTTGTGGCTTAAAGACGAATGAGATTTGGCAAACATTACACACATTGCTTCTTTTGGTGCCCTTAAATATGTACATGTATCTGTTGATACATTTTCACGTATGATTTCAGCTTCTGTCCATAAAGGAGAGAAGGCTAGTGATGTTATCCGGCATTTAACACGTGCATTGGTTACCTCAGGAGTTCCTTTCCAGTTGAAAATGGATAACAGCCCTGCATATAATTCAACAGCATTATCATGATTTTTACAGCAATGGGGTGTCACACATGCCACTGGTATTCCCCACTCCCCTGCAGGCCAGGGGATTGTGGAACCAGCTCACACTGTTCTGAAACCCATGCTATAAAAACAAAAAAGAGGGAATACCAGCCCTCAAGAACAATTAGACAATGCCATCTATACACTGAATTTTTTAAATTGCACTCACTGTTCCATGAATACTCCTGTCACTGCAGTACAACGACATTTTGGCTCTGATAGTTCACCTTCTGAATGTGCTGAAGTGTGGTATTGTGATCCTTTGGGCCTGAAGAAATGGGAAGGGCCTGTGGAAGTGATAATCTGGGGGAGGGGTTACGCTTGTGTCCTCATACTTACAGGTCTGTGGTGGCTGCCTGCAAAGTTTGTCAAGCCATACCATGAGCTGAACAGACAAAGAATCTGATGCCTCAGATGCAGGAGCTGACCTTGAAGACCCCGAGCAGAATGAGGCAGAGGAAGAGAAAAAGGCATGATTTGTAAAACACCACTTGGGGGAAACTGAAAATTCTCTATAACCAGACCGTGTTTAAAGACTTGGACATGTGTGCTTGCAGTGTAGCTATTATTAGGGGCTGTGATTTTGTGTATAAACCACCTGTATTTACAAGCCAGTTGCTAATAAGAAATTAACACCATGTATTGTAGTATAACTCCAACCCCTCTGGGTATGGATTTGTCACATGTAAAAGAGACATTAGAATATGCAAATTTGCAGCAGCTGCTAGAAAATGCTAAGGAAGGAGCTAAAAAAATCCTAATAACTGTACATCACAATGGTTGCATTATAAAGTAGGTAATGGAAAGAATTAAGAGGAAGGGAGAACACCACTGGTAGGGAATTTCTTTGGCTGATCCTTCACTGCCATGAGCTGCACCCTGTAGTAGTTATATTGCTAATGTAAATCTGTGCGTGCTTTGCCACAAGGAATGATGAACAGTCCAACAGTCTGTCAGCTAGTAGTCTCCACAGCTATATCACCAACTAGTTTGCTCTCAGTGACTTGTTATTGGACAAGGAAGGTAAAACTCTGCATTAACAACAAGGTGCAAGGACTGAGGTTGACCAAATGACTCCTACCATAGTCAAGGCAAGACTGGGTTGACCTCTGTGTTTGCCACCAAGAAGAACCTTTAGCCCCCACTGTTGGCTGCAACCCAGCAGGTGTTGAGCAGTGGAGACACAGGCCATGCCAGACCTTGATGTGATGGATGGCCTCCCCTGTAATAAGGGGGCCATGCAGGAGGGAAGAGCAGACCAAGTAGCCTGTGGTTGGCGCAAGAGATGATTTAGTCCAAATCTCCTGCTCAAGCAGGGTCACCTAAAGCAGGTTTCATCACCCTCACAGTAAAAAAAAACAACAAAAAAACCAAAATAAAAATCAAAAAGTAACTATTATAAATATTAGTAATATTAGAAGTAACTGTTATATTTGAACTTTCCATCTTTAAATGCTAATGTCCAAAAACTGCTCTTCTGTGATTTAAGACTCCTCAAGCAGAGAAGGGGATAAGAAAAGCCAAGGACTGTGGTTTTGGAAGTAACAGCATCTATCTCCAGGTTCCTGAGACTCCCAGTATGTCTGGCCAACACAACGGTGAGATCTTGTCTTTGGATCCTGGACATCACAACTTTGCTTTGCTTTTCCTCCATATCACCTAGAGACTTGTTGCCAACTTGCGGAGAACTGAAATCAAACAAAACAAAAAAGGGGGAGGTGTGGGAACTGCAAGCCATCCTGTTCCCGCTATGTGGATAATTAAGGAAGAAGAATAATAATTGCTGATAGTGCACCTGGGTCTTGAGTAAACCGGGGAGTGTTTGGGTGCAAGGTCGGGCTGGGAAGCAGCCTGGGGAGTGATTGTTTATAGAATGGAGTTTATAGTGACTGAAAACAGTCACTGGGAATGATGTAGTTGCTATTTGGCTTCATAGCTCAGACCCGTATCTGTATGCTATATATTACCATGCCTAACTTCACATTTTGGAAAGCTGGGGACAGTTCCTATATAATGATTCCATGGCAGAGTTCGACTCCGGGTTAGATGAGGCTTGGAGCAACCCGGTCTAGTGGAAAGTGTCCCTTCCCATATCAGGGGGGCTGGAACTGGATGAGCTTTAAGGTCCTTTCCAACCCAAACCGTTCTATGACGATTCTGATTTATCACACCTACTTCCATCTCAGTGCTCTACCACTTCTATTACAGGTTCATAACCCGAGCAGGTCTTCAATGATGCATGATAACCATGCTTCTTCTGTTCAGAAAAGTATTTGCTTGTTTATTTTGTAAGAAAGAATGAAGAGGGGAGAAATTGAGTTTATGGGAATGGCAGGCAGGTTACAAAATCAGTGATTTAAAAAAAGTGGTGTAGGGGAATTGCAAGATTCCCCAACATCTGCAGTGTGACATTTAGTCTTGTCAGATATAGATTAACGGGGTAAGTTCATAAGTACACAGAATGCAGTTGAAAGTCTGTGGAACTATTTTTGTCACATTTGAATTGTGCATGTGTCTGTCTTTGCTCAGATACAGTGCATTTGTATGAAAATGCCACTCAAATTCTTTTTGCAAAATCAAAGTCTATGATCCTTTTGCATTACTAAGTTTAGTACCAGCTGTCTCTGTTCCTAAGCAAGGTGATAGATTTCCTGAGCTGTGGAGGCAGTGTTCTCACAGGGGAATGGATAATTGGTACATAAACTCTGAATAATCCTGAAAGATACAGCAAGGCCATTGGAGGCCCAAGGAAGCTTAAGCAAGCAAGATAAGAAGAAGCTGGAATTCACTGAGTTAATGAGAACTGTGGACTGTTGGCAATCTTTTGAGGTCAAGTTCTCACACCCGTGCTTAACCAATTATATGTTAGTCACTAAGACTTCAAGACATGTATCTAATCATAATATGCCAAATCACTGTAAGGGCATGTAAGAAATAGTATATAAGGAGTTAAGGCTTTGTAATAAACGGCTTTGTCTGATCATATTGATCTCTGACTGGGTCCATATATTCTGCGGCACTGAGCTGTAGTATATTTGTGGGACTCTTATGGGGATGCCTGGATCCTAAAAGAGCAAACAGCTGAGAGCTGGTGGAGCAGAGTTCATTCTGCTTGCAGTGTCTCTTTCCTCCTGTGTGCATAATACAGAGGATATCTGGTACTCTCACTTATCAGCTATTCATCAGCAGAAAGGGAATTTTTTGATAAGCATATTGCAGCTGCTCAGGACATCTTAAGCACTTAAACCCCATCAATTTAAGGAAAATAATCTGGTACAGAATCTATAGCAAGACATAGAAGTAAGTGAAAATTCAAACAGAATAAATCAATTTTAAGCATGTGCACAAGTACTTTTTTCTTGTTGGTTTTGTTTCCTCTCACCTTAGGCTGTATAAAACTTCCCAAAAGCTGAAGAATTTAATATTAAGATTACAGTCCTTTTCCCAAATACTATATTATCTCAGATTGAAAATTAGGTATACATGATATTGCTGGGGTAGATGGATTCACATGTCAAATCCTGGCTGTCACTTTGGAGATGAGAGTTCGAACTTGACAGAGGATTTTAATAGTAATTAGTGGTAAAAAAATCCATCAGTGATGATTTTTTATTTTAGACTGCTGCTTTCCCCAGCATTAATTTCAGGATCTGTGATCTTGTGTGTTCTCAGGATTTTAGTAAATTACATAAGAGAATGTCTTGGTTTATAAGATTTATCAGGGAGAAGAGGATATGCCTTTGTTTTCCATAGAACAGACGTCCACAAATAAGTAGCTGCTGCACCACTGGTGGCAGAGTATGAACTTCTTCACAGGCTGCCCAGCAAGTAAACTGGAGTGAGTTACCTATGAACTAGTGATACAAAGCTATGCCTGGGATCACAAAGATCTGAATCTCCTCCATGAGACTTACACAGGGGTATAAGTCACTTTGGACAAAAAATGCTGTATCGGTTAAACATGTTGTTGCATATTATCATCATATGCTGAGGCATCATGTCTAATTTGGAGATGAAATATAAGAGCTCTTCTGTTTCACTGTGCTGCAAAATCAAACTGATGAAGTGAAATGACCCTTCCTCAAGGATACTGATGTTAATGGGTGTTTTTGCTGTGAAGTAGACAGAGTGCTTGCACTACCCTTCCTCTGGACTGAGCTGGGGAAAGCAAACCTGGGAGAAGCAGTGCCTGCAGAAGCATTTGCTAGACTTAGCTCTGGAAAGACATGGACTGTATCTCCAGATCCTGCCGTGCAGCCACTTTCCGAGAACAGAGAGAATGCAATTGTTCCCTTACAATACTACTTTAATTTAAAAGTAGAATAAGCAAGGGAAAAAGAAAACCAGAAAAAATGGAATTCCTTAGATCCAGGTTAAGAAGTTGAGCTGAGCCTTTTCAATGTGTAGTGGGGGTTTGCTTTCCTTCACTTTAAACACTAAATTAAAACTAAAAATCTTCTGGCAGTAGGCCATAGGAAAGAAGAAAGTACATACTAATCATATTTAATGTTAAAATCAATGACATAGTGTTATGAAAGCCTGAAGGAATAGAAATGTCTTTTACTAGCATATACAGTAATAGACTTTGGGGTCAAGAAATTATTTATTACTGTAATATCTGCTGCCTTTTAAAATGACATTTGTAATAAATAGTATATATTCCTCTTATAATTTCTTTACTATTAATGCAAATTTCACCCTCTGTGATTATCATCATGGACAGTTGTCCTGGGTTCAGCAGTAGCAGTCATTTTTCTCCTTCTTGGTAGCTGGTACAGTGCAGTGTTTTGACTTTCAGCTCAGGAACAGAGCTGATAACAATGATGTTTTTGTTTGGCCAAGGACTTTGTGAGCCTCATGCTCTGCCAGGGAGGAGGGGAAGCTGGGAGGAAGCAGAGACAGGACACCTGACCCAAGCTACCCAAAGAGGTATTCCATACCACAGCACGTCATGCCCAGGATGGAACTAGGAGTTAGCCGGAAGGGCTGGGAGTCTGCAGGGCTGGAGGAGGCATCAGTCAGAGCTTGGTTGGGCTGGGGGGGAGGGGCGAGTTATTGGTCAGCTGGTGGAGAGATGTATTCTCTTCCCTTGTTATTTCCTTTATCATTATTATTATTGGTGGTAGCAGTACTGATTTGTGTTATACCTTAGTTACTAAACTGTTCTTATCTCAACCCATGGGAGTTGCATTCTTTTTGACTCTCCTCTCCATCCCTCCGGGAGTAGGGGGAGGGCAAGAAGCGGGGGGGAAGTGAGTGAACAAGCTGTCTGGCTGGGTTTAAACCACGACAGCAGGAGATAAAAAATTCCTCTCTGCCAATGAACATACTGGTTGAGTTATGCCAGGGAGGCACGTGGCTTGCCATGCATATAAAGGACTCAGCCACAGTGGTTCTTTCAATGTCACACAAATAGCAGTTATAAGCCTCTTTAACTGACAGGTGGCCTCTAACCTTCTTAGGCTTCTTTGAGAAGAGTATCAGATATCACAGGCCATGGAATACATCAAAATTAGGGAACCATTTACTGTCAGCATGCATTTGTCATAGTTCTGAGGATCAGCAATGGACCTTATCCCACAATCAATTTTCTTTCTGTCTTGATTGAAGGAAATGTATGACTTAGATTCAAGCTGTTTTGAATTCCCTACCACGATCTCTGCAGCTATGTAAATGAACATTAGCTAAGAATATCAGATTATGGAAATGCTTAAAGAACGTTATCGCTTGAGGAAAAGGAAAAAAACCTGTCTTGCTAGCAAGACATTTTCTCTTTGAAGGAACACTTTAGTGACATAAGGTTGATGCTAAAATATAAATTAAATATGAAAAGCTGAGAGGTAATTGATAAAATGATTTTTATTAGATGGAGAAATTTAAGGCCTGTTTCTACAGACAGCTTGTATGCCATGCATAAATATGTAGATTAATTTCATGCAACTTACAGTGAATTGCCAAAAGAAATAGTGATTTCTACAAACAGAGCATGAACAGGCAGGAACTAAAATGAACATAACCAGTTCATTGATGATATCCAGTGACAGACAGATCAAAGGTGATTCACATGTTATTGCCCAAGACTGCAGAAGTTTTTATGAGTTTTCCCTGGTTTTATTCAATAGCTCAGTTTCAAAAAGGCCATCCTTTTATTTCTGCATATGTGCAAATTTCAAAATTATTCTTCCTTTATGTGGTGGCTATTTTCCTAAAGCATTGGTTTTTTTTTTCAACCCCACATTGTATTATGCACAACTTATAAAAAAATAAAAAGCGCATGGTAGAATTTAATTGAATTTTGAAAAATGTAGAATGCAAATACAGATTATTATATAGCAAAGAATTTAAGTCTGAGTGGCATTACTGGAGACTGGTAAGCAGCACAGTACACTGTATCTTCTTGCAGAGGTTTCTTACATCTTATCTGCCAGCTACTCTGAATAGATTACTGTAGGTAAATTTTAATTACACATTTGTATGTTTCTAACTATGTGTTGTTGGAAATTCCCTAGTCACAGCCTGAAAAATTATTTTCTGGTGGAATATCTCACAGCTCTCCATGAAGTATTAGCTCTTTGGGATTAATGACACACAGCTGAGCAGCTTATTTCTGTCCAGGGTCTGATACTGCTATCACATGAGCAGAGAATAATATTTAAAACCTGAAGTTGACTCGAGATTTCATAAAATTTGAATGAATATAATAAGAAATGAGTCTTGATGCTGGGTCACATTCAGCTTCAAACTGATTGTACTCTTAATATTTAGTCTGGACACATTTAAGATAGATCTCATGTGAATATGGTGCAAGAAACCACTGCTGTCAAAACAGAATGAGAATCATAAAACCTGTGCTTCTGTCTGAAACTATAGTTTGCATACAATCCACCTCAGACCAGAACAGCTTTTCAGCAAGACCTTAGCAGTTTTACTATATACAGGAAAAACATCTATGTGTGTGTGCATTTGTATGATTTCTAGTAACTTCCTATAACACTTATTTTTCTATTCAATGGCATTAAAGTGGGAAAGCTTTCACAGCTTTCACAAAGCCTTCAATTAAGCTGATAGAAAATCAAAAATTAGTTTTTAATGGTTGTTGGAATAGAGAAAGTGTATCAGAAATTTCTTTCTATCCTCAGATTTTCAGTGCTTATTGGTTACTAATCTCAAGAGATGGCTGAATTGAAGTATTTTCTTGGTTCATCAACAGAGGATATAAACACATGGCATGAGCAGTGTAGAGCATCTTGCATTTCCTCTGCTTTTCTGTGGATATGGAAGATATTTTTGTTTGTCACAAACTATAGAATTATCTTACTTATTCTGCAGAACATGCTGGACATAAGCTCCTAATAGGAAAATCTTTGCTGTGAGCCGTGCAATTCTGATGCAGAGCCACCTCGCCATTCCCCAGTCTTTTGACAATGTGGAGCACAAAAACAACCAGGAGTTTGACAGTGTGGACAAATGGGCACATTTTTTTGTCTTTCCCTTTGAGAGCTCTTTACTTGCTTTCTTGCTGAAAGAAAATTGTGATGAAGCTACTGTAAACCACTCTTCAGGCTTGTGAGTTCCTTCTGCACAAATCACACTTCCCTCCCTGCAAATTGGTTACGATTTCTGATTTATTCAATCTCAGCATAAAATGCTTGCTCTAGCACTCAGAGGGGAACAGGCACAAGTGTAAATAACAACTGGCACTTGAATCAGGCTGTTAAGGAAGAGAATGCCAAAGGCTTAAACAGAAGCTAGTATCAAGCAGCTTTAATCAAGTCTTTCACTGTGAGCTGGGTACCTATCACTCCTTTTTGCCTCTGAAGATCTTCACACAAAAATGTCTCCTTCAATAAATTTTCAAAATTGGAGGTAAGTATAAATATGGGGGCTTACAAATCCGTTTTTTTGTTTTGTTTTTTTTTAAATCTGACTGAATTATTACCTAGAGAAGTCTTAGGCTTCTTTAGTTTTGGCTTAATTTGAACCAAATTGACATAAATAAGTGGAGACAGATTATTATAGGCTTCCCAAAGCAGTTGTCTGTCCTATAGAGGATTAAGACAACAATGGACATTAAGGTTGTTTAACCAGTACAATTTAGCAGACCTAAGCCGATAAAAAATTTCAGAAAGAGTAACTGGATATTATGCAAAAAAACTTGAGTATCTTTAAACCTTAGAGGACTATACTACTCACTGCAAAGAAACTTATGGTACATAAAACAATTGTAATGCAGGTACAAAGACAGCTTGTTGAAGGATAGGCTCCGATATAACATACGGCATTGCAGTGCAGTCTTCTTTCCATTTATGCCTTGAAAGGTAATTTGTAGTTGTCTTTGCAATTATTCAGTCACTGACTTCTCTATTATGCCTGTTAAGCCTCGGGTTTCTTCTTTCTTATTAACTACTTTAGCCTTCCTTTCATCTTTTCCATTTCCCTGATTGTCATATTCAGCACTAAGAAGCTAGTCTCCCTGGACAATAAGGATGGGAGTATTCTATTATTCAGCTGTTTCACTAAGACAGGTTCCTCTTGAAGATGAGACACTGTAATGTATGTGATATTAATAATGATGCTGGGTGCAGGCACCTAATGTTCTCGGAGAGCCATTACAAAAGATAGGCCCACTGCTGCCTCTCTGCAGTGCTATTTCCCCTTGGAATGTCCACTCTAGCCAAGCACTTGATTAGGATCCAAATTAATTTCTTTTGAAAAACTTATACAGTAGGATTTCCCCCCTCTTTTCCAGTGTATCTTGCAGCAAAAAAAAAAAAAGGTATTTAATCCCAGAGGTACTTGCATAGTAACAGGTTTGGGGTTTCTTTTTTTTGTGTGAGCCAGGTGTTACGAACAACCACCTGCTAAGAAAGTTACTTTGCAAAAGTGATGAGAAAGACATTCCTTCCAAAGCTTTTAAAATCACTCTTAAAGTCTAAGTTCATAGAAGGCAATCTGACCTCTGCTTTTAGTAAAAAGGAATGAGGAAAAGGAAACAAAAGACAAAAAATCTAACTGCAATCTAGCAAACTCAGGGATTATATCAGAGACATGCATGCAAATAGTTCATGAGTGATTTGAAAAAGGTTTCAAAGGCTTGTACCTCAGGATATTTCACTATCTGCTGGCTATCACATGAAACTGGAGTTTGTATTAAATCAGTCAGCTTCAGCGCATACCTAGAAGATAGTAAATCTTTACATAACATTCAGCAGTGCTGTTATATCAAGTTTCACATCATTCCTCCTTTCTGTTAAGCATTATTCTTCCGTGTGTCAGATCTTTAGCACTGGATTCTTCTTATTTCATCAGAGGAAGGTGTTTAGTCTTTTTGTGGTGGTGTCCTTTTAAAAAATCTGTTAATTTCTCAGCATGGATTATTTTGCCAGATGGCTCTCACATGCCAACCTCAAACAATCAAACCATCACTGTCCAGCTACCTGCTCACTCAAAAAAGATTTAGTTTCTTGCCATTCATATTAGCTCTAAATCCCAACTGCATCCTTATCCACCCTGCCTAGTACCTCAGACCAGCTCCTTGCTTGTGCTGCAGCTCTAATTAGTTAGGTGGCCAGGGTCAGAGCTGCGGTCCTCTGATTTCAAAAGAAAATGCCAGCACAGTATGCACTAAGGCCCTGTACTAGCATAAAGCCCTAACTCAAATGACAGTGTCTCCAAAACAGAGGAAAGAAGGTAGATTTAGTTTAGACATTAGGCAGAGGTTCTTCCCTGTGAGGGTGGCAAGGCACTGGCAGAGGTTGCCCAGAGAAGCTGTGGTTGCCCCATCCCTGGCAGTGTTCAAGGCCAGGTTGGATGTGGCTTGGAGTAACCTGGTCTACTGGAAGGTGTCCCTGCCCATGGCAGGGAGTTGGAACTGTAAGGTTCCTTCTAACGCAAACCATTCTGTTGATTCTATGACTTTCCATTGTCTCAGGTCTTGGAGATCTCAGAGAACAGGATGTGCTTGTGCCATGGATGTATTGTGCAGCAGTGGTGTTCCTAGGACAAATGATTTTGGCATTTGGCACCATAGCTTGTGCTTAGGAATGGTCCTGTTGCTGTTCTCCTCAGAAAAGTGATAAAGAGCATTTATAGATATAGTAAAGTCATGCACACTCTTCTACATGATGAGCTGCACTAGCTTTCCAGTTAGACTTCCTTTATTATGTGAGATGTTGATTTAACACAGATGAAATTATTCAAGTATTTCCTTGAGATGCGGTTTCTACAGCAGAACTGTGTGTGTATGTGTCAGCAAATTCTCAGGCGTTTGGCTTAGGTAAAATTGTAACAGGAGTTTGGCTTAGGTAAAATTGTAGATGTCACCCAAAGGAATGGCCTGGGATACTCCATGCACTGAGTATCTCCTCTCATTCTGTTGCCATTCTGAAGCCTGTATATTCATTTTCCTTTACACTTCCCTGGCAGGCATTTGTTTCATACCGCTGACTGCCATGCACAAACCTGTTAGATGTTGCAACACCTAACAACGTACATTTGCATCTAACAATGTACATCTGCAGTTGTACCAGGAAGCAGAGATCCAGGAAGTTCTAAGGCAACAAGAAGCTGCCCTTAGCATGATCGTTCTTGTTCAGGTCCAAAAAGAGATACTGCTTCCTCCTCTACACAGCCACCTATTCCATGAGAACTCAAGGACTTGAGGTAAGTGCTACAGAAGACTAAATATAATATGCTTGCTGCTGTAGGAAAAGAGATGTTCAAACTCAGTTCTGTAAGAGAAAAATGTATTTTCTACTCCCTCCTGAAGTTGTCTGGCACCAGGCAAAGCCCATAGTTCATTTGTCCCCTACTCTGGAGGACAGTTTGGTCTATGGAGAACCTCAAGTCTGACAAAATAAGCCTCACTATCCATGCATCTGACAGAAAACAAAACAATTGTCAAATAGGAGGAACTGTGTGTGGGCTGCCTGGGGACCATTAGGCCATCAGCTATTGCCTTTTTAAGATGACAGTGCTTATGGAAGTCTGGTTCTAGTCAGTTTCAGGCCATTAAAGAAGCTTTGAAGCAGAACAAAGGTGTTGAAAGATATCTGTCTATCTGTCTATCTATCTATCTATGTATCAAGTCCCAGATTGGACGGGGCTTTGAGCAAAACCTGGTCTAGTGGCAGGTGTCACTGCCCATGACAGGGGCGGTTGGAAATGGAATGAAGGCTGTCTGTGGTGTTGCTAACCTGGGTCCATGACAGCTGGCTGAGTTCTTGTCCTGGGTTCAGCAGTAGCAGTCATGTTTCTCCTTGGTAGCTGGTGCAGTGCAGTGTTTTGACTTTCGGCCTGGGAACAGAGCTGATAGCGATGTTTTGGTTTGGCCAAGGACTTTGTGAGCCTCATGCTCTGCCAGGGAGGAGGGGAAGCCAGGAGGAAACAGAGACAGGACACCTGACCCAAACTGACCAAAGAGGTATTCCATACCACAGCACGTCATGCCTAGAATGTAACTGGGAGTTACCCGGAAGGACACTGGCTTCCAGGAGGGACTCGTTTCTTGGCCGGTGGTATTGTATTCTCTTCCCTTGTTATTTTCTCTTACCATTGTTGTAGTTGGTAGTAGCAGTGGTGATTTGTGTTGTACATTGGTTGCTGGACTGTTCTTGTCTCAACCTGTAGGAGTTGCACCCTTTCGATCCTCCTCCCCGTTCCTCCAGGAGCGGGGAAGGGGAGAGCTCCGGGTGGGGGGGGGGGGGGCCTCAATTGTTGTCAGCCCGGCACCACTCACTGGGAGTGAGTGAACAAGTTGCCCGACTGGGTTTAAACCAGGACAGTTCTGAAACAATAGCAAGAAAATAAGTCACTTCCATTTCTTAGTGTTTCTTTCACTTCTAAGTCCCTAAGTCCCCTAGCAAAGCGGTTTGTACTAATGCAAACCCCAAAGCTAGCTCATGTCACAGTCATAATCTTAATAATGGATGCAAACCTCTAAAAGGTGAAGGGATAAGCTGTTAGTGATTCAGACCACTTTCAAAGGAAAAAAAAAAGTACATTGAAAATCTGTCACAAAAAGCACATTTCCATGAGATTTTTCAATACATTTTGATTTTGGACTGTCTTGTAAACACTGAGAGGACTCTCACTATATTTTTATATGCCAATTTTCCTCAAGGAAATGATTTTAAAATTTTACTTCCCCATTAGAAATGAAGATTTTCAAATTATGTAGTTTTGTTTTCATAGAGCTAGTCTAAAACCTCAAAAATCTAGGATCCCCCATACTTGTCCCATGCAAGGTCTGTTTACTTTAACCATATCTTTGGAAAAAAAAAAAAAGGTCTTTTTTAAAACCAATGCCTTCCCTCTTCACCCCCTCATTGTAAATACATCCCTCCTCGAAGGAGGATGTCTCATTTCAATGTCTTCTGATTTCATGGTTCTTCTCATAAGAAGCATAAGATACTTAATCTCCAGATTTGGTGATGACAGAGGAAGTGGTTTCCCTTCAATTATTTCCAGTGGTTTTTTTTGAGTCAGTAGACACCTAGGCATTTTTTCACATTTTATTAATCAATGGAGTATTCAATTTCTTTTAGTATAGGATACCTTTATAAGTAAAGAAAACATTCTGGAGAAACAAATCTGAAAGAATTGCTTGCATAGCCTTAGAGCATGCAGATTAAAACAGGGAAGACAATAAAGATTAATATTCAAGATGTTTGTATTACAAAATGACTCCATGACAGACCAAGCAATTAAAGAGGAAGAGACAGACTCTACCTCTTCCTTGAGGAAGAGATAGAAACTTTCTTCATTAGTAAACTTAAAATTAGAACAAACAAAGTGTTATTTTAAAAAACAACTTCATACTAGACAAGAGTGAGCCAAGATTTTTTTCTGCATCACCATTTCCATTCTGATTAAGTTTTTTAGAAATGAATTCTTTGGCTCTCTTACATTCTTCCTTTTCCCCCAGCACATTTTCCACTCTGTTTTTTTCATGCTACCTAAAACAAAAAGTGCAAGAAGTTAGATTTCAGTTTGGCTGTTTGGCCTGATCTCAACATTTCTTTGCAACTGTCCTGGCAAGAGAACAAATCTTCTATGCACCACGTAAACTTTATTTCTAATAGCCTCCTGGAACCCATTTAATGCATTATTCTCTACTCACCTGTAGATCATTTCACTCCAGTTTGCTTTCTTATATATACATTTTAAGGATGCACCAGTGCACTGACAAGCTTGTTGTGCAATGAGCATTTCCAGCCATGTGCTTGGAATAGTATTTTAGAACAGAATATTTTATTGTGTTAGCATTTCCAGTGCCAGTGTACCACAACACTAGCCCCCAAAATTAAAAAAAGGAGAGAAAAAGGAGGATGGGGAGTGGTACCCATTAGCAGTAGTTTCGCTGGGGAGCAGAAGGAAGCACCTGCTTCTACCATTGTGTGTTTTATACTGGGTAAAGAAGGCAAAAGAGGAGAGGTTAGACGGCACACTCTGTCCAGGGTCAGGTCTGTGCTGTGATTTTTTATTCTTCATAATCACCCCCAGTTTGCCAGTTTGCCAGCAGTTCTCCATCTTGGTCACAGGTCACCTCCCCTAAAAGGAATTTGATCTGAGCCAGTGACTCCTAAACAGGATTACAAAGTACAAATCATACAAATTGTATGATTACAAATCATATTCTCACCCTATGGCCTACAGTCAGACCCCACTGGAGATCCAGCCCTGGCTTCTCCTACAATGAGTGCTACTGTGTGCTGCTACTTTGGGAAAACAGCCCTTCTTGCTAAATGCTAGAATAAAGAATGTCCAACACTGGCTTCTCTTAAGCTCCTCAGAAATGCAAATTCTTTTACCAGCATTTTTGTCTTTTTTTTTTTTTCCTTAACAGCAAAGTAGTTGTAGTTTAAATTTATACCTAAAAACCAGTAAAGTTTCACTGATGCTTTCAACTAGCTGTAGAAGTTGGCATTCTTACTGCCCTTAGAAATACTAACGGCAAAGTCTTGTTGTTATCTGTGCACCCTTAAAATATTAATTGGCTTTGCCTTTTGCAAATGGATGTTAATAGTCCTGAAAGAAGCATTATTGCTTTGTTATATGAAACTACTATATCCTCATTTTTTAATCTAACTTATGGAAACCTAAAATCACTGTACATATAATAAAAAAGAAAGTTTTGAGCTTTTTGACTTTGTTTGCTTGTTTTCTGTATAAAACGATAGAGCAGTAAAAGATCAAATGTGTATCCAATTTATTTAACATATTCTATGTGACCTCTGCAGGTCAAAGTACCAATTAAACAGAATAAATCACTAATGTTTATTGTTATAGTATATCCATAGAAATAGCATCTGTTATGAACCTGTTATGGAAACCACTTGCACAGAGTCTGCAGAATGTGGGAACAGCTTCAGTCACACAGTGAATTGCAGCGTGTGCCAGAAGATAAAGGCTGAGATTACAGCATTTTAGAGAGAGCAGCCGGACTATACTTCATTTTGTTAGTTCAGCACAGACATGACAAAAATAAAGACGGCTGCTAAATGAGTACATTGATACTGGAAAAAAAGGTAGACTGCTGTGTCAACCATGATCTGATTAGAGCAAGGATTTTGCTGTCCTTTGGACAGGTTTGGGTGATGCAGCTGTTAAGCCTCATCTTTCACTTTAGCTAGAGAATTTTCTAAAGGAGCAGATGGTACTGCTAACAGTAAGGGTTGAGGGCTGCCTAGGTTGCAGCGACCACGAGATGGTGGAGTTCAGGATCTTGTGTGGTAGGACTAGTAGAATAGCAAGTAGAATTGCAACCCTGGACTTTAGCAGGGCAAACTTTGGCCTTTTCAAGCAATTGCTAGGGGAAATCCCATGGGCAAGGCTGCTTGAAGGTAAAGGGGCCCAAGATAGTTGGTTGGCATTCAAGGATTGCTTTTTCAGAGCTCAAGATCGGAGCACCCCGACACGTAGGAAGTCAAGGAAGAGGGCCAGGAGACCTGCGTGGCTAAATAGGGAATTGCTGGGTATGCTCAAGTGGAAGAGGAGAGTTTACAGGTCATGGAAGGAGAGGCTGGCCACCTGGGAGGAATATAAGGCTGCTGCTAGAGGATGTAGGAAGGCAGCTAGGATGACTAAGGCCTCCTTAGAATTAAACCTGGCGAGAAGGGTCAAGGACAGCAGAAAGAGCTTTTTCAAATACATGGCAGATAAAACTAACACCAGAGGCAATGTAGGCCCACTGATGAGCGGGATGGGTGCCCTGGTGACAGAAGGTACAGAGATGGCAGAGTTACTGAATGCCTTCTTTGTCTCTGTCTACTCTGCTGCAGGCAGTCCTGAAGAGCCCTGTACCCCTGAGACCTTAGATGAAGTCAGGTCAATGGAGCAGTTTGCCTTAGTCGATGAGGAATGGGTTAGAGACCAGTTGAGCAATCTGGACGTCCATAGATCCATGGGTCCAGATGGGATGCACCCGCAGGTGCTGAGGGAACTGGCGGAAGTCATTGCTAGACCACTCTCCATCATCTTTACCAAGTCTTGGGAAACGGGAGAGGTGCCTGAGGACTGGAGGAAAGCAAATGTCACTCCAGTCTTCAAAAAGGGCAAGAAGGAGGACCCGGGTAACTATAGACCGGTCAGCCTCACCTCCATGCCTGGGAATGTGATGGAACACCTTATCCTTGGTGCCATCTTAAGGCATATGAGGGGCAGTCAACATGGCTTCACCAAGGGGAAATCATGCTTGACCAATCTCTTAGCCTTTTATGAGGAAATAACATGGTGGATGGATGATGGCAGAGCCGTGGATGTGGTCTACTTTGACTTCAGCAAAGCATTTGACACAGTCTCCCACAGCATCCTCACAGCTAAATTGAGGAAGTATGGTCTGGATGATCAGGTAGTGAGGTGGACTGTGAACTGGCTGAAGGAGAGAAGCCAGAGAGTTGTAGTCTATGGGGCAGAGTCTAGTTGAAGGCCTGTAACTAGTGGAGTGCCTCAAGGGTCAGTACTGGGACCAGTATTATTTAATATATTCATCAATGATTTAGATGAGGGAATTGAGTGTACTATCAGCAAGTTTGCTGATGACACTAAGCTGGGAGGAATGGCTGACATGCCAGAAGGCTGTGCTGCCATCCAGCGAGACCTGGACAGGCTGGAGAGTTGGGCAGGGAATAACTTGATGAAATATAACAAGGGAAAGTGTAGAGTCCTGCATCTGGGCAGGAACAACCCCAGGTTCCAGTATAGGTTGGGGAACGACCTGTTAGAGAGCAGGGTAGGGGAGGGAGACCTGGGCGTCCTAGTGGACGACAGGATGACCATGAGCCAACACTGTGCCCTTGTGGCCAAGAAGGCCAATGGCATCCTGGGGTGTATTAGAAGGGGGGTGGTTAGTAGGTCGAGAGAGCTCCTCCTTCCCCTCTACTCTGCCCTGGTGAGACCACATCTGGAATATTGTGTCCAGTTCTGGGCCCCTCAGTTCAAGAAGGACAGGGACCTGCTGGAGAGAGTCCAGTGCAGGGCAACTAAGATAATTAAGGGAGTGGAGCATCTCCCTTATGAGGAAAGACTGAGGGAGCTGGGTCTCTATAGTTTAGAGAAGAGGAGACTGAGGGGTGACCTTATTAGTGTATATAAATATATAAAGGGGGAGTGTTACGAGGATGGAGCCAGGCTCTACTCAGTGGCAAACAATGATAGGACAAGGGGTGATGGGTACAAACTGGAACACAAGAGGTTCCACTTAAACTTGAGAAGAAACTTCTTCTCAGTGAGGGTGACTGAACACTGGAACAGTCTGCCCAGGGAGGTTGTGGAGTCTCCTTCCCTGGAGACATTCAAAATCTGCCTGGACACATTCCTGTGTAACATTATCTAGGTGTTCCTGCTCCGGCAGGGGGATTGGACTAGATGATCTTTCGAGGTTCCTTCCAATCTCTAGCATACTGTGATACTGTGATACTGAGTCTCAAATCATGGATCACTGTCAACAAAGTCTATGCCCCGAATGGGTGTGGATTGACCTTGGCTGGATACTGGGTGCCCACCAAACTGCTCTATCACTCCCCTCCTCAGCAGGGCAGGGGAGGGAGAAAATTTTACTACAACACTAAAATGCAAGATCCAAATAGCGAAAATGAGAAGGTGCCTGTAATGGATGGGTGAAGAGTAGGAGCACAAATCCCTTGTATTTCAACTGTATTACCACCTGAGATGGTAGAATAGAACAGAAAAAACCAGAACAGAATAGAATGTTACCATTGGAAGGGACCTACAACAATCATTTAGTTCAACTGCTTGACCACTTTCAGGGATGACCAAAAGTTAAAGCATGTTATTAAGGGCACTTTCCAAACACCTCTTCACTAACAGCATTGGGGCATCAATCAGCTCTCTAGGAAGCCTGTTCCAGTCTTCGACCTCTTGATAAAGAAATACTTGCTAATGTCCAGCCCAAACCTCCCTTGGTGCAGCTTTGAAACATTCCCACACAACCAGTCCCGGAATAAAATTATCTGTTTATGAAAAATCACTTGCAGGTATTGAACTAGATGTATGTGAATGGTAGGAACCTGGATACTTGTCTGATCTGTCTTGAATGATTGTGTGTTTACAAGAATTATAACTGTCAAAATGACATTTCAATTGCACCTATTTTTCTGTTGATAGGCATGAACCATAGCTGCATACAGCAGTGGTCTCTAAAAGCTGAGGAATGTCCTCCTCTGCCTTGCCTTCCCTTCTTTTCCTACATGTCCAATCAAGTCTGTTAATATAGCACTATAACAGCAGCAGAAGAAAATTGCATCTATAGACAATATGTAAGAACAGTTGCCTAAAACCAAATTCACTATCATTATAGTTATTGTAGAATAAGCTGTGTGGGGAAAGTTGCCTGGTTAGGTTGAGAACATTAAGCAGCTACTGGAAAAATGAATTCTCCAGTATGATGAAAAATACAATAGAACATATGAATGGTCCTTTGCCCACTTGACTAAAGTGCATGCATCAATTTGCCCGACAAATTGAAATATGTTTGATTCATGAAAATGTATCCAAATGGTTAGGCACCAGAAACATGGTTTCACAATTAGGCTTTCAAAATAAAATTATAAAATGAAATCACTATTATTACATTACATTTGTAAATGGAAAGTGGTCTTATCTTCCAATTAATTGGAAAGAATAGCAAAACCATCTTTTCATGTTCAGATAGATCTTTTTACAAATCACACTTGTTTCAAAGTAACGAAACAGCTTTCATATTTTAAAAAAAGTTTTCTGTTATATTAGTTCTTCTGAAAAATATAATTTGCCCCTATTAAACACCTTTCATTTCCAGCCTATATGTTTAATAACAGCAATCTCTAAAATGTTTATGCATGTGTATGCGCACGCGCAAGGTTTCACTTCCAGCACTTTTTTCTTGAGAATACAAAAAAGGCTTGGCCTTACATCACATCTGAAGCTGCATACAGATGCATGAAAGAAGCCACAGGAAATCAAAGAGCTTTCTTTTCAAAATTCCTTTTGATAATCTAAGTGGAAACAATTCACCTAATTACTTTTCTTGATGTTTTAAAATGTGCTGGTTTTCACCACATCTTCTCTCTAGTGTGACAGATTTCTCGTAACATAAAGCAGTAGCAGAATATGAAAGAGAAAAAAAACCCAAACATAAAATAAAAAGAAGTTTTTTCCAGGCAACACCATTTCATCCAAATATTTTGTTAAGGTTGTAACAGCACATCAGTAGAGAAATGAAAACAAGATAGGGACAGATAACTGGATGTAACGTTCCCTTTAAATTTTTTTACATGTTTTCGTACCTTTTTTCCTCATGCTAGTTCAAGAGAATTATCACATAATTACTTAAATATATGAGATGTGCTACCCTCCCAAAGAAAAGTTTAGTGCAATCATAGGCTATGTAAATCTTCTTTTATGAAAAAGAACACAAAAGAAATTATCATCTAAGTAAAGGTTTTATAAAATATTGGCTAGGATTATGTTTGCTTTGGGAGTAATTTTATTTTGAACCATCATTTGAGATTCTATTTTCATGTACATTGGATGATCAATGAAGAGATGTCATTGAATGGCAGGTGGGAATAAGGTCAAAACTGCAATATGCTTATTTTAGGAATTATTGAATATCTCTTTCTCAGACTTGCCAATAATGGCATAGATCTTTATCCAAGGTGGTGTTCCCCATAGATCCAAGTGTATGCCAAATGGAGAATATGCTGCTCCCAATGAATGCCAAGATTGATCCCAGACTGCTTGTTGCCAGTATCTAATATAATTGTATTACTTAATTTCTTTTGCAGGAAAGCAGAATTTTAATTTCTAAGAAAGATAATATTTTGAGAATTTTAAGGGGTCTCAGCATCTTACATTCACAGAAAATACAGGATTTTATTTTGATAATTTTTTGTAAATGCTGCAGATCAGACTTATTCCCACTTGGCCCTGAGTCTAGTTAAAAGAGATGACTTTTATGGATGTTGCATGTCTCTTCACATTACAGAATGCAAAATGTTTCACAATGACATTTTATCTGGCAATAAAATGTAAACCCCTCACCTCTCTGGGGTTGTGCAATTTAATGTGACAAGGAAGTAATCATCTTTTTCAGTCTGTTTTAGAGAGAAGAAAGGTTTTAAGAAACCCAAAGGAAAATAGGAATTAATGCAGGATAGGAAAAAGGAATGAATGGGCAAATAGATGTATTATTCAAATAAAACCAGCTTCAACAGCAGTTTCTGAGGTCTGAATTTGGGGTTGTAGTTCTGGTGGTTTCGCAATTGCTGCAAGGGTCTGGTCTATCTATCAGGATACTGCAAGCACGGAACAGTTAAGTATGCTGCAATTACTGTGTTCTGAGGTCTGAAATACAGGACATTGTACCTGAGTGCAACACTAAATACAGTTCCACAATGTGAGTGCAAGGGAAATTCTTTCCTTTCACTGGAACCCAGGCTTTGCCTCTCAGAAATCTTTGCTTTCGCTGTAGCTCAGTGTTCACCTCTAAGACACAAACTTGCAGATCTCAGTTCATATATACTAGGTTGACAGTTAGAGGTAGAAGTTTCCAACCTGGAAAATTATTTAAGTAAGTATTGAATTCTCTGCAATTTCAACAACTTCTACAGCAAATTTCCAAGTGAAACTCATTAAAAAACAAAACAAAACAAAACAACAATCTTCGCAGAAAAGTCTTTACAAGTTTATCAAACCAGGTCTCATGGCCTAAACAAAGCCCAAGAGCAACCAAAGAGTTTCAGTACTTAGCAGACAATAAAAACACATGAGGCTTTGGATATGTGACTTCTATGTGTTGTGTCTCACCTTCTTACCCTGAAAAAAAAGCAGCTAATGAAACTTAAAAAGCTGTTGTGAAAATTGAAGTATGTTTAGAAGCACTCAAAAAACTTAGCATTCTGTGTTACTGCCAAGTGCTATTATTATTACTGCGGGATGAACAATAGCATTGGAAAGAGATTGAACCGATCTGGGACTAAAAGTATCTGGGGATAAAGACTTCCAGAAGCTTCAAAAGAAGCAGCCATGAATGCTTATGCTGAAAGAAGAGAGTGCTGGCAGTGTATCAGGAAAAGAGGCTTCACAGAGGTTACTTATTAGGTTTCATTTGAACAAAATCAGAAGGTTTTTTTTTTCCTAAAAATTTCTTTACAAAAATAAAGCTCGTAGGTTTTCTTCACAAAAGCACACAAAAGAGTTCTTAAATGCACCCACACTTTATTTTCACCTGTAGTCATTCCAGGATTTTTCTTCACTTTTCTGTCTGACATCGATTTGTAATTATTGCCTCTTACATAGCAATTTCTATGCCAAGTTCTCCTATGTTAAAAATTGCTAGATACAAGTTTTAATAATTGACCCAAATTTGACACATCTTTGTAGATGCATTATAATCAATAAAGTTCTAGATAATATGACAATGTCTTTTTTTTTTTTTTTCCTGACTGTAATTACAATGAGGAGGTAAATTAGTAAGATTTATTAATAGTAAGGAGGTTAGAGAAATAGAGCTATTCATAACGTCATACAGAAAACACTTCACAGAGATGCCAGATCAATCCTGAAAGTTTTGTCCAACTTCACAAGAAGTTAGTAACCCATATTGCTCTCTTTTCTGAAATTAACCAGATTTCTCCTGTGTTTCATCTCCTTTGTGCCATACTCCAGTACAGACAAGGTCACTTTCTTCCCCTTCGTATGACTGAAATTTGAATTACATTTCACAAGTACAACAGATTTAATGCTTATAATTGTATGCCTGCAGCTGATAATGAAGTAAGGACACATTTAAAATGATCTAGATTGGTCCTGCAAATTTCCTAGTACTATGGAGATTTGGTTAAGGATGACATACAGGCATGTGCACTTAGTGCACATGTAAAGGCACATATATATCTGGTATCAGTTTGTAATTACAGTTTTTGGACTTTTGTCAGCAGGATTGTAACACTACTAAATGATACTTTTCATTGGATGTACCTTCTTTATTCACATTTGACACTTTTCATATAACTTCTTAATTAATCATGTTTTAGGCAACAGTGTATAAAGACATTATTTCAGGAGAAAACCGGATTTGAACTCACAGTGTTAGAGTCCATTTTCTGCATGCAAACAGTTTTTTTATGGATAATGATGTGTTTAGAAAACCCTTAAAGTATTGCTATCTAAGGATAACAAATGGGTTTCAGAAGGCTAAAGGAGTCATCAGTGGTATGCTTATTCATCCCTTCTAAGAAATTTCTTTCTCTCCCCCAAATAAATTATGAGAGCTGCACCATACACTGACAATGATTTTGTATTGTTCAGTGCAATTGAGCAACTATTCACAGTAGGCATTCTAACATAAGTGAAGTAGTTATGACACGATTTATAGACAATTTTGAATAGTGAAAAAGAAAGATAAGCCCTTTCCATTGGTCACATAAAAAGATGGTCAAACTCTTAGAAAAATCCTTCTCATACCTTGTGAACACCCTTGAAAACTGCTTTTACCTCCTTCTTAGAAAGCACTCCCAAACATGCATTTTAAACTTTCAGACTAGTTAAAGATTTAATCGTATGCACTTCATGATAAAAGAATCCGTTTCACTGTGTCTAAGTTTAATAATTTCAGTTAAGTGGTAATTTAAACAAAATGGAGTCTAAGGGAGCTCGTTGCATGTTCCTATCTATATGCATATTAGGGAAAACACTTTCCTGGTTGTGTTTCTAATATTATTGCTCTTCTTTAAGTGATAATCTAACTATGTTTGTAGACTGTGAGTAGCAGTTAGCAAGGAGGTTTAACTAGCAATTTAATAGCATTTTGCCAGTATTTGCAGTATTAGTCATAATGGTTTCTCCCAGAACTATTTTGTAAATCTCTTTAAAAAAAAAAAAAAAAAATTCAAGAGAAAATTTGGTTTGGATTAATGGAAGTGTTCTGGCATGCACAGATAAATTCATAGCAATAGATCTCTTGGTTTTGATTGGCAGCAACAGTCTTACATGAATTTCAAACACTGAGACAAATTCTGTGTCCTCTAGTCAATTCTTTCTGAAACCTTACTTGAAAATATCCTGTTAAATAAAGAGTGCCTGGGTGTTTATGCTAAGACACTAAGGGAACAAAAAATTACCAAAGATACACAGCTAGAATGCATTATGTCACAATGGAGTGCCATTTGCCTTAGCTTAAAACCATGTTTTGAATAGTTAGAATCCCTGTGGACAATTTGGTTCAGTGAGTCTGCATTGCTGGCTGTTCTTTTTGGGCCACACTGATGTGGCTGTATGTTAGGGATGCAGTGATTAAATGATTAAGTCAGAGATACAGAACTAAGGACTGGAGGGTGTCGTGGTTTAAACTCAGTCAGCCATGCAGTCGCTCTCTCACTCCCCCCTCCTTTATCCCCCCCTGCTCCTGGAGGGATGGGGAGGAGAACTGAAAGAATGTAACTCCCACGGGTTGAGATAAGAGCAGTCCAGTAACTAAGGGTATAACACAAACCACTACTGCTACCACCAATAATAATAATGATAAGGGAAATAACAAGGGAAGAGAATAAAACAGCTCACCACCTGCCAACTGATACCCAGCCCAACCCCAGCAGTGATCTACCCTTCCAGGCAACTGCCCCCAGTTCTACATCCTGGGCATGACGTGCCGTGGTATGGAATACCCCTTTGGCTAGTTTGGGTCAGGTGTTCTGTCTCTGCTTCCCCTGGCTTCTCCCATTCCCTGGCAGAGCATGAGACTCAGAAAGTCTTTGGTCAGAGTAAACATTACTGAGCAACAACTAAAAACATCAGTGTTATCAGCACTGTTCCCAGGCAGAAAGTCAAAAAACCACAGCCCTGCACCAGCTACTGAGGAGGAGAAAGAATGACTGCTACTGCTGAACCCAGGACAGAGAGAAAGAGTGGCATGCATGCATGGCTGAAGACACCTTATCCTGGGTTCAGCAGTAGCAGTCATGTTTCTCCTTCTTGGTAGCTGGTACAGTGCAGTGTTTTGATTTTCGGCCTGGGAACAGAGCTGATAGCAATGTTTTGGTTTGGCCAAGGACTTTGTGAGCCTCATGCTCTGCCAGGGAGGAGGGGGAGCCAGGAGGAAACAGAGACAGGACACCTGACCCAAACTAGCCAAAGAGGTATTCCATACCACAGCACGTCACGCCCGGGATGCAACTGGGAGTTGGCCGGAAGAGCTGGGAGACTGCAGGGTTGGAGGAGGTATGGGTCGGTGCTTGGTCGGGCTGGGGGGGGGGGGGGGCAAGTTATCGGTCAGCTGGTGGTGAGATGTTGTATTCTCTTCCCTTGTTATTTCCTTTATCATTGTTATTATTGGTGGTAGCAGTAGAGATTTGTGTTATACCTTAGTTACTAAACTGTTCTTATCTCAACCCGTGGGAGTTGCATTCTTTTTGATTCTCCTCTCCGTCCCTCCGGGAGTAGGAGGAGGGAAAGAAGGGGGGGAGTGAGTGAATGAGTTACCTGACTGGGTTTAAACCATGACCCACCTCTAGATCACAAAAGGAATAGTGGCAGGGTGGGCAGTTAAAGAAGAGAGTGAAATAGCTCAGCAGTAGATGAAAACATTTATTTCACTCCATGTTATAGAAGCCATTGGGGAAATTCCTATTCCAAGGACACTTTTTAAATGGAAATAACAGCATGGTCTTGACAGAGATTGAATCAGAGGACGATGCTATGGAGCAACTCAGCAACTAAGACAGTGGAATATTCATTTGAGAGGCCTGAAGTAAGGAAAGTGTGAGGTAGCAGAGTTAATGAAAATGAATTTATCTTAAAAATGGTGACTGTGCTAGAGCTGGGAAAGTCATTTTGCTTCCTCCAATTGAAACAGGACACAGGGAAAATCCTGAAAATTACACATTAGCAAGTTCTAATTTTGCTCAGGGTAATGCCCTGAAAAGCCTAATTTTTAAGTAAGATAAGTAAGTGTAACCTGATATAGAGATGCCAATCCAGCTCCTTTAAGGAAAAGTGTGACTCATTTATGATACAGAGTTGTCTGAAACAGTTACAAAAGATTGGTAAAGGTGAACATAATACCTTGTTAGGGTGCTGCCAAAGACAAACTCTTAAAAAGGTTGCCAAAAAATATTTTAAATGACAACAGGAACAGTTGTGATGACAGGTCACCACAATGACATAGGACAGCGTGGAATGTCCTGCAGTGTCCAAGACCTTCCAGCTTTCATTTTTCTTTGCCTGTTAGAAATCATGCAAGCACAGATCAGTGAGTGTATGAGAGGCAGCAGTAAGTATATGTTTTGTAGTTGCTTATATACAACATATGCATGACATATATTTATATAAATAATGTATATTTATATAAATACATTTATTATGCAATCATATTATTACACATATGTTATATATATATATGGCAGGGTGAAAGTGAACCGGGAGTACATTAGAGATTCTTAAATGCTAAAAGAAACTTCTCTGGGGTACAAGGTTTTAGTATAGTCAGTAAACCACCCATACATACTGTAGTGCTGAGGTGAAAAAGGAATCTGAAAACATTTTGAGGATCTTGTACATTGAATGTGGGCAATCTTAGCAAATCCTCAAGACTGATCACACAGACGTTAGTAAACATGATCAAAAAACCCTGCACCTCCCAGTGTGAAATGAGACTCTTAAAAGTCCTGAATGACTGCACATTTTCAGAATCAAAATTTCACAAAACAGACTGTACATATTTTAATATTTACCAAGGTGTTTTATGAACAGTGAAGTATCTAAAACAAATAAGGGAATTTGCTGCTCCTGAACTGTGCGGAATCACATACTTAATCCTTGGCAGGCATTCTTATTCCTTCAAACAATCAAATACTCCCAGGTGGCTTAAACCAAAAGCCTCTCTTTATGTTAACATATTCTTCCAGACCCTGCCTTTATAAACTCTTTTACGTTAACATATTCTTCCAGACCCTGCCTTTATAAACTCAGTTATTGAGTTTGTGATTGACAGAAGTTAAACTAAAGAGAATTATTCTATATTTAAGTCTTCATAGTCAAATATCATGGGATTCCTTTGACCTCTGTCTTTCCCTCCATTTTTCTGTGATACCAAACAGTACAGGACAAGGTTTTTCCCAAAAGAAACATGAGGATTTTTGATGGAGTTGATAAACCTCATTCAGTGCCTGTTCTGAATGTTGGGGACTGTATATAGCAAGGTTTTTGGCTTTGGCCAGCTCTTTCCAACAGTAATCAGGCTTTAGGAACAGCAGTAACCTTGAAGGATCTCAGCAGCAGTGGACTGGTAGGAGTTTCACAAGGATGAAGGAAAGGAAGTGAAAGAATGGAAATAGGCATACATAGGCTATTTCCAACATATTGCTTCTTGTTGTCTTTTTTTTCTTGCCTGTCACAAGGGAGAGGGTGTTTTGTGATAGGAGAAATGTATTGCCAAATAGTGTTGCAATGAGGATGAAGAACAGATTAACGGTGAACTTGGAGATAAAAAAGAAGGAAGAACAGTATGGCCTTGAGAAGTGCAGTAATACAAATGATATCAAATGTAATAGTACAAAAGGTCAGGTACTGGAAAAGGAAGGGAATTTCTGCTATAAACTGTGAGCTGATCAGGCAGAAATGACAGAGTGGAAGAAAGTGAGTATATGAATCAATCACGGAACAACTCTGAACAACCATCATGGTGTGGCTATAGGGAAAGATTAAATCCATAATTTGGAATGTTAGAAAGGATATGTCTGGCATAGAACTGTGTATTATGTCTTTTGTACAAGACTTTTGGTAGTGCCTTGTGTATATAATTCTTCCTGCCTTTTCTGTGGAAAAGGGAGAGAGGAAGAAGAGGTTTAAGCTAAAGGACAACGGTGATACCATGAGAGGTCTGGCTTTGGTATCTTCCAACCTGTGTTTCTGAATGAAGGGGAGATTAACAGCTTTGCTGTATTATTTCTTTCTGAATCTAAGTATAAAGCATGGACATTCAAGCATTTCTACAGTATTTTAACTGGATTAATTTTACATATTTTGGTAAAGGCAAGCAAAAATGTTACAGTTGAATTTTAGGTAATACAGATGAAATAAAGCAAACTCCAGACAACCTGACTTCTTTGCTAGTTGATTAAATTGTTCAGAGAGTGTCTCAGTTAATTAGGATAAAAGCAGGCACAGTTATTGAACACCTGGTTTAAGGGTGTGTATTCTTCCTTGGACACCTTTATTTCATTAATTTTTGAACCAAAAAGGTTCAAAGACAGCTAGGCAAGAGTTAATCTCAAAATTCATACCCACAAAGCCATTTACAGAGAAGTCACTAATTTCAGTCTTGCCAAGCTACTTAAACAAGTTCCTGTTTTCAACAAATCCTGAGGATAAGGTGATTTCATCTGTCTTTGATATTTACCAATCCTTTTTTATTCCCTACTGATCTGTCAGCCTGTGATCTTGAAATCAGTACTCAGACTCTAGCAAACTCTAACTCATTGTGGTTTATTCTCTCCACAGGCAGCAGATAGGTTTTTTTAATTTTAAATGTTGAAGTTTTTAATTAATGTAATTTAAATTGCAAAGCACCTAATTATAGTAAAGAGAAGAAAATTTCAAGTTTTTTTTGTGCACTGGAGCTGGGAGTGACTAGGTTACAGAGAAGACTTGGTTTTCAAGTCATCTGATTCTAGTGACAGACCAATTGAACTTGTATGGACACACACTAATCAGTGAAAGCTGGATTGTTAAAGAATTACCCTCTTAAGAAGATGAGAGACCTGAGTTGTTTAAGACAGAAATCCAGGCTTCAAAAAAAGGTCACAATTAAATGACTTTAAAAAATGTGTTGCAGTCATGTTCTTTGTCATGCCTAAAACCATGGTAGGAATAAGTTGCCTTGCTGGTATTTTAACCTATACTTAGTTAAAGGTCATAAGGAAAGTGGATACAGAGGTGCTACCTAAAGTCTCACAATAATTTTGTGGCTGATTGATAGGGTCAAGTGTGGCCTTAGAATAGTGGGATGATTACTAAAGTTATCTCTTTTGTTTTTTTTTTTTTTTAGCATCAGTTCACAGAGGTAAAGCACACAGCAAGAGTGTGATTCTGCAGAGAAGAGAAAAAGATTTCTGCACTGGTACAGAGCACTAACATTGTATTTGACAGTGAGATTCTCCCAGCAAATCTGCAACATACATTGACAATTCAATGCAGTGCAAACTTGATAGAAAATTGTGTTATTCACTCAGTGTAGATGTTACTCTAGCAGGCAAAATCAAAATCTGTCAGAATTTATCTCACTCCAGAGCATCCATTATTTTTGACAATTCAAAAGGAAAGAAAGTTGAAGATTTCTGATGGTTGCTGTGGATAACAAGACAGTGTTCAGAGAGTATGGAAAAGAATTCAATGGGAATTTTTATTTTCACCTTGAATCAACATACTCTATATTGACATATTTTTCCCAGAAAAATATTGCTTGCTTTCTTTTACTTTTTAATGGTTGAATTTCAGTAAAAAAAAAAAATGAGGATGCATTCTAGAATTTGCATTTAGAAAAGCCCTTAAATAGTAATATACCTATGCTTTCACCTCTGGGTTCTAACATCCAGATGGTCAGGGCTAGGCTTTGAAAAAGTTGCTGAATAATGCATTTCTCTGATAACATTTAGCTCAATGTTTTCACTGGCCATTCAATGTTTTCACTGGCCATTCAATTGTCTATTCTGTGCTTGTTGTCTCACTGGTACATAACCACCCGTTTCACATCTTGGCCATGTCTGGCATATTGCCCAAAATGGCCTACATTTTCGAGTTTTTAATTTTGATGCATAAAAGGTTTATGAATTTGGATGAGAAAAAAATTTAAGAGTAATTTACCATGCATGCTAGACTATTTAAAATGTCTTATTGTATTTGGATGTACCATCTGCAGAGAAAGTCACTAGAATTTCCAAGGGTTCTGGTGGGAAAGGATTGTTTTAAGCCTTTAGTTATAATTAGCGCATTTACTAATGCCACATAAACTTAATATTGAAAGTAAAATAAATATTTGTAAATATATTCACTTTTAGCTACAGCTAAGGAGTTAAGCATTTGGATTAATAATGTACTTACTAATTAATATTGAAATTCTGTGCCCTTCTTTAGGAGGTACAATGTTAATGACATCAGCTCTGGTCCAGAGGGAGACTTCCAATTCAGTCAGAATACGCACAAAAATCTGCTAGCAGCTCTCCCCTTAAATTTCATTTATGTGAAAATATCTTGTTAGCATCTTTGATTGTAAGAAAAATGTCTTTTATGTGGCTTTTCATTTGCTGTTTTTCTCCACTTCAAAAGCTGATTTTGCCCACCATGTCCTCACAGTACAGGATTCTTAGATTCCAGCTGCAAAGATGGAATATCCTGATGTAATGACACCTACCAGATCCTGCAGGAAACCAGCGTGGGGAGCAGAGCTCTTTTTAAATTTCCCAGATTAACAATACATCGTATTTTGAAAACACTAATATAGTCACAAAGTAGTGATTGTAATTATGATAATTTTAACAACCAAGAGATATGACATTTTTTTTTCATCTCCAAAATGAAAGTATAGTGTTTCTTTTGCATAACTTCTCCAAGAAAGGGATAACAAGATCTCTTATCAAATAAATTTTCTGTAACGCTACTATAGTATGTCTAATAGTAATAAAGGAGCTCATATTTTAATCCTATAGAAGACACAAATCCTGGAGTGTTTTTTGTGTTTTGTTGTTGTTTTCTTTTATTAGTAACTCTGTGAGAAAGACATTCCTTTTGCAAACAACTGTCTCACCTACAGTGTTCTTATGCTTGGTTTTTATTGCTCCAAGTTCTGCTAAAGAAAAGAAAATAATAAAATGAGCATTTCAGGCAGTCAGGTTAGAATAAATGCAATGCAAAAGCAGTTTGAGAACTTGAGTGACTGTGCCTGGAGGACAGAATCAATTTATAGAAACTGATGAATAACTCAGAGTGGGGGGAAAAGTATAATATCTCCAGCTGGCACAGCAAGAGTCAGAAAAAAAAAGTATGCCTGCAGCCTAAGTCATACAAGCTGCAAGATAAGCATACTGGGACCGACTCTTTCACACCTTCAGTAGTGTATACATTATATCTCTGTAAGGGGCTGTATGTAGCTTTTGGGTATGTCTTCTGCACGTACATATGGCCTCTTATACACAGAGGAATAACTTTCTCCCTGCTGCTCTTTACTACTTGATCTTACAACCATCAACAGTGAAAAATATTTGTTTGTGATGCAGTCTTAAAAAGAAAAGGCAACTGCAGATCAAGTAACTATTTCATTTCCAAATTTCAGAACTAGATTCTAATTTGACTGTTCATTCGTGTGATGCAGAAAAAAAAAAAATGGTGCGCTTCATACAAACATACTCCTAAATTTTTCTTTGTCTTAAAACGAGGGTCTTCCCTTCTTTCCCTTTTTAAAAATTATGGTTATGTTTACCCTTTTTCAGACAGAGGGAACTTCACTGGCAGGAACTTAAAAGCATTGACTTAGTGCAGGAATGAGTCCTGAGGCCATGAATATATGGTGAAAGATTTAATGAAGTGTGGTAGTTTCATTTTGCAGACAAGTGGATGAGCTTGCTCCTCTCTCCTCCACAAAGCAGGGAGATCATTTTGGTAAGATATGTGCCTCTGAATTACCCCTTTTTTTTCTTTTTTTTTTTTTTTTCCCTCATATAAACTCAATAATTGGATAGCTTTGGATTTTAGCACTAGTGTGGTGAGTCAATTTATCAATGGCAATTCTGAATCTGTATTTCTGATACTTCAATAGACTGCACTATTTGTGAATCTGTAATTGTGAAAGTTCTTATTGAACATGACTAGATATATAGTGTTGAATTGGTTATAATCAGAAATTAAGACAAACTGCCCCAGCCCCTCTCATCTCTGAGGAGCAGCTGGAATGCAATGGGGTTTTCTGTTAAATTTCTATACTCTTAATGCAAAGCTCAGTTTGTCATAAAGACCACATCTGGCTTTAAACACAGTTTTGCTGTCCACAAGAAGCATTTGGAAACAACCCCTCCCCAATACACTCCCATAGTTCTGAATTATATATGTATGATTTATATACACGTGTCATAAATATTGTATGTGAACATGTCAAATGCTCTACTTTCTAAACATGCTAACCAGAGTTAGTATGTCTCTCTGTAATTTAATAGCAGCATCACAAGGATTTGAAAAAGTCATAGTAGTATATGTATTCATGTGTATACACATCAATTACTTGATGTTTATATAGCAAAAATCCATTCACTGACATCATTTATACTAGTGTGAAGTTTAATCTTTCCAATCAACTAGAAACAAAACTTGACTCACAGCTTTTCCAGATCAGTAAACATTTTAGCCCCCAATGTCTTTAAAAGAAAAAAGAGAAATATATTAATCAGTTACTGCATTGAAGTTAAATAAGAATTGATTAAAAAAAAAATCTGTTATCACCAGGCCAATGATTAATAGACATTTTTGAACAGTTATATTTCAGAAAGCACTCAATTATGTTTCACATAATGCAAAACATATCATTTATATTGAATCTTTTTGTGATACACTTTTAAAATGTCACTGAATTTCTTCTTTCCATAGAAACTGATTTTATGCAATCTATTTAAAGGATTTGAAATTACAGGCCCTATATATATCCAGCTTACAGAAGAAATATCCTGAGGGAAATGTATTGCATAGCTGGCTTTCCCCCAAATGTTCCCTGAATTTTGTAAAATATTTATGATGACATGCGTTTTGATTTTTCTCATACTTGGAATCTGAAGCCTTATCTCAGACCTGGACATAACACATAAGTTAAACAGTACCTGAGGGCTGTGTGTATACGGATGTCGTTCTAAGCACCCAAGAGTTACTATAGTGAACAAAAAATAGGATCATTTTTGTAGAGAGGACAACAATTTGGAAATAGTATTTTAGTTTTCTTGTGTCATGGATGACATCTTGTTAAACCTTTAATTTAAAAATCTCTTCTGGAGCTTTGGCAGGAGGCAAAGTACCAAGTTATGTGGCATTAACACATGATGGTAGGGCTGAACCTGCTGCCCAAGAAACTTGAAGAGTTGAAGTCCTATATGATGACTTTCCTAGCACATTTTGCATTTCCAGACTCTTCCCATTGTGTGAACGATGGAGCTGGAAGATATGTGTTCCTGGTGAATGCACTTTTACATCTAAAAGTTTGTCCGAGTTCAGCTACCTAGTATACCACTCTCACATACATAAGAGGATTTCAACTTAGTAAGTACTGCTTGACATGAATATGGCTGAAGAAATCCTTACACACAGAATGCATCACCGTGTTGTTAGAGATTGTACTTGGTTCCTAGGAGTGAAATACAAAAGTGTATTGAAATGTCTGTTTAGGTACTTCACCTGTTCCTTCCGATGAAGTCTTGTGTACAGATAGGATTAGCTCCCTACATTTTGTATCTATCTCTTCCCTTCTGTTGCTAAATAGTACTTTAAATACTTGTTTCATCTACATTTGAAACTTTGTGTTGAGTCATCTGCTTTTGCTTATTTCTATTACAAAACCAAGAAACCCCCTTCATTAATGTTTCTACTCAAAGCACTTTTTCTTGTAAAGCCTTTTCACTAAACATGTTCTACCTAATGTCAATAATTTCAAGCTGCAGTAGGAACAGATGGTAGAGGGTAAAATAATTCTTACATTTTCAGGGAAATTACCAGGAATTCCCCATCACTTGCCTTGAGTTCATGCATGCCTACCCAGACCTTATTGCTGAATTACAGTGACTGAAATAAGGTATGAGTTGAATGGTGACAGAAACATTATTGTTTGGAGTTTTTGCAGGTAGTCTGTAGTCTGAAGAGACCATTCACACTCAATAAGCTGAAAGTCATCACCAACAGTGTCTGTGCACTGATACTGCATCCAGACTACATCTTAAAATCATTACTTACTACTTCAAAGAAGTGATGCTTTTAATTAGCATTTTGGCTTCAATCTTTTAATTATTAGATTACTTGGGCATTACAAAAATAAAATATATTTATTGCACACAGCAAAAGTAATCCAAGAGTGCTGTGGCTGATACAATAGTAAAAGTCAGCAATAGTGCACATTTCTCTAGTGACTTTTATCACAGGATTCCAAAGTACTTTGGTGCATAAACATACTACTAAGAAAACAGCGAAGTTTCTCTGGACCAGCAGTACTGCTAAGAGTTCTTAGGGAGGGAAATAATTAATAATTTCTTTAATTGAAACTGCAAGAAACGTTAGGGAGAGAGAATATAATTAGCCAACTTGGAATTTAGCCAGTGAGCTAGCACTAATACCCCCTGGCTGCAATGGAAAATGCCATAGGATTGTCTATAACCTCACTCTAGCTTCATTTCTTATGGAAAGATAAGATTCACAGTGTCCTCCTGTGACTCCTAGGGAAATGTTGGGAGAATATAAATTCAGGACAGGCCAGAAATTCAGTTGCTATGGTGGGTGAGACATGCTTTTCTAAAAGAAAAAAAACATTGTATACAGTGAGAAGAAACTTGACAGATGCATTCATCATCTTTGCCTGTAATTCAGTTTAGTATCTGTCAACAAGAGTAGTTGTTTCTTTGGAATCCCACACAAATCAGAAAGATTTCTTTTTACTTTTCTAGAGGTCTCAATGTATGCCAAGATGTTAAACAAAAGTAATGATCGTGATAAATTTTTTCTTTATTGTCTTTGTCTAGTTTAGATCCTTCTGTCACTGTGTCTTGAAGAGCATTTTTGATACTGTGGTTGTCTCAATAACAGTGCTGCGTATCTTGGCATCAGACCCTGCATTGTTTGCCTGTCAGTTGACTTTTTAATGTAACAATCTAAATCAGTGAATCAGAATCTTAAGTGACTAGTGGTGTCCTAAGGAGCTGGTGTTGGGACCAATCCTGTTCAGCACCTTTGCTGGCAACATGGACAGTGGGATTGAGGGCACTTTCAGCAAGTTTGCTGATGACACCAAGGATGCTGGAGTGAAGGGATGACCTTGACATGCTTGAGAGTTAGGACCATGAGAAACTTATGAAGCTCAACAAGGCCAAGTGCAAATTCCTGCCCCTAGGTTGGGGCAATTCCAAGTACAAATACAGGCTGGGAGAGACTGAATGGAGGAGCCCTGAGGAGAAGGACTTTAGGTGTTGGGAAACCAGGAGCTCCTTCTGACCTGGATTTAGTGTGTGCTTGAGCCCAGAACCCCTGTGTATGTTGGGCTGAATCCCCAGAGCATGAGCAGCAGGTCCAGGGTGGGGATTCTCCCCTCTAATGTGCTCTGGGGAGATCCTCCCTGCAGTCCTGTGTCCAGCTCTGGGGTAACAACACAAGAGGGATGTGGAGCTCTTGGAGTGAGTGCAGAGGAGGACATGGAGATGCTGCAAGGGCTGGAGCACCTCTGTTCTGGGGGTGGGCTGAGAGTTGGGCTTGTTCAATCTGGAGAAGAGAAGGCTCTGGAGAGACCTTATAACAGTCTTCAGATACCTGAAGGGGGCCTACTAGAAACATGGAGAAGGACTCTTTACAAGGGCTTGTAAGGACAGTAAAAAGGGGAATGGCTTTAACCTGACAGAGGGGAGACTGAGATGAGATCTTAGGCAGAAGTTCTTCCCTATGAGGGTGGTTAGGCACAGGTTGCACAGAGAAGTTGTGGCTGCCCCACCCCTGGCAGTGTTCAAGGCCAGGGCTTGGAGCAACCTGGTCTAGTGGAAGGTGTCCCTGCCCATGGCAGCGGTTTGGAACTGAAGAAGCTTTAAGGTCCCTTTGAACCCAAACTGGTCTGTGATTCTACAATTCTATGAATATGAACTATTTTGCTTCTCAGAAGGCCAAAAAGTGAAGTGTTTGGCTGGCTGTTAAAGGCGTTTCCTTCCCCAAAAATTTTTTTCACAGGTCATATTTTGCTTTTTTTCTCCTGTCAGTAATCTAGTAATCTCTGATCCCATCCATATGAATGTTGGAGAAGCTTATTCCCATTGCCTGTGTCAGATTGTACGTATACCATCAAAATGATGATTAAAAGAAGAACTACAAATTTTTATACCAAATTGTAAATTAAGAGAACAGGCAAAGAGCTCTTAATGGATTAGACAAGTGTGGTCTTTTTGTGAGGGAGAAGATAACAACAGGGCTGAGGGGTCTTCCATGTCAGTGCATTTTCTCAGTGCAAAGGAGTGTCTAAAATGGGAGGTGAAACGGGAGCTACAGTTCCTTGGGATATACCTTTTTCTCGCTTAGTGGAAGTGGACATGGGGAAGGGTCACACTGCATCTTAGTAAGTAGTTCAGGCCCTCTTGCCTGGCGGTACTAGTCAGTAATCCAGCAGAGATGCAGCTTGAGCTCTGCTCTTCACCTGAACAAGGCAAACAACATGAGAATGAGGTCAACTCCTGCTGCTTGGCCTCCTGCCAAACATCCCAGCAATCCACACATGGAATGGAGCTTCAGGGAGCATTCAGGCATTCACTGTCACAGATGAGAGGCAGAGGTAGATGGTAGCAGCTCACAGGAGCTCCTCATTTGTTATGTTTCATCCCACCAGAGGTTTTCTCTAACTTGTTTGATGAAGTAGAGCAGAATGAAGCACCTCTCCCAAAGCATGTATAGGTCTCATCTGGCACCACTCCTGTTAGTACCACTATCTAGAAGAGCACAAGATAAGATCCCTTCATCTTTCTGATTCCTGGAAAGAAGCAGGTGAGCTACCATCTCCTAGATCACAAAAAAGAGGGATACTCTTACTATGGTGCTTTTCTCAGACTTTTCAGAAAAGTTCGTGTCTGAATCTTTTCTTTCACAACTGAGAGCAACTCCCATTATCTTTTGAGGATGGGAAATGGTGAAAGCAGATGCATTTGTGCAGTCCAGTCCTATTCTCAGCTGGAAACAAATGCTGTTGTTCACCACTTCTTAGATGAGTTGTGAGACAATTTTTTCCAGTGTTCCTTCTCTGCTCCTTAAAGGCTACAGAGGTTCTTAATAGTTAGAAACAACATATTAAACAAGCTCTGACATGACCTGTTATTCCATTCTCATTTCTCATGAAATGTGCTGGATCATCACAGAGAGGGGAAAGGAAGTGGGGAGAATTATGGTCTGGACCTTCAAGCCCAGGACAGCAGGCAAAGAGTTTGGAATAGCGTGAGTTATACCACTGTGGTAGATGTGTAGACAGTTACATAGATGGATAGGTTCATATGTAAGTGAATAGTTATTTTACTACATTGCTAGGTGGATGGATGGATGGATAGACAGATGGAGGAAGGCAATTAGAATTAATGATGTTATCACTATACACTTTCTGGTAATGATGTATGCATAATGCTTCTATTTTCAACTTTTTGGGGGTTTGTTTATGTGATTTTGGGTTCTTTTTTTTTTTTTTTCTTCAGTTGTCAGAGAACTCTGGCTACTCTGTGCCTGGCAGAATCTATCTTGTGGCAGATTCTCCTGGAAACCATGAGACTCTTTGCTCCCCTATCTTAGAAGCATATATATGGAGATTATTACCTGCCTGCCTGAGTCCCCTATCACCATTACTGCTGTTGCCTTAGCAGTATCATTGGAAAGACAATGTGTTATTTTCCAGTAATCACAAACATTGAATCAATGAAGTGCTGCAGTAGTTGTATATACTTGATTTTCATCCTGTTATATGTACAACATCCTATTATTTAAAAAAAGATAAAAAGAAATCAAATAGCTGTTTGATTCAAACATACCCCTTATCCCCAGGGTCATTTGAAGAGTTATTGGATTTTGAGGAACAGAATGATCAGCCTTTGTATCATCTTTTGCAATATATACTGAGAAAGTGTAACCTTTTCATCATCTGCAATCAACAAATCCTCCCCATTAATGTAGCCCTGGAAAAAGGGCTGCTAGTGTAGCTGTTTGAAATTACACATACACATCATTTTCTCTGTGCTTTTTCAGTTTTATCATTTTAGCAAATAAATGGCTCATATAACATATTTTACAAGGAATCATGATCTAATAATGTAGAGTTTGTAGACACCTTTCAAATCTTACTTTAAATGTCAGTACAGATAGTAGTTTTTTATAGAAAGAGTACATGTTACTTATTTCCTTATCCACTTTTTCCATTTCCAAATGTGTGTTGAAAAACAGTAAGAAAGAAGCTGACCTTTGTATATCAAAGTTTATATCTCATTGGAACAATGATGGTGGGTGTTAGGTTCCCTATTGCGTTCTGGGAAATGGGGTGACAAGATAGTCTGCGTACATAATCTTTATTAACTTCTTACAGGTTCCTCAAATTATATAGGGCAAATGGCTTTCCAGGAACTAATGTTCTCTGCCTGTTCTTGGCTATAGATAGGATGTCAGTATGTTTAGCATCCCAGAGAAAAACAGCTATGAAGATTAGCACAGGCAATAAAACAGAGTGAAAGTAAAAACACTAGCACTGAAAATTACTCTTGCTATGAAACAACATACTACTTTCCCTATAGTGGAAAAAAGCAACCAACCCTCCTCCAGAAGCACTCTTGAAAAATGGGTCAAAATATTAAAACCACCACTGAAGTCAATAATATTTGCTGCAGAGCTTCATGTTAGCCTTTTCCTTTTCTTGAGTTAAGAAGACCAGATATACTATAGAATGGTTGGAAATGAATTATGCAGACCTAAAAATCATAGAATCATAGAATAGTTTTAGTTGGAAGGGCCCTTCAAAGGTCATCTAGTCCAACCTTTCTACAATAAGCAGGGACATTTCATTTAGATCACATTGCTCAGAGTCATATCCAGGCTGGCCTTGAATGTCTCCAGGGATGGTGCATCTACCGCCTCTCTGAGCAACCTGTGCCAGTGTTTTACAACCCTCAGTGTAAAAAATTTCTTCCTCATGTCTAGCCTGAATCTCCTTTCTTTTAGTTTAAAACCCCTTGTTCTATCACAAGAGATCCTGCTAAAAAGGCTCTCCCCATCTTTCTCATAGGACTCTTTTAAGTTCTGAAAAATGCTGAACACCTGTGCAGATCCATGTTTTAGGGAGTGGTCATTGTTAGAAGAACTAGAAGAAATTGAATGCTTGAATTCCTTTTTACTAGAAAAATAAATAAATCCATACATTTAAAATACTCAAAGAAAATCCTGCTGGAAGGAGAGAACTGTGTGTGCAAGTTGGTTGCTTAGATTAGGATCACAAATTGCCTCGGTTGGAATGGGAGTTGCCTCTGTGTCAGCTTTAGAAGCCAACATAGAATTGATACTTTGTGCTTGGACAGAAGTGTACCTTTCATTAGTCAATATTCAGAGCTTGAAATACTTCATCCAAAAAAATCTCCCTTCTGAGGTAAGTAACTAGCAATATTAAATTCATGTTTAGTACTAATTGGAACTCCATGTTTTGTGATTTTTGTCTTCATGGAGTCACAGAATCATAGAATGGTTAGGGTTAGAAAGGATAAAGATCATCTAGTTCCGAACCCCCTGAAATGGACACGAACACCTCCCACTAGACCATGTCTTCCAAGGCCCACATTGGAAAGAGAAGTTAACATTTTAAATTGTCTGCAAGAAAAGTTACAGGAAAAACTTGTTCTGGAAATGTTGAGAAGACCTTCCTGACACATTTAATTGGCTGCTTTTACTTTCACCTGTCTTTATACAATACAATAAAATATGAACAATCAAAGCAACTGAATTAAAATACTCATTTTTGAAAAAAACAGTAGTGTTCTTATGAGGCTGAAACAAAATATATTGCCATTGTTAAAAATATTTCCTCCTTCCAAATCTACAGGTGTAACAAGTTCTATTAAAATGTTTTTTAGGTGTATATATATATATATATATATATATACCTATATCTATATCTATATAATCTATATTTATACCTGTACCTCTATAATCTGTATCTATATAGCAATACATGTATTTGGCATGCACTTTTCAAGAGGATGACCTTTGTGTTAAGGGTAACCATCTTCCCACAGAAGTGTAGTCTTAGTACTGTTGGAAGCCACTAACAACTCTACACCGACTTTGCTGGGTTTAGTTTATATTATCTGGGGAAAACAAGCTAACATTTGAACCCTTACCAGGCACATTTGCCATACCCTTCTCTTATTCCTCTTCAACACATTTTTTGGCCATGTAGGGCACCAAATAATGTAGGGGTTAAAGGGTGAAACAGAAGTATAATCCAACCCAGCTCCATTTTACCTTGCTCTGTAGTTTTTACCATAGGCTAAAACCTGAAGGCTAATGAAAGTCATTCATATTTGATAAATTCCCTTTGGGATGAAAACTTCCTTTGCAGTCTATTTCCTTTGCCTGTTGATTTAATTTTATTTAGCTGTCTTGTGTATTTCTTTTTTCATGTCGCAGTCTTTCGCAACTATATGATTAGTAGCTAGCCAGTGCCATGTCAATAGAGCTCCACTTTTTTGTTTGACCGGCAAGTGTGATCCATAGATATTTAAGTGTATAATAATGAGAAAAGAGAACAGTTATCACATGTTCCCTGAGAAATGCTATATGGTTCTTATTAAGGACAGAACTTACTACACAGTGCTTGGTAGGAAACTGTAGAAAAGTAATCAAACATTTTAATATTGTATACTTTTTAGATCTATATCTCAGATCAATTTGATTTTTATTGCTGGTGTTCTAATTTTTTTTCCAGCTGTCATTCATCTAATTCACAGCAGCCGCCACTCAGATTATAGTCAATATGAGAGCCAATTTACCTGTCAACATTCTGCTTTTATCTTTGTTCTGAAAACCATTAACTCTGAGCATATTGTCTTTGCAGGTGCAAGAGCGAGTAGAAATGCCAACAGAAATTAAATTGCCTATTATCACTTTTGAGAAAGGATGTGATTTGTTCTAAAGAGGTGATTGTGTTTTCTACACATATTTTGTGAACTGGCATCTCTATTACTTCCTGATCCAACTTTCCTGAAGTCAATAATTTTTTAGAGAATTAATACAGAGCTGGATTAGGCTCAATATGATTGATAGAAAGACATTCACCTAATACAATAATATTTAACAATTAAACTGTCAATCATATTGCCTCAGTAGATCTTAGAAGCTTAAGGAAATAATAGGTATCTAAACAGATGAAATTACTGGTCCTTCTGTTCTAGTACCCTGTTCCTGACAATGAGTGTTTGATCCAGAATGAGACATATTCAGGATTCTGCCTGTTTAGTAAGACTATAGCTGTTTACTTTCTTTCTCTTACAAGTCTTTGCATATGTAACCCATGTAGAAAGGAGGTTGAATGTTTCTGTTCTCACCATAAATTTCAGAGTCACCATTTTTGCTAAAGATCAAGAAAATAACAAAAGTTGTCAATACAAGAGTAATTAAATGTGGTTGGACTGAGTAGATGGCATATAGAGAGGAAGTGTCTTTTGTTTACTTGTATATTTTCTGTGCTTTTCATTTTTGTATATTTTCTGTTTTATTTGTGTATTTTCTGTGTATTTCTCAGTCTTCTTCCATAGTCAGTTTTGTCACTTTACTCATATCAACAAACTTCTGTTTCAGTAGTGACAAGAACTTTTAAAATCCCTCTCCATCTCTTAGATAGCTGAAGGGTTAAGGCAATGTAGCCAGAGCTGTTAAAATTGCATTACAAAAGTAATTCTCAGTGCTTGTTTATTGATGTTTAACAATAACTTGAGAGCAGGTGTTAATAAAACTCAGTGTGTGAATGCTTGATGAAAGTAATCATACAAAGCATCGAAAAGAGTATTTAATGAATTCAGGTAGCTGTTGAAACAAATATCCTCTGAAAAAATGTTTTGGTCTTAGCTCAGCTCTTTCCAGAACATCAGAGATGACTTGTTAGAAAAAATGTAGTCAGGAATAATCTAAAATATATTTACTTGTAACCGACACTCCTTTGAAAAGCTACATTCGAGTTTAATAGAAATATATTCAGTAATAGAAATACACTTGTGATAGTGTTGTTTTTTTAATCGTCTACTCATAACAATGTAGTAATGTTGGTGAAATGTGCTGCATGATTGCTTTTTTTTTTTTTTAAGAGGAGTGTTTCTTACTCCTTTGATTGTTTCATTTATTTCAATTGGAACAGGAAGTGGCTGGAAGAGTAAAATATTCTGCATGAAGAAAGATGGCAGGTTATATTTTGTTTTAGGACAGAGAAGACTATCTGTCAGGTAATGGGAACCTTTCAATCCACAGTATGATTCACTTCAATTCTTGCACAGCTCTGAATATCTTTAAAGCTTAGATGTTTTACCACTCGGACACAAACCCATGGGCAAAACTCAGGAAAAGCAGAAATGACAGCCAAATGACAAACTATTTACTTTGAAATTACATGTTCAGCTTCTAGAAAATAGTTTGCCAGCAAAAAATTGGATTTCTGGAAAAGCAAAGAGAGGACTCACTGGTGATCACTGTTAACAAAAAAGATAGGATTTGCATATTGGTTGTAAAATATTTGTATGAAATTTCAAGTCACCCACTCAATTAATTGATAGCTAGAGTTGTTTACCAATACTCTTTTTGAAGAATAGCCTTGAAAATAACTCTGATAAGTAATTACCCTAGCTGGAAAGGATGCTTGATATCAAAAAGCTATCACATTATAGAGACCAGAATTATTAGATTTGGGAAATTCTAGGTTTGAGTTTGTTTGGTTTGGTTGGTTGGTTGAGTGGTTTTGGTTTGTTGTTTATTTTTAAATCTGAACGTGAACAGGACCAAAATCCAGTGTTAAAATAATTTTAAAAAACCCATATTTTTGATGAAGCAAACCATTCACTTCAACAGAATTGATTATAAGTGAGTTCCCAGTTATATAAAGGTCTCTCAAACCAACGCTAGCAACAAATAGCTATATTCCAAAAAGATTGCAGCTGATACTTTCCTTTTACACAGAAACAAAATATTTCCAGATATATTAGAGAGAGGATTTAGTTTAAATCATCCCAGTAGTGCATAATATTCTGAGTTTCAGCAAATTTCATATTCCTGGAGAATAACATTCCACTGATTCTCTTTTTAAACCAGCTGCATATTTCAGCTTCAATCTTGGGCATATTGATTCATAAAAGAGTGTACACTGTAGCATGGTGTCAAAACAAGTTTCATGTTGCCCCTAGAGAAAAAAATACAACAGAGGGCATATGAGTATGTAAACTAGTAATAGCCCTTAGTCAGTCTTACAGAGCGAAGTAGAGGGCAAAATCCCCAGCAGATGTTAAGATTAGTGGCTAACCTCAATCAAATTAGTCTATGGTGAGTCACACCAGCTGAGATTCAGGAGGTGAACATCTGAAGTGCGTATGTGGACTACATTAGTTACTCCAGCGTTTGAGGACATTTCTGCCTTCAAGTCAATAATGTGCTACTTAGTTTGATTATATTAATCTTTCTCTCATGTCATTTACACAAGTTATGTTGTCATGACAGCTGTTCTTCGCTTACGCAGCTAAAACCACCAATTAATGGAGTTTTTTACACCAGTCTCTTTTTCCCAATATAAACATACCTACTGTGATTTTTCAGTGCCTTTGAGAATTCAACTAGCATCAGAAATGTGTCATCTTCAAATCTGTGCTGGGTATTCCGAAGGTAATAGTTAAGCTGAATTTTTCAGATTTATGCATTATAATTCAGGTTTTGCACTTATTGCACTGAATCCTTATGAAATACTGTATTGATTTTTATAATTCTAATATGGCTATTTTCAGAATCTTTCTTACCTTAACTGACCAGTTAAATGACTGAATTAGACACAGATTTCTTTGAGTTTATTCAATCAAAATATGCTTCCTGTATTTTAAAATGTGCTTTCTGTGCTTTGTTTTCTAACTCATGGAATATCCTCTCAAAGGCAAGTGAGCCTGAAAACTTCATTGCTACTTGCACATTTCAAGGTCTTTTTGTTTGTAGTGCTGCCTGTTGTGACCAAATCATTGCTTCTTTTGGCTTAGTCACATTAAATAAATTGAAATTTACTTTGTGTAGCTTACTGTCTAATTTTAGCTATGCAAAAAGAGGAAATGTTTGAGTACGAGTACCTACTATGATACAAGGCTGTCTGAAAATGTCAGCTGAACCTTTCGAATATATGTTAAAAAGAAGATTCTGTATAAAATATAAAGAGCTGCTGCAATTACATAAGGTAGAATTCAGTTTGCAAGAGCTGTTGAGCTTTGCAGTATAAGCCCATTGCCAGCAGGAGTCAGAAATTTTTCCACCTGGAACAATTAACTGAACTATAGGGGAGAAAATAGACATCTCCATCCTGTAATGTTTTAAGTTCTTTCAGTTTTGAGGGAAACAGTTTCTTTCCTAGCAATTGCAATCATTCAGAGGCATTTATCTAGCCAGAGCTATACAGCAATGGACTGTGTCCCACAGTCATTGAAAAAAAATCATTAACCAGTGGTGGTGTTACACATCCCACAAAAACTTGGAATAAACTCTGTACCATGTGAAGAAAGCTCAGGGGCTATCATCTCCCTTTGGCTCCATGGTTTCCAATTAAACAACTTCTCTTTACATGTAGTGGTGGTACTGGCCTCATGACCTAGATCTTAGCTGTGGTCTTGAATTCAGCCTTTGCTTTATTTCTTGTGTTCCTACAGCAAAACATGCAGTGGTTTTTACATTATTTTTCTCCTGAACTGAAAGAGACAGCAACACACAAGATGAGAGATCTGAGCCAGAGTCTAGTTGTGGTGTATCAAAGACGACTCCAGTTCTGGTTAAATCCGAAGACCTTTATTTCACATCTTGCATTCTTTTTATAGTCTACTAAGTGCTAAGCAGTAACTTTCTACTCTCTTGCTTCCTTATCATCCTGATTTAGCAAAACTACTAAGGGTTACAGATTTTCACACTGTTTGGTCTGTCTTTGAGATGCACATTCTGCTTTATCTTGCAAACTGCCTGCTTTGTTTTGCTAACCGATCTTTACCCTTCATTGTTCTTCAAGTTCCCAAGGCTTAGGCCCGACCAGGGCAATAGCACCTGGTGTTTTCTTCACAGTTCCCAAGGCTTAAGCTGGACCAGGGCGATAATGCCTAGATCCATTTCTGTGGCATTTCACGACATGGACTCAAGTTAATGCAGACTCAAATCCTCATTTATTGTTACAAAGCCCTTTTTATCCCCTTGTTCAGTACTTTCCAACCTGCACATACATACCACATTCAATGTCATTGGCCCCTGTGAAACCCTCCAGGTAAATAGTCCAATCACAATGTTGCAGACCCTCTCACAACCCCCACATCCTCCAGCCTCCATCTGAAATTCCCACAACTACATCCAGTCCCATCCTCCCGAGGCTTGCTCTTCGACCTTCCCTGTCCTTCAACAGCCCAGCTCATCGCTCCAGGGCTTGTTAAGCACCAAGACCTCAGAGCTCACTCCCAAACTGTTTGTCTTCACTCCCCACACATTTCGTTAACTATTTCTTTCCCATCACCCACATCTAGGTATTTGCAGAACCCCAGGACTCTTTTTTCCTGGTTCCTGTCCTCCACAGTAGTATGAGGTGCATCAGTGTTATTAACAAGACAGAGACTGTACACATTAATACTGTATAGGGGCAACCTGTCCATGATGAAAAGGTTCCATTTGCATTGCAAGCCCTATGACTATACCGCTCACTGTGATATAGGAAAGTGTAGGCAGCAAGGTGCTTCACATCTGGTGCCACTAACAGCAGTGTTTCTTTTGTTTCCTCTTTCTTTGAACTATCCACCTGCATAAATACATGCAGTATAGGTAAATACTTAGGTTACCTTTAAATCTTTAAACAATAAGACTTCCTTAACAGGAACAGTTACCAAGCTTTAAAAGAGAAAATTGTTCTGTCCAATCGCGTCTAAGGAAGTACCTGAATTTTATCACAGCAGACACTGTGACACCCTATCCTTGACTGTTTTCCAGGCAGTTAAGTTGATGCCATTCCTATTTGATTTTGAGGCAGACTTTAAATAGGTACCCCAGAAGTCCTCAGCCCACAGCTCTTAGGTTACATGCAGCTTTTCCAAGAGGTTCCCCAGAAGTTTGTGATTGAAGGTTACAACGCAATTGACTTTTTATACTTAGGAAAATTAAATTAAAGAGCCTCTTGTGAAGCTATATGAAATATTTTGTTCTGTTCATGTGAGAACCTGGAAAATATGCGGCGTTAACCATCTGTGCAAATCATAATAGTAACTTCAGGCCCATTGTACACAATAAAAACAGTGGCACTGTTGTCCTTGACCCACAGTGCTGTTCATATTTAAATAGCGATCTTTCTAATTTTATCACTATGCATACTGGTTTCTGTTTTCTTCTGACTACAGACCCCATTGCGACCTAACCCTTATTATATGTTGATTCCATCCCTTCTTCTCCCCCTCATAGGATTACACAGTGGAATTGGAAAATAATGACATCAGTACTTTGAATAACCCCGTAGAAGCTGAAAAGCTCTTTAACTTCATTTTCCCAAGGTGAGTCACCATGGAGCTAAGAGCTTAATCACCTCCGGGTCTAATCCTGGGGAGAGGAGTTATGACAGCTTTCTACCATAGAACTTTCCAAATGCAGGACTAACACCACAGGGCTGTAGACATCTGGAAAATAATTTAAGGAGCCCCAGGGTTTTTCTAATTTGTATTGGAGACTGAATAACAGCAAATATTACTTATATGGTCCTTGTTTTTTTCTCTTTTCCTTGACCATGCTAGGTTTATCTTGGCTTCAGTTTAAGCATCTAATTTTTTACTTTCATTTTTTTTTATAATTTATTCATGCAATTCATGATAGGCATAAAAAAAAAAAACAGTCTGCAAATAAATTACATTTTGAACCCAAACTAAATTTTCTAAAGGATTTTCAGTGGAGAAGACTTATCCTGGCAAACTGTCCCTGGAAGTGTTCAAGGCCGGACTGGGTGGGAAATTAAGCCACCTGGTCTAGTGGAAGTTGTCCCTGCCCATGGCAGGAGGTTGGAACTGGATGATCTTTAAGGTCCATTCCAACCCAAACCGTTCTATGATTCTATAAAATGCTGTATCTTTCACATCCTTAGATATTAAGAAGAAAAAAAAAATAAACCCTGGGTTTCTGAAGGTCTTACTAAGAAATACAATGGCATTGTAGACTTTCATGAAAAATAAATCTATGATGCATAGTAAGAAATCTGTTACTTTCCTACCCACTTTGGTAGTGGGAAAAGGTAGTACAATTTCCCAAGTGTTACAGAATCTTTTTCTGCAAATTGCTTGATAATGGAGAGATCATTCTGTGCTGTACTTTTCAAGCACTCTGGCAGACATTTATCACAGAGAATTCAATATGAGTGTGTGAGAGTATTTGTTGCCACAGCCTTGAGGTTGCTTTGGGAAAATTGCAGTACCCAGAATTGCCAGGAGAGTCTTGAAGGACATTTCTATGGCAGGGACAATCTACAAGAGAGACATTGACCTCATGCAATCAATGTTTGTCAGAAAACTATAAAATATACTCTGCTTAAAATTATAGAAAACCATGCAAATAATTACTATTTCTACTAGCAGCACTTTTCTCACAATTTGTCTGAACAATCTCTGAAACCAGTCATCGACTCATCCATTTCAAGGACTTTTGGCCTTGTGAAATATATTTCATATACTACATTCAGGGACAGAATATCCTTTGAAAAACAGATGATCTATTCACTCAGCTCTCAATCCATATTATTATACATTATTCATGTGTTTTCAGTGTGCTGAGAGAATTTCCTGGTAAAGGCCTATTTGTTAGCCTACACCATTTCAATGAAAGTCTAAATGTATTGACTTCATGAGCTTTACTTCTTACTTATGTCAGTGTCTTATTCTCATTATTTTCTTTCTGCTTGAGTTTAATCTTATTGTCCTAGCTGGAGAAAAAACAAAAACAAGAAAAGAAGCAGGTCTTAACACTGTTGCAATCTAACGGAGTTACTGACCTCTGTGGAAGGACATCTTAAGGCAAAGGATAGGAGATCCTAATCCTTCAAACTGTGGACATCTCCTTCACTTTTTTTTGCATAGTATTTTCATGGTTCTCAGGACACAAATTATATGAGTCCAGATTCTATGAATTAAATTAAGGTTTACTTATGAGAAAAAGCAATTTGCATGAAAAAAAAATGGAAGAATGTATGTCATGGTTTAAGCCCAGCCAGTTACTCAGACCAATGGAGCCACTTGCTCACTCTACCCCTCCTTCCTCCCTTCTCCTGGTGGGATGGTGAGGAGAATTGAAAAAAGTTAAACTCCACAAGCTGAGATAAGAACAGTCCATTGACTAAAACATAATACAAAACTACTACTACTACCAATAATAATAATAATGACAAGGAGAGAGAACATGAAACTAAAAATGGAAGGAAAGAAAAGAAACCCAATAAACACAAGTGATGTGCAATACAATTGCTCACCATCCACCGACTGATACCTAGTCCATCTTGAGCAGTGATCTGGGCCTTCTAGGTAACAGCCCCCACTTTATATACTAGGCATTACATACTGTGGTATGGAATACCCCTTTGGCTAGTTTGGATCAGGTGTCTTGTTTCTGCTTCCTCCTGGCTTCTTATGTCCCTTCTCACTGGCAGAGCATGAGACTGAAAAGTCCTTGACTGAGGTAAGCATTACTTAGCAATGACTAAAACATCGGTGTGTTATCAGCATTGTTCTCAGACTAAAGCTAAAAACAGAACACTGCACCAGCTACTAAGAAGGAGAGAAATATTTGTTACAGATGAACCCAGGACAATGTGATAGAAAAAAAGTATGAAGAATGCCTCAGAGTTGAGTAGTGCAATAAGAGAACTCAGTGAAACATGCAAGAACAATCGCATCATTTGTGCTGAATAGCGGCAGCAGGACTTTAGATGCCTTGTATTTTGGGATAATGGCTAGAAAGAGATCTGTGACAGCAATAGCCATGTTATGCTTTTTTCTTTGCCTTTGTTCCAGGTTTACCTTTTTATTAAGAGGAGTCTATTTATGGAGAAGGTCTGCATCAGAGCTATGCTTTCATCCAGGAAGGTTGTATTTTTATTTATTAAATTAACTGCTCTCCAGGTTTGAGTCTGCTGATACTAATCTGGTAATTCCTTTCATTCTTTATTAGGATATTTTTTTAGTGACACATTAATGTCTTTAAACATTCTTATGTAATTTTAATTCTCCAGTCTCAAATCTCAGCTTTGTGCAGGATAAAAGAAAAGGTCTTTTCTATTTTAGTCGGATCAAGATTCCATTCTAGTGTAGAAAATAACAAGCTTCATAACTGAATACATGAGGAAAGTATTCATGTTTGTGACAAAATGTTAGTCAAACCTTTATGATGTGTAAGTGTAACCCTGTCTGAATGCACAGCATTGTTAATGGAAACTGGTGTTTTCTGTCTACGTTCAGTCTAGTATTCTGTCTAGGTTCAGTATTAGCCTGAAGGATCCAAGTAAATCCTTCTTCACCAGCTATCAGAGGAGTTATGACAGCAGTACTTGGGTTATTAATTGAAAGATGTCTATCTACTTTCATCTGGGCTTGGTGGTTTTCCTTTCTCAAAGAATAAGATATGTGCCAATGGAGGGCTGTGATCTCCCAGAGCCCAGACAAAGAGGAGAAATTATAGGGGAACTGAGAGGGAAGTTACAGACATAAAAGCTTCATTGTGTCAACTCAGAAGATCACTTAGCTGTGGGGAATTTACAAAAGTCTAAATAATACACTGAATGTAGGCTGTTTACCATGTTTATGCATTAATCAGCATGTATTGTGCCTTTGAGGAATGGATAAATCATATTAAGTTTTGAAGAAGATGCTTAAGCAGCACTTAGGGTCAACTTCTGCCATAATGTCCCCAGTTGGAGATGCCTGCAAGATCTAACCTCTCTGAATCTGGTGAAATAGTAGCAGCTGGTACCCATGTGGCTCCAGCATCAGCCGTGGTCTGAGAGAAGATTAATAACAGATTTTGAATCTGGTAATAGGCTTGAATCTGACAGCAAGGAAGAGAAGAAAGGGTTTGGATGTGACCTCAGGTCAGCAGGGAATTTAGACCCTTGCAGTGAATTCCCTAACAAGACCCAAAAGCTTTTAAACAAACAGAAAACCAATCACAGTTAGAGTAGACTATAAAAAAGGTTAATAATCACAGAATCATAGAATCACACACTAGTTTAGGATGAAAAGGGCCTTAAAGCCCATCTAGTTCCAACCTTCTGCCACAAGTAGGGACACCTTCCACAAGAGCAGGTTGCTCCAAGCCCTTTCCAACCTGGCCTTGGACACTGCCAGGGATGGGACAGCCACAGCTTCTCCAGGCAACCTGTGGCAGTGTCTCCACCATCTTCATAGTGAAGAATTTCTTCCTAAAATCTCATCTCAGTCTCCTTTCTGCCAGGTTAAAGCCATTCCCCTTTGTCCTGTCACTACTTAGCTCTTATAAGCTCCTCAGCTTTCTTGTAGGCACCTATTAGGTATTGGAAGGCTGCTTTAAGGTATCCCCAGAGCCTTCTCTTCTTCAGGCTGAGCAAGCCCATCTGTTTCAGCCTATCTCGATAGCAGAGGTGCTCAGAGTATCTTTGTGGCCCTCCTCTGGACTCTCTCCATGTTTCTCTTGTGCTGAGGACCCCAGAGCTGAATACAGTACTTGAGGTGAGGTCTTACAAGATAAGAGGAAAGGGGGAGAACCCCCTCCCTCAATCTGCTGGTCATGCTGCTGGGGATGCAGCCCAGTACATGGGTGGTTTCTGGGCTGCAAAAACATGCTTCTTGTCATGGTGAGCATCTTGTCAATCAACAGCCCCAAGTCCTCCTCAGGGCTGCTCCATCCAGTCCCTGTCTAGCCTGCATTTGTGCTTGGGATTACCCCAATCCAGGGTCAGGACTTTGTACCTGGCCATGTTGAACTCCTCAAAGTTTACATGGTCCCACCTCTCCAGTCTCTGGATCCCATCCCTTTCCTCCAGTGTATTGACTGCATCACACAGCTTGGTGTCATTGGCAAAATTGCTGAGGGTGCCCTCCATCCCACTGTCCCTGTTGCCAACATGATGTTGAACAGCGATGGTCCCAGCACCAGCCCCTGAGGATTACTACTTGTCACTGGTCTCTATTTGGACATGATGCTGTTGACCACAACTCTTCGAGTGTGATCATCCAGTCAATTCCCCACTCACTGAATGTTTGATTCCTCAAATCCATGCCTCTCCAAGTTTAGAGACAAGGATGTCATGCAGGACAGTGTCAAATGTTTTTCACAAGTCCACATAGATTGTATCAGTCAATCTCTCCTTTCTTCTTTTTTAAAAATAGGGGTGATATTTGGCCCAGCAGTGTCCCTAGTTCCTGTTCCTCTGAGCAATATCTTGGCTGCTTTTAGAGCTGCAGACTCCCTTCTTCTTGATGCCTTTCTTGTTGCCCTTCTTCCTCATAACCTTAATTTCCTAAAAATCTCTTTGTGTCTGTGCAATTCCTACCAAAGAACATTTTCCCTCATCCTCCAGAGGGTTATATATGATCTTCAGCTCCCTTTTAAGAAGCACAGTGCCTACACTAAAAAGTACAGTCTGTCATATAACTGCTCTTGATAAAATCCTCAAAGAGGAAAATGGTCCTCCTCCTTCTGTTGCCATGACAATGACAATTTTTACAGAAAGCTGCAGTCTGATGAAGAAACATATTATCTACCAGTTCAAACAAAGCATCAGCATCATAACAATTTACCTTACTGAATCAAACTAACAGGCTGCCAAGCCCTGTATCCTTTTTCTGATAGTGACTAGTACCAGATGGCTTCAGAAAAATATGACAAATATCTGGTTTTAAACAATTACAGCATAAACTGTCCATAAATGATGTTTCTAATGGCTTTTAGTTAGTTCATGGTATAAGACACAGAGTCAAGTCAAGGGTTTACTTTTTTTTTTTTTACTACATAACCTTCTTATGCATGGTAACTGCACATGTTCTCACTGGGCATTATCAATGCTCAATTTCCTTCAATTATCTTCTAAAATAGTATTTCCAAAGTTACCTGTGGCTGTAAATTAGAGTCAATATGTCTATAATGTTTGAAAAGGTTTTTATGTCTTTATCAGTTTCTCATACATTTTTTTATTATTATTTTAATTAAGAGCTCTATTTTACCTTATCAGGAAGAGCAAACAGAATTCACTACAATCACCTGTTATTTGGCATGTTTCTATCATATCTTACCTTGCCTTACTCACAAGACTAAACAGACTGTACATTTCTGTATTCACCTTGTCTACATGTTGGTCCCTGTCTGTACAAACTCTGGTCATCTTAAAGTGCAGCTATGTCTTCTTGGAATGAGATCTGGACATGATCAGAACTCTAGGCTAGAGTTTACTGATTGTCATGACAATGACATCACACCAGCCTCAGTATTCATTTCTAACTTATCTACAAAAAAAAAAAGTAAGGATAGTGAGGGTGTAGAAAATATGCAAGGAGTGAAGAGGTAAAAAATACAATGGTAAAAAGGAAAATAAAATGCCAACAAATGCACAAGAACATTATGTTTTAAAAAACACAAAAGAAGAAATTCCCTTAGTTGGCTCATCACAGGGGAATCATAGAATCCTAGAATGTTTTGGGTTGGAAGGGGCCTTAAAGAGCATCTAGTTCCAACCCCCTGTCACAGTCAGGGATACCTTCCACTAGACCAGGTTACTCCAAGCCCTGTCCAACCTGGCCTTGAACACTGCCAAGGATGGGTCAGCCACAGCTTCTCTGGGCAATCTGTTTCCAGTACTCTTACCTTCTCACAGGGAAGCACTTCTTCCCTTTGTCTGGTCTGAAACTACCCTCCACCGACTAAATACACACTCAGGAACTGCTATGTCACTCAAGACAGTGGTTGGAGAGTGGTACAGATCATCAAATAGACCTTGACAGTCAACTTGAGAAGTTATGTAGGAGTTTTGTCCTTTTTTGGAACATGGTAAACTAACGGTGTCTTTTGTGAAAAGCTGACCTACTTATTTAAAGGATTAACTGTATTTGTTTCATTTCTGAATTAAAGTTTAGATCATTAAAGCAGAAACAAGAAGAGATTCGGGGGCACTTGAGACAAAAAAATGAAATACTTCTTGCCAGGGAGCTTCCCAAGTTTCAACTTGTTAATAAGATGCAATAATAATGATTTTTCCCCCTTTCTAATAGAAATTGCTGCCACAGTATTAATTATCCTCTTTCACATGAAACAACAGTGTTTGAAATAAAAGAAAGGAAATAAAAAGGCTTTGAATCAACATTATTACTCACAGGTCAGCTGTAATTTCATTTCGCGCAGAATGATAAAAATTCAAAGTAAACCTGAACTCAAACTTCAGCGAATATAAGGTGGTTAAAAAATTGGAAGTGTCAAGGATATGGTGGGCTTGATATTTAGATCATGGCACCAATGAAATTCCATGCATTTACACAGTTGAGTTACAATTTTCAGTACTGTAGAGATGTACATTCTTGGCAAATTATATATTTTATATATACTAAATTATAAATCCAATTAAATACATATGATTAAGTTAAATGCACAAGCATAAAATAAAACCATGAAATAAACTTTTTTAGGATTTTAAAGAAGTTCAGCTTTGATTTGCATATATTAACTTAAAACAAATATTTAATGAGCAAATTTCTGGGCAGTAGTTCATTCTGGAACAGACAGCTACAAAATAAGTATGTCAGGAAATTTTTTATAAGATTATTTACAGCTTGTAATTGTTAGTATTTATCTAAAATTAAAGCTTGGATAGGTATCCTGAGAAAGTAGACATGGCTAGTAAGTCTAAAAGAATATGAGGACTAGTAAGTCCATTTGAAAGAAAAGTTTTGAATTTGACATTAAACATTTAGTCAGTGACCAAGACCAGAACTGTGAACAAAAATACAACCATAGACAAATCTCTTGAGTCCTACATCTCAGTTGAGAAGAATATGCCCTTCCTGCTCAGAGAAGATATCTTGGGAATGGGAGGAAAAATGCAGAGTAATTTACAGAAAATGTCTAAGACAGGTATTTAAAAGGAATCAAACTAAATGGGAGTGGAGGGTGAGGAGACCAAAAATTTTCATGGGGCTGGTTTGAAAGGAAAAAAAGGGCTTGTGGTTGATCTTGCTGAAATCTAATTCGTATTAGAGACCCACTCTTCAGTCTCAGAGCACAGTGCTTGTAGCGGGGGTGACATCTTAGCAGAGGCAGCCTGCATTTAAAATGCTCCATAATTGAGTCTTTATTAATTTCTTTGTATAACTACTGGTAATTGCCCGTCCTGGGTTCAGCAGTAGCAGTCATTTTTCTCCTTCTTAGTAGCTGGTGCAGTGCTGTGGTTTTGACTTTCAGCTTGGGAACAACACTGATAATACTGATGTTTTAAGTTGTTGTTTAGTAATGTTTACTCTGACCAAGGACTTTCTGAGTCTCATGCTCTGCCAGGGAGGAGGGGAAGCCGGGAAGAAGCAGAGACAGAACACCTGACCCAAACTAACCAAAGAGGTATTCCATACCTCAGCACATCGTGCCCAGGATGTAGAACTGGACGTAGTTACCCGGAAGGGCTAGATCACTGCTTGGTCGGGCTAGGTATCAGTTGGTGGGTGGTGAGCGGTTGTATTCTCTTCCCTTGTTATTTCCCTTATCATTATTATTATTGGTGGTAGCAGTAGTGGTTTGTGTTATACCTTAGTTAGTGGACTGTTCTTATCTCAACCCGTGGGAGTCACATTCTTTCGATTCTCCTCCCCATCCCTCCAGGAGTAAGGGGGAGGAAGTGGGGAGAGTGAGCTAATGGCTGTGTGGTTTCTGAGTTACTGGCTCAGCTTAAACCACAAGAGTTCTCTCAATGTGCGGCACGAAGGGTTAGCTAGCATAAACTTTAAAAGCTTTGTTTTAAAAACTGTTCAGTGGTAAACTGCTACAGGATTGACAGAGGTCAAACCTGAGCTTTTTTTGAACTACATGTGTTCCCAGCTCATTTAGGAACACGCTGGGCAGCCTCACTTCATAGGGAGTTAGAGGAGTCCAGTTCTAGAAAGCAATTTGTTTTCATCTCAGGACAGCAGAAAGCCTTTTCCAAGGGACCGGCTGGGAGGAGTGACTCAGTGATGCTAGTCCATGGATCAATGTGTCAAGAGCTCTAATCTATATTTACTGCTGTAGAATTGTTAGCCCCGAGATGTCATCTACCTCTCTTTTTTTTTCCTTTGTTTTATTGTAACATTCAAATTTAGAGTAATGGAAGAGGTTAAGTAAGTGTTCAAATAGGAATGAAACATTTGTTTTCTATTAGGCGCTGATGGTGCAGTACAAATGACAACTAATTCAGCCAAGAAACACAGTAACATACCCGCAGGAACAAATAGTGATATTTAAGCCCTATTTCAGCAAAATACTTAAACACACACATACTCTCTAAAATCCAGTTTAATCTACTAGATCAAGGTAGTCTTCAGTGTGGTAAGAGCACTAGAAACAGTGACTTGCCATGTCAGAGCTCGGGAAATGAGGAAGCAGAGATCATAGAATTACAGATGAGTTTGCTTCGGAAGGAATCTTAAAACTCATCTAATTCCAGCTCTCTGATATGGCCACAGACACCAGGTTGTTCCAAGCCCTATCCAACCTAGCCTTGAGCACTGACAGCAATGGGGCAGGCACAGCTTCTCTGGGCACCCTTTGCCAGCACCTCACCACACTCACAGGGAAGAACGACTGCCTAAGATCTCACCTCAATCTCCATCTTGTCAGGTTAAAGCCATTCCTGCTTGTCCTGTCCCTACAGGCCCTTGTCAGAAGTCCTTCTCCAGATGTCTTGTGGCCTCCTTTCAGCACTGGAAGCTGCTCTAAGGTCTCCCCAGAACCTTCTCTTCTCCAGGCTGAACAAGCCTAGCTCTCTCAGCCTGTCTCTAAAGCAGAGCTGCTCCAGCCCTTGCAGCATCTCCGTGGCCAGCTCCGCGTCCCTCTTGTGCTGTTGCCCCAGAGCTGGACACAGTATTGTAGCGGGGGCCTCCCCAGAGTGCAGTAGAGGGCCAGAATCCCCTCCCTTGACCTGTTAGTCACACTGCTGGGGACACAGCTCAGCACATGGGGAGTAATTGGGCTTCAAGTGTGCACAGCTAGGTCATGGTTTCTCATGCCACAGACAAATCTGGCATCTGCAAGGAGATTTGAGTCTCTGTAGAAGGGTGGTCCTTCTCCTTGGGTCTGTCCTCCACAGGCACTAGAGGAGGACAAGTGTACAGAGCACTCAAAGCTGTGTTCCACAGCTCCTACTGCACCTGCATCCTCATCTGGCCCCCACAGGGGCTGTGGGAAGAGCTGGGATGAAAAGGAGGTATCTCCAATGTTCTCCTACAAGAGCAGCAGTATGGGTTCCAGTTACAATCTCAGCAGCAGTGTCAGCCTATTATTAATATGGCACTTAACTTGTCTCCAAATTCCATCCTGACAAAATTATTAAGTTAATTAATTTTCATCGAGTCACTGGACATTGAGCTTAACCCTGCTAGCATAAATAAAGATTAATTAGCCAAGAAAGCATATTTTCAAACCACATGACTTGTAAATGCAATAAAATTTTAATGTGAAGATGAAAGAACTGCATGTAATGCTGACAATTCACTCTCTGGACCTTCTTTACTCCCTGCTTTAGTAATAATTTAAACCTTACTCTTGATCTATGTTTGGAAGCACAAGCAGGTGATGTGTTTGAAGGCTTTTATTACCATCTTTCTGAAAGAAAGTTATTAATTTAGTTATTCCTTGAAACTAACAGCTAATATAGTTCTCTGCTTCAATCTTCATTGAAATGCAGTTTTGCTTTGTATTTCAGTTCTGGTCATGCTCATGCTCTGGTCTGACTAATTTTTTCTATTGATTGGTTAATTAAATTAAAACTCTTCCTTTCATAATGCAGCATAGAAAATTTTAGGAGGAATGATATACAGCTTTTTATCACTCATAGCTATATACTTTTGCATCTTTTATTATTTAATGTTGGTGAGGACATTTATCATTTTACTTCTTGTAAGATTTAAGGGAGTGATCTGTATTTCAATATAATAAACCCACACCCCAGTGAGAGTATTCTGTGGGATAATAATTAACTCTGGAAACACTTTAAACTCTAAGTGGAAAAAAAATAGAATTGTATTCAATGGTCTGAATAGTATTCCTTAATATCACAGTAAAGTGACATGTAAATGATCACTGCAATATAAATAATAGCAGCAGAAAATGTCTTCTGTATCTGCAATATGAAGCCCCTTCTCATATGAAATCCCTTTTTCTTCAAAGCTCAGAAAACTCCAAAACACCATTTTGAATCAGGGTCATCAATGCCATCTTTGTTTTCAAAGTAGAGGCATATTCTGGGTTATTCTCACACAGAGTAACAGTAAAATGTTTTTTTGTGTAGGCATTTTTTTCTTAATTCAAATGAACATGGATGTTTGTCATTTTAATTTATCAATTAATATTTCTAACTGCTTAATATTTTAACAAGTACGAAGAACAAAATTAATTGCTCATGATGACAAAGTGTAATCATAGCCACAGAACTGGTGTTAGATTTACACTTCTGTTATTTTCTTTAGTTGGTGGGTAGTTCCTCACTCTAAGATTTAATGTTCTTAGTATTTGTCTAGGCAGAGTAATATATTATCTCCAACATTTTCTTTTTAGTCAACAGAAAAGGCAGTTATGCCCAACTATATCTCTTCATTTTAAGGATTTGTTTAGTTTGAGTAGGGTTAACCCTATGGAAGCACTTTTCAGTGATTAAGCACAGCTAAAATTAGGTGATATTAATCGTACCATATGTGTCTTTGTCATCCTGTAAGAAGGTCCACTGTATCAGATCTGGCATTGAAAACTTTTCAGTCATTCCCTTGAATCCCAGTAATGATATGCAATCAGCAAAAGATTTTAAGAATATGACAAGTTTCTCATAATGAGCAGATACAGATCACAAAAGCAAAGCCCCTATCCACGTAAGGCAAAACTGTGAATTTAATGATGCAATGTCAGACACATTATCAACAAAAATACTTCATACAAGACATGGGATAAGATAGAAAGTTTCAGCTGTAATGGGTTTTATCTTGCAGTGTCTATATTAATTAAAAGTGATCTGAGATAATGGAATATAGATAGGCTTTGCTAATAATAGCAGTGGTGGCAAACCTGGACCTGATTTTTTTGCAGCATAAGAATTGATTTTAAAAAAATATTTAATTCTGTTCTACAAAATTGTGTTGGAAATTAGTTATATTGCATTAGATTCAGAGTTAATAAAACTGAAGAGGTATAACCAGGGTTTCAGGATTTCCTCCACCAGATATGGATAGTTTGTATTATGAAATGTTTAAGCATTTAAATGACAAATGCTTAAAGGTAATTTTTAAATTGTTTAATTTGATTTTGGAGTAAATGTTGGATCTCAGCCTCTTGGAGAAATACAAAAGAGAATACATAGAGAATACATACCTACTGCTGCTCCTTTGGTTATCCCATACTTATTAACCATCAAACTAATCAGTCTACTTGGACAAAGTAATTTTAGAAATCCATTGAATCCCTGTTTCTGGTCATGAATTGTCTGCAATGACTGATTTCTGTATTGAGCACCTTCAAACAGAATGAAAGCTCTTGCTAACACAAACCAGGAGGCAGCACAAGCTTGTGATCTTTCGAATACTATTTGTGTCTTATATGGCAGGTAGGCAACTTAGGCCTTATTTTGCTTCTTTCATTCTGTTAAATTCTTTATTATAATAAAAAATTGTAATTTTTGATTTTTTGTTTTTCTGGTTCCAAATCCTTTCCTGTTATTTTTGTGTCATCTCAATGACTGAGAGTTTGTAAGCAGGTGAAGGATAGTAAGGGAAAATCCATATGATTAGAAAAAAATTTCTGGCAAAATCTTTCCTAAATTAGTGTTCACAGGAGGGTATATTTTTGTGTTGAAAAAGTAGCATTTCAAGATAGTAAGAATATTTGTTTGATGGCTGTTGTGTTATAAATGTGATATGAATGCATTGCACCAGCATATTTTCCAGCAGAAAGTTATATTTTATCATAAAATGCACCAACACCACCGTTCTTTCAGTGTCTCTGTGGTGTTTTTCCTGAATATACAGTCATGGGCAGCATACGATGCTTTTAAAACAGAACTAAACTTTGTTCATAAATCAGTCTCTCCAAAAGAAAACAGGATTCTGGAATAGAATAGAACTTACAATGTCATCAACTAAACTGTATTAATTTTAGGTAAATTAATTAGGTAAAGCTTATTTTCCCTTTCTGTTGTTTCCGACGTTTTTCAAAATTATCAGATTCCCTTAAAGAAAATTAATTTCTCATCAATGTTTTTTAAAATCTAACCCAGCTAAATGCAAAATCATATTGCAGATTTCTTAACCTTCCAGTTTGAGCAGATTGAAAAATAAGTCTGGCCCCTCTTGATCTGACACAAGCCATCTAATCTGTTGGAGAGTATAAAACTGATAAAAGAATGTTCACAGATAAAAGTTAGGCTGAGTATTATATTAATCAATGAGAAAGCTCACCCTTGTGTCCTGGGTTCAGCAGTAGCAGTCATTTTTCTCTTTCTTAGTAACTGGTGCAGTGCTGTGGTTTTGACTCTCGGCTTGGGAACAGCACTGGTAACACCAATGTTTTTAGTTGTTGCTTAGTAATCTTTAGTCTGACCAAGGACTTTCTGAGTCTCATGCTCTGCCAGGGAGGAGGGGAAGCCGGGAGGAAGCAGAGACAGGACACCTGACCCAAACTAACCAAAGAGGTATTCCATATCACAGCATGTCATGCCCAGGATGTAGAACTGGAGACAGTTACCCGGAAGGGCTAGATCACTGCTTGGTCGGGCTGAGTATCTCTCTGTGGATGGTGAACAGTTGTATTCTCTTCCCTTGTTATTTCCTTTATCGTTACTATTATTGGTCTTAGGAGTAGTGGTTTTGTGTCATATCTTAGTTAGTGGACTGTTTTTATCTCAACACGTGGGAGTCACATTCTTTCGATTCTCCTCCCCATCCCTCCGGGATTGGGGGGGAGTAAAGGGGGGATAGTGAGCTTATGGCTGTGTGGTACTGAGTTACTGGCTGAGCTTAAACCACAGCATTGCCGCAGGGCATTTTGTCCGCTGGTGGTGGCCTGCTACAGAGAGATCTAATGCCCAATTGAATTAAGGTAAATGAGCTCCAGCAAGGGAATTAGGAAGGACAAACTGAACAGAAAATTGTCAGAATATTGTATGAAATGGGGGCATGACTTTTCTGTGGAAGTCATTGTATGTAATTCAGATCCACTGACTAACAACACACGGATTGGAGGGAATACAATAAATTGATGTGAGCAGTGCAATAATTGCAGGCTCGAAACAGCATACACTGCTGGTCTTTGTAGGGCAGAAGATCCAACAGAGGTTAAGTTTAGGATTTATATGGGGCAGTTTCATGTGACCCTGGTGTTATCTGTGACAACAAGAGCATGGCTGTGAGCCCAACAGAATAGGTGGCTAAAGAAAAAAGAATTCCAGAATACAAATTCATTTTGAAAACAATTGGAACAACTTAAGATGTTTTGTTTTGTTTTTGATAACTACAGTGAAACTTCAAATTAAGAATCCTCCTCCCTTTTACACTTACCGTGCTCTCTCCAGTGATACACTCAGTTTCATCAGTTATTGTTCCTGCTTGCATGGGAGACATCCAAGACTACCCAAATAATTCTTGAGAAATGTGGTTGATTAAGCACTGTTATAGACTGGTCAGCCTTACCTCTATCACTGGAAAGGTGATCGAACAACTTATTCTTGACACCATCTCTAGACATATCAAGGATGAGGGGGTCATTAAGAGCAGCCAACATGGCTTTACCAAGGGGAAGTCATGTTTGACCAATCTCTTCGCCTTCTATGAGCAAGTAACTAGGTGGATGGATGATGGTAGAGCGGTAGATGTGTTTTTTCTTGATTTCAGTAAGGCATTTGATACTGTCTCCCACAGCATCCTCATAGATAAGCTAAGGAAGTGTGGGCTTGATGATCAGGTAGTGAGGTGGATCAAGAACTGGTTGGAAGGAAGAAGGCAGAGAATTGTGGTCAATGGGGCAGAATCTAGCTGGAGGTCTGTGACTAGTGAAGTCCCTCAGGGGTCGGTGCTAGGACCAGTGCTGTTTTCATCAATGACCTGGATGAGGGAACTGAAGGTACCCTCAGCAAGTTTGCTGATGATACTAAACTGGGACGAGTGGCTGACACACCAGAGGGCTGTGTTGCCATTCAGCAAGACCTGGACAGGCTGGTGAGTTGGGCAGAGAGGAACTTGATGAAATTCAACAAGGGCAAGTGTAGAGTCTTGCATCTGGGGAAGAACAACCCCATGTACCAGTACAGGTTGGGGGCTGAGCTGCTGGACAGTAGTGAAGGGGAAAGGGACCTGGGGGTCCTGGTGGATAGGAGGATGACCATGAGCCAGCAATGTGCCCTTGTGGCCAAGAAGGCCAATGGCATCCTAGGGTGCATTAGAAAGGGTGTGGTTAGTAGGTCAAGAGAGGTTCTCCTCCCCCTCTACTCTGCCTTGGTGAGGCTGCATCTGGAATGTTGTGTCCAGTTCTGGGCCCCACAGTTCAAGAAGGACAGGGAATTGCTTGAAAGAGTCCAGCGCAGAGCTACAAAGATGATTAAGGGAATGGAACATCTCTCTTATGAGGAGAGGCTGAGGGAGCTGGGACTCTTTAGCTTGGAGAAGAGGAGACTGAGGGGTGACCTCATCAATGTTTACAAATATGTAAAGGGTGAGTGTCAGGATGATGGAGCTAGTTTTTTTTCAGTGATGTCCAGTGATAGGACAAGGGGCAATGGGTGTAAACTGGAGCATAGGAGGTTCCATGTGAACATCAGGAAAAATTTCTTTACTGTGAGAGTGACAGATCACTGGGACAGGTTGCCCAGGGGGGTTGTGGAGTCTCCTACATTGGAGATATTCAAGGCCCACCTGGACAAGTTCCTGTGTAATGTACTCTAGGTTACCCTGCTCTTGCAGGCGGGTTGGACTACATAATCTTTTGAGGTCCCTTCAAACCCTTAGGATTCTGTGATTCGGTGATAAGAGTAATTCTTTTTTCAGAATGAGCACTGAATGAAAACCTTACCCTGCAACAGGCACTGATGCTGTTTCCAGCTGAGACATAAAACCAGAATCCAAGACTTACAAAAGCACTCTAATGAAGAGTGAAAGTGTTACTTTGACCATCTCAGGTAAATCTTATTTGTTCATGAAATTTACCCACAAATTCTGTTTAGTCATTACAGTATTTGGCAGTGCAGTTTTGCCATGTACTGTTTTTTCACAGGGGTCTTTCACCTTATAGAGCTAGGTTAGACACCAGTAAAATACAAATTTTAAAATCTATTAAAAAACTTATTATTTCTGTAATAGCAAGAAGAAGCTTTACTTAAATTTGGCTGAAATACCTGTAATGTTCTAAAGGCAATGGATTTAAATGGGTATCAAATTCACTACAAACTAAGAATTACCTTCATATCATGCTATAGAAACCGACCCCTCTAATTAATTAATTGTTTTATTAATTTTGAATTTTCATTGATTAATTTGATACCACTTATTATCATGCTGCCTAAAATATTCACATCATTAATATTTTTGTTAAATATATTTAATGTAACCTTGAAAATCCTCATCAACTGAATAGCCCAAGTGATTAGCCTAGTTTATTTCCAATCTTTTCTATCAGAGATCCTAGTTTCTCTGACACTAGCAATTCAGAACAAGAAAAGCTTTTGCACTGCTCTGCTGTATGAGTCTCCCACTCACAACCAGTCAGCTTGAGTAGGTGCTAAAGTCATTAATTAACAGTCCTATCTTTTCACAATTTGAAAGTGTTTAAAATAGAGATGCATTCATTGTAAACCAAATATATCCTCCTTTCTATGATTTCTATTTTTATTTTATCATAACAATCAATTCTTAATACTCACCTGAAACTTATATCTTAGATATGAAATTCACAAAGTTTCCAGAAGTATTTTACAGCAAACAGAGCAGTCAGTCCCTTAAGCCAAAGTAAAGTCTCTCATGAAAGAAGAAATGAAGCAGTCAATTAATTAGTGTGCATAGCAGGATAATTTGGAATGGAAAACGATTATTACAAAGCATGTTTTGAGAACAGGACAAAACCAAAAAAGTATTACTATATTAAAACCCTTGTGTTGATAATATGATCTCGCACCTGTGGTTACATGGGGAAATTATTTTGGAATGGTTGGTTTTTACAATATACATGTATCTCACAGTGGACTGCAAACATGACATGCATAATTAGAGGAAGAGAGGGAAACAAACTGACTAAGAAGGAAACCATGCCACAGCTCAGCATTAGAATCTGTTCTCTGTCCACAGTAAAACCTACTTACTGTAGCTCCAATACTGTATTCATTTTCTGTATGTTTTATGCTATAGATGTAGGCAGACTAAAGGAGTTAAGGGAAGGTTATAAAAGCCAACATGGTGAAGCAGGCAGTGGTCTGTAACCACACACAAAGAAAATGCTGTGGGTGATGTTAAAATCCAACTTGTTAACACCTAAGTGGAAGAATATTTAGCATAGTGAAAAATAGGCGAATAGAGGTAATAAATTGCAATTAAGAAAAAAACATAGTCTTTGCTAAAGACCTTCTGAGAACAGTTATATGAACCTGTAGAGTAATCTTCCATAAGAAATACTAGAAAACCCCTGACTCAGGATCATCCAAGCTATAGCTTGTGACAGTGAATCGCTGTACAGGAAGAGCAACCAATTAGACAGATTAGGTGTCATACTCTCACCAGGACCCCTTTTCCCTTCAAATTTCCATGAACTGAACCCCCTGAAGGCATATTTCTAAAACCAGAAAGAAATAGAAGATAGCTGAGCTCAAATATTTGGTATAATTTTTTTTCTGCTGTTCAGTTTCAGTGTCTTTGAGTAAACATACTGCAGGATAATTAAAAATCACTGAAAGCACAGTGACTACTAATACACTCAGACTGAATAGGTCTGGCTTGAAGTTACATTAGGCTAAGACATTAGCATGAGTTGTGAAGAGCTGACCTTACAAGTTCTTTCAGCAGGCTGTCTTAGTAGCTCTAGCTGGCTGTGCTGTTTTTGGTAGCTGTGTTTATGCTCAGCTCCTCTGGACTGACTCGTGTTTTTGCTGCTGGCCTTAATTTGCTTATGGCTTTTGCACTTCAGCTCACTAAAGCCAAATTCAGGGCCACTTCCTACCTCATATAGGCCTCCCTGGTGACTAACAGTATCCTCTGAAAAATGTTCCTCTATAGTGTGAACATCCCATGGTCTGCTGGTAGAGCCTGTATTGATACAGACATGGTGCTCCCCCTGCTAGTGAGATCCCTGAGGGCCAAAGGCTCAGCTTTTTGGGAGAGGCCAGGTCAAGGTTCCTAAATCATTGTGTCCCAGCAGGCAGTTACAGCTGCACATTGTCCAGTCTGCTTTGACTGAAATGATTCTCTTGGCAGGAATTTGAGAGGTACAAAACATTTGTATGAAAAGACACTGAAACAGGTTACTCAGAGAAGCTGTGGCTGCCCCATCCCTGGCAGGGCTCAAGGCCAGGTTGGATGGGGCTTGGAGCAATCTAGTCTATGTGTGGAAGGTATCCCTGCCTGTGGCAGGGGGGGACTAGAACTGTATGAGCTTTAAGGTTTCTCCTAACCCAAACCGTTCTATGATTCTATGAAAATTACTACCTTCTGCTGCTTTGTCTTGATGTCTGCTCCAGCAGTCCATACACAACACTGAAGACCATTGCCCAATATCAAAAGAATACATTATCTTCTGGACTGTGGCTATTTGTAAGTGGGTAATCATACTGAGATAGCAGAATTCATCATTAAGGTTATCATAATGAAGTTCTGAAGTCTTAATAATAGATGCTTCCTCTACACTGTTGTGCTAATCGCGAAGTTTATTGCTAAACATGAATCAATGTGCATTCAAAACCTGGGTTCTCATAGTAAGAGGCCTGCCCGCTCCCAAGAACTATAGCTGTAAACAGAAAAGGATGTGAACATTCAAAGCCTTCTCATGGATTGTGAGTACACAGTACACAGTGAGCCTATACTGGATTAATGAAAAATACTAATTTTTGCTTTTAACCTGTTCAGTCTTAGATACAGCAAAAGCCCTGGCAATAGGGGATAAAGGCTTATGTGATGGGCATTGGTCCAAGCTTTCTGCTGCTTTTGTTCATCTGCTTGGTCAAAACTAGGAAAAGCTCTTAAAGCAAGCACTCATTTCCTGCAAGGCCGCTGTGGAGCCTACATTCAAATAATTAACTACAAATGGAGGATTTTGTATAATTTCCTGGACTTCATTTCTTTAAATTTCCTCTAATTATTGTAACATCATCTGTGCTTCATATATTCTTTGATGTCCTCTTGAAATTTTTCTAACAGGAGTAAGCTGAGTAAGTCAAGACAGCTACATATCACAGGAAGAATAAATGGTTTGGAAAGCCTTTCCCATGTGTTCACAGTCACTTCAACAAGTAACTCCTTTGCACATGTTTATGTTTTTATACATTGCTCTTTTTTTGCAATATCAATCCTTCCTTTCTGCTGTGTTTTGCTTAAATATCAATTCCCTCATCTCTTGCCCTAATTGCATACTCTGAAGTAACACATTTTGTTAGATGACGTATCTAAGGCTCTGCAGGATGTGGATGCTGCAGCTGCATATAGCCGCTCTTCGCAGGGCTGGTGACACAACATCGCAGTATCATAGTATCACAGTATGCTAGAGATTGGAAGGGAGCTTAAAAGATCACCTAGTCTAATCCCCCTGCCGGAGCAGGAACACCTAGATAATGTTACACAGGAATGTGTCCAGGCAGGTTTTGAATATGTCCAGAGAAGGAGACTCCACAACCTCCCTGGGCAGCCTGTTCCAGTGTTCTGTCACCCTCACCGAGATGAAGTTTCTTCTCAAGTTTAAGTGGAACCTCTTGTGTTCCATTTGTACCCATTACCCCTTGTCCTATCATTGTTTGCCACTGAGTAGAGCCTGGCTCCATCCTCGTGACACTCCCCCTTTATATATTTATATACACTAATAAGGTCACCCCTCAGTCTCCTCTTCTCTAAACTATAGAGACCCAGCTCCCTCAGTCTTTCCTCATAAGGGAGATGCTCCACTCCCTTAATCATCTTAGTTGCCCTGCACTGGACTCTCTCCAGCAGGTCCCCGTCCTTCTTGAACTGAGGGGCCCAGAACTGGACACAATATTCCAGATGCGGTCTCACCAGGGCAGAGTAGAGGGGAAGGAGGACCTCTCTCGACCTACTAACCACCCCCCTTCTAATACACCCCAGGATGCCATTGGCCTTCTTGGCCACAAGGGCACAGTGTTGGCTCATGGTCATCCTGTCATCCACTAGGACACCCAGGTCCCTCTCCCCTACCCTGCTCTCTAACAGGTCGTTCCCCAACCTATACTGGAACCTGGGGTTGTTCCTGCCCAGATGCAGGACTCTACACTTTCCCTTGTTATATTTCATCAAGTTATTCCCTGCCCAACTCTCCAGCCTGTCCAGGTCTCGCTGGATGGCAGCACAGCCTTCTGGCGTGTCAGCCATTCCTTCCAGATTAGTGTCATCAGCAAACTTGCTGTACACTCAATTCCCTCATCTAAATCATTGATGAATATATTAAATAATACTGGACCCAGTACTGACCCTTGAGGCACTCCACTAGATACAGGCCTCCAACTAGACTCCGCCCCATAGACTACAACTCTCTGGCTTCTCTCCTTCAGCCAGTTCACAGTCCACCTCACTACCTGATCATCCAGACCACACTTCTTCAATTTAGCTGTGAGGATGCTGTGGGAGACTGTGTCAAATGCTTTGCTGAAGTCAAGGTAGACCACATCCACGGCTCTGCCATCATCCATCCACCATGTTATTTCCTCATAAAAGGCTAAGAGATTGGTCAAGCATGATTTCCCCTTGGTGAAGCCATGTTGACTGCCCCTCATAACCCTCTTATCCTTGATATGCCTTAAGATGGCGCCAAGGATAAGGTGTTCCATCACCTTCCCAGGCATGGAGGTGAGGCTGACCGGTCTATAGTTACCCGGGTCCTCCTTCTTGCCCTTTTTGAAGACTGGAGTGACATTTGCTTTCCTCCAGTCCTCAGGCACCTCTCCCATTTCCCAAGACTTGGTAAAGATGATGGAGAGTGGTCTAGCAATGACTTCCGCCAGTTCCCTCAGCACCCGCGGGTGCATCCCATCTGGACCCATGGATTTATGGATGTCCAGATTGCTCAACTGGTCTCTAACCCATTCCTCATCGACTAAGGCAAACTGCTCCATTGACCTGACTTCATCTAAGGTCTCAGGGGTACAGGGCTCTTCAGGACTGCTTCCAGCTGAGTAGACAGAGACAAAGAAGGCATTCAGTAACTCTGCCATCTCTATCTTCTGTCACCAGGGCACCCATCCCATTCATCAGTGGGCCTGTATTGCCTCTGGTGTTAGTTTTATCTGCCATGTATTTGAGAAAGCTCTTTCTGCTGTCCTTGACCCTTCTCGCCAGGTTTAATTCTAAGGATGCCTTAGTCCTCCTAGCTGCCTTCCTACATCCTCTAGCAGCAGCCTTACATTCCTCCCAAGTGGCCAGCCCCTCCTTCCATGACCTGTAAACTCTCCTCTTCCACTTGGGCATACCCAGCAATTCCCTATTTAGCCGCACAGGTCTCCTGGCCCTCTTCCTTGACTTCCTACGTGTTGGGATGCACTGATCTTGAGCTCGGGAAAAGCAATCCTGGAATGCCAAACAACTATCTTGGGCCCCTTTACCTTCAAGCAGCCTTGCCCATGGGATTTCCCCTAGCAATTGCTTGAAAAAGCCAAAGTTTGCCCTGCTAAAGTCCAGGGTTGCAATTCTACTTGCTATTCTACTGGTCCTACCACACAAGATTCTGAATTCCACCATCTTGCGGTCGTTGCAACCAAGGCAGCCCTCAACCTTTACTGCTTTGACCAGATCCTCCTTGTTAGTGAGGATGAGATCCAGCAGCGCTCCTCTCCTGGTTGGCTCATCCACCATTTGCAGGAGGAAGTTATCATCCATACACTGGAGGAACCTCCTGGACTGTGGCTGGGTTGCTGAGTGGTCCTTCCAGCAAACACCAGGGAAGTTAAAATCCCCCACGACGACCACGGCCTGTGACTGTAAGGCCACTCTCAGCTGCCTGTAGAAGGCCTCGTCAACTTCCTCACCCTGATCTGGTGGCCTGTAACAGACACCCACAACAGTATCTCCCCTGCCAGCCTGCCCCTTAATTCTCACCCACAGACTCAACTTGCTCGTCATCTGTCCCTGGACAGAACTCAGTGCATTGTAGCTGCTCTCACACATAAACAGCAACCCCACCACCCCGCCTGGCTAGCCTGTCTTTCCTGAAAAGGACATAGCCCTCCATGACTAGATTCCAGTCATGTGAGCTGTCCCACCATGTCTCTGTAATTGCCACATCTGGTCGAAGAAAATGAAAGTACAGTATGTTCAAGAAAACATAAACAGGAAAGATCTAGTAATCTGTTATTCTATCGGGAGAGTGACAAAATTTGCTATAGTTCTTTTTTAACCTACAGTGAGTGTATGAATAGTAAAAAAAACCCAGATCTCAGAGGCATTTTAAATACTGCAGTGGAGACCAGGACTGCAAAGTGGCTTCAACATTCTCCACCTGAATTCCAAATAATGTCAGGATCTGTTTGGTTCCAAAATAAGATAATCACGTTTTCTTAAGAAAAAACTTTGGTATCATCTTTGACAACATATAGTATTACACCCTTTTCTACTAGGAAAACAATTCAACATAGGAGAAGGGTTATTCTTCCCTTAAAAGTACACTAGCAAATGAAAAGTTTGAAGGTTTTGCCTCCAAACCAGAAGGTAAAAATGAAGAAAGGTCTTCTTGAGCTTGAGAAATTTAAAGAAATAATGAAGAGATCTGGTTTTATCTCCTCTAAAAAATCAAGGTGGAATTCAAAATAATGAAACAAGACCAAAACAATAGAGAGGTCATATTAAATAAAAAAAAAAAATCCCAGCAACCAGTGAGAAAGCAGATGTTTCCAAACAGGTAGCACAGGAACCCCAGCTGCCAACCTGGCAGTGGCCAGGAGAAAATGAGAAAATGTAATAACTCAGTTTGGTTCTTTCCAGGTTTTCTGAGGTGTCCATCACTCTCCAAGTATTTTCCTTGAGAATACATGTGATAAGGTCCTGCTAATCCTTCTTTTGATGTGTTTTAGTGAATTCCTAGTCCTCACACCCAATGGAAAATTAAGTCACACTCAATATCTTCCTATGGTGTTTGATGTAAGCAATACTTTAGTCATTCTAAGCCTGCCCTAATAGAGAGGTATTTGCACAGGACTCTTTTACCCAACACTGAGTAGGATTACCAAAGGAATTGTACACATGAGCTGTTCTGAAACTTATGAGAAGCAAACTAATGAAAAATGGTATTAATACATTTTCTGTTATTTCATTCTAGGAGTAAACATGTAAGCTGGCTCCCCAACTTTAGCTGTGAGCTACAAAAGGAAATCTTTATAGACATTTATTTACAGGATTTTTCCTTCCTGCAATGATGTATTTGATGTAGCTGCTCCTTACATCCTAGCACACCACTGAATGAGGAAGTAATCTGCTCCTAAGTACATTAGTAAAATCTTTCGAAGGTACATAAGCAGCATGACACACAAACCTGTATCTCCCACAGATATTATAAGGCATAGTTTAAAATCTGACTGGAAACCAGATACTGCTACGTTGTAGTTTGTCTTAAAGTTTAATGGAAGTCTAACATTTCAAGTTAACATCTTTCTGGATAGACTGCTTTTCTACAAAAAAAAATAACATAGGTGTTTCAAAAAAGGATGCCATGTGGTATAGTCCAAACCCTGTACACATTACCACCCACAATTACAATAAGAACATTACATTAAGCAGGATGTTGATGCAGCATGATGCCTACACCAGAATAATAGCAGCCTAAGAAACAATCAGATTGCTTATATCTTTAGCATGGTATTTAAATCAGTGATGTTTGATGTATGCAGAACACATAGGAATCAACAGGGTTGTACTTGTAGAAAGTAGCTGTTTTCCTTCTTCTTATATCAGATGAGCAAATTTTTATTTTTTATTTTTAATTGCAAGTTAATAGCTGATATTTCTCTTCTCTAACATTTCTTAAGCTGATTAATTCTGAGAACTAATTCTACTATGATATCAAGCCAGGCTACATTAAGCGATTAATTCATCTGCAGCATCTTGATAAACAATCCTTTAATAATGGATGAAATTAATTTATTTTCTGCCAACTATGGCATGAATTTCTTCTGAGTTTTATGAACTGCTGAAAAAGGTCTTGAATACTGACATATAAACTAACTCCAGTAAGTGAGGCAATCAAAATAATTTCTGCCTGATTACCAACTGCAAATCCGCAAGCATTATATATTGTGTAATATATAATTGTATAACTGTATAATATATAAATGTATAATTGTGCATATTGCATATGCACAAACAATAACAGATTTACTGGGACATGTTAGAGGAATTTCGATACTCCTTTTTTATGCATCTTAGCATCTCACAGTGTCTGCATCTTTATTATGTCATGATTCATGATGAACTCTAAGTGGGAAAAATGACATGGAACAAGTTTCATATAGAAGGAAATGTTTTTTCCAACATACAGGCAAGCCTGAGCAAGACCATCTCAATCAGTATAAACAGTTTTAACCTGATTTTATAAAAATACTGCACACCAGTTATGCTCAAGTATCCAGCTGAGAAAAGGACAGCAAGAAAAATCATGCCAGCTAATCTGGCCCTTTAATTTTAATATCTAATATTAACACATGCAATCTTATTACTTTTGTTGATCCATCTTCAAGTATTTCTCTGCTTTATGATGATCGCTATACATATATATATATTGATATGTCTTCAAACTAGGATTTAAATAAATGCAATCCTGCCTGAAATCTGAGCTATGACACAATGTAAAGAGTCAATGACTTTAAAGCAGAGCTGGTGATTCCCCTCCTTTGCAAATATTCCTAAACCAGGAGTTCTGCACAATGGGTTTGACTAAATTAACTTTATTTCACACTCAATTTGTTGTGCATATTTTATCCTGCTTTTCATGCCCATTAACCTCCACAAATGCTTGTTATGCAAAATGAGGAAGATCTAAATGAATTAAATAGGAATGTAATTGTAGTATGTAATAATAGCTGCTTTGCAGTTTACAGAGCAGTCTCTATTAATATGTGTGTGTTTTAATGGGTAGCATTTTTAATGTATTCACCTCAAAAAAAACATCTAGGAAGTCAAAGCAGTCTTTCCTGTTCTTACATTGAAAAGGGGGGAAAAAATTACTTGATAAACTGGCAAAGGTGCTAAACATATCACTCCGAGAAGAAGTTACATGATGACAAGTGGGAACAAAATCTCTTGTGATAGTAAATTTTTTTGTCTGTTTAGTACTAATAAAAGCCAATTAGTTAGAAGAATGTCTGTTCCCTTTATGCATTACGGACACAACTGAGTATCATTAACTTGCCATGGCTGTCGTAACCTCAAAGGTAAACAGAATTTTCTAAATGCTGACCTAAATATTAGAAGGCATTTTCCATGGGCCAGAACAGCAGTCTAGCAGACAGAAAAAATTGATATTTATGTCTCTTTCCTGAAAATTTAATCTGGTTATTTCTGAAATTGCTTGCCATTGATACAGGAAATATATACATATACTTCCATAGATATACATATCTATTTTAACAGAGGTTAGTTAATTTTGACAGTTCTTTAAGACTGTGGATGGAAATTTCTGTATTTTTACTTAAGCAAGAGATAAAGCATCTGCAGAAATATGCTATAAATAAATAATAAACTTATATAAACTTACATGAATCTGTGACATTTTTGAGTGATTTATGAATACTATGAATTTATCTGAACTACAATAGCAGTATTTATCCAGATGTGAGCTCTTTGTCTACATTTAGATATGAATATCATTCACTCCTATAAGTGCTGTTCTCATTGTCTTCACCTGCAATACAAGACTGTTACACCCAAGGTGAACATCACCTGTAAGACCATACACATTAGCAGTGAATCACCGCGCTGGAATGAGCTCCCTGTCAATTTGTCTCAAGCTCTTGTACTATAGGACACCTCAGGAGCAGTATGAATTACTCCCTGTGAGGAAGCAAAGTCTGCTGTTCTGTTAAAAAGCAGACTAATTGGTCCTGAAAATACAGCATTTCTGAGATCAGTAACCAGTCATCTTTTGTGGTAGTTATTAGTATTTTGCATGCCTTTAAAGAAATTGAAGTCGATTTCATAATGTTCAGGTTTACAATAGGATAACATATGATGTTTTGTTCAACTGACAAAGCTGAGTTACTCTCTCACTTACCACTCCTGGATGATGAGGATGTACATATACTATAATGGTGATGAATGTAGCATAATCATTAAAGAAAGAAACATTAAAAAAATCAGACAGATGTTTTCCTCCTAGTCCATAGTGCAACTGTAAGCGGTGAGGAGAAACAGACAGGCCAACCCAATATGGGTGATAAGCAAACTTCTACTTTATTTGTGACGCAGCTCACATATATATATGAGTGGTATTCAGCCAGTCCACCTAGGCACAACAATATTGGTTAGACCCACACAGCTTCCTCCACATTCTCCTCCCATGTCTGGTTTCTGGTTACCTGTGGGGGCCACCCCCTGCCTTGCTTGCACAGGCCTCCAGGGCTCTATGGCCCTGCTCTTAGAGTCATTCTGCAACAATTCCCCCCTTTTTCTTTGTGCGAGCAAGGCATTGTGGGTTATTCTGTTCACCTGTTTTATCACACAACTATAAGCAAGTCTAATAGCTACTATTAACCTAACAATGATACATAAGTGCAGTACTTCAAACAGCAGTGTTTAACTCAACCTGTAATGCCCCGTGAAGACAACCATCTAGTTATTCCTAGGATATTGCTCATTTACTATTGCTGGGTAAGCTGAGCCAGGGTTCTCAGCTGTGCGTGCATCGAATTAGCATAATCAGAGAGACTCATACAACACATTCCATCAAACTCTTCACATCCATGTTCCTGTTCCAACAACAAAAGGTTCTGCAGTGTGGCATGTCTTACAGAGTCAACATTAAAACAAATCAGAAATTGCCTTCGATGTAGAATTGTCTGCTTAGCAACTCAGCAACCCAGTCTGCTCAGTTGAGCCAAGGCCCCGGCTGAAGCACTTACAGTGATTTGGCATATTATGATTGGATACATGTTTTGAAGACCCTTAGTGACTAACATATAATTGGTTAAACACAGGTGTGAGAACTCAACCTTGAAAGCTTGCCAACAGTCCACAGTTCTCATTAACTTGGTGAATTCCAGCCTCTTATCTTGCTTGCTTAAGCTTCTTCGGGCCTCTCATGGCCTTGCTGTATCTTTCAGGATTATTCAAAGTTTATGTACCAATTATGCATTCTCCCATGAGAACACTGTCTCCACATCTTCCCCCTTTATGTTTTATATATGGTTTGGGTGACCCTACTTGAGCAGGGGATCTGGGCTAGATTATATCTCCAACATATGCCAACTAGAGGCTGCCTGGCCCTTTTTTCTGCTGTATAGCTCTCTGATCCTTCACATCAAGGTCTGGCATGGCATGTGTCCCCACCACTCCACGCCTGCTGGGTTGCAGCCAACAGCGGAGCTAAAGGTTCTTCTTTTCTGTGTGGCAAACACAGAAGCCAACCCAGTCTTGCCCTTGATTGTGGTAGCAGGCATTTGGTCAGCCTCAGTCCTTGCACCTTGTTGTCAATGCACAGTTTCACCTGCTTCATCCAGTAACAAGTCGCTACTACAGCAAGGCACACACAAATTTACATTAGCAGAGTAACTATAACAGGGTGCAGCAGCATGTTGAAGATGCTGATGGCAGTGAAGGACTAGCCAAAGAAATTTCTTACCAGTGGAATTCTCCCACCCTCTTAATTTGTTCCATTACTTGCTCTATAACACTACCATTGTATTAAAATCTTTCTAGCTTTTGCTTTCTGCATTTTCTAGCAGCTACTGCAAATTTCCATACTCTAACATCTCTTTTACAAGTGACAAATCTATACAATACAAGGTGCAGTTTCTTATTAGCAGCTAGCTAGTAAATACAGGTGGTTTTATACACAAAATCACAGCCTCTAATAATAGCTACTTTACAAGCACACATATTCAGGATGTTATTTTTCAGTTGTCCCCAAGTGATGTTTTGCAGTTAATCATTCTTTCTCTTCCTCTATCTCATTCTGCTTGGGGTATTCATGGTCAGCTCCTGTAGCTGAGGCATCAGGTTTTTCCATTCGTCTGTCCAGCTCATGGCAAGGCTTCACAAACTTTGCAGGCAGTCGCCATGGACCTGTAGGCAGGAGGACACAAATATATCCCCTCCCCCAGGTTATCAGCTCTTCAGTTCTTGAGAAGTAGACAGGTTAGACAGGTTAAATGCAGGATCATTACTCTCTCTGCCCCCCACCCCCCTCTTTTTTTTTTTTTAATCCCTGCAAAAGCCGTCCTGCTGGGCAGCAACTATAGCGGCCTGCCTGCTTCAGCAGCAACCATAAATACCCGCCGGGAACCACACCTTTACGTTAACCCTTTCATGCCCGAAATGTTAAACAGCTACCCGTTGAAAGCTTTTACATGAACCCAACAACAAGAAAAATACACAGAACACTGTCTGCTCTCAGCACACACACACACACACACGCATATGGGATTCCACAAGCAACACTCCACACAACTACAATATTTGAAGCACAAAATCCAGACCATCATTACTCCCACTACAGTTCCACGTACAGAACGTGACACAAGGACCCTGTGGAGACTAACAGCAAACCAGCTCCGAGAAGCATCACTGTAGTGCGAGGTGGCAGGCTCAACCTTAGCGGGTGTCCCCGCAGAGGCTCTGCCTCCCCCACATCGTATGAGGCTTGGGCTTTTATACTGACCAAAATGCACACTCATTCCGACACAGGTGGCCAGCCTGTGCTGGAAGAAGTGGCCAGCAGTATCTACAAAGGTCTCCAAGGGTTGATAGAAACCTGGACATACTTATATTTACCAACTTCTAGTACATGAGTATCACAGAGAAACTATATGGTCTCCCCCTGTCAATTGCAAGAAAAAATCATAACATATACAGCTTGAGTATAAGAGGATTTTAACGCATACGTGGTCACTGTTTGTCAGGCCTACTTAACTATTTTGAGATCAAGAGCTTCCCACTCTTTAGCCCCCTGCTGTGTAGTAAACACAGGATATGCAGAGATGCCCATTGCAGAAAATTCCCCAGTAATGATCGCATCCTTGGTTAACCACTGTTACAGCTGAGCGTCTCCAGGGCCAGTGAGTCTGAGCAGACCGACCCGGAGACGAAGAGTCAGTCTGGAAGCAGAGGATATAAATCTGGCTCGGATTCAGGGGATTCGGGGGCTGATCCTGGGCCGAACTCAGGGTCTCCGTTGCTCGCAGCTGTGTCTTTCTTATCAGATGTCTCCCATTCGATATGTAGCCATCTTCAGACCTGGCTCCTCCGTAACGGAGTTAAAAATTTCCACTCTAGGGCATAGTGGGTTGGAGAGGCTCGCAGTTCCTTTAAATCTCCCGCTAGCGCATGATCCCTATTTTCTACTGCGTGCTTCAAAATGGCGTCGCAATCAATCCGGCGCCGAGGCACCGCCCTCTTTCTTTCGGATTCCTCGACATTTATCATGCGTATGCCTTCTAATATACTTTCTCTGTCCTTTTCAAAGTCCCTACTTTCAGAACTGGGGTGGTGGGGGAGCAGGGGGTTACACCTCCTCTGCGGCACCTTCTGATGGAGGGGGAGAAAAGGAAGGGGGGGGGGAACCCTGTGCTCCCGCAAGTTGGGGGAAACGAGTTGTAATCTTCCCCCGGTTTCAACCGACCGGGGACGTCTGTTCCTAGTTTCTCCATTGCTACCGCGGCAGTTTTCTTTTCCGCCTTGTAACCTTTTATACGGTTTATTACTTCTCTCCGTGGTTTACCGAGTTTCTCTGCCATTTTATCATCATTAAACATTGAGTCAAATAGTTCTTCACCAAACTTTCACCACTCACTCTCCTCAAAAACTGTATTAGGATCTACAAAAAATCCCTTAGCCTTCCCTACAGCCACTAGACCTGCTAGCTGCTTTAGAGTCTCAGGCTCAATTCCCCACTTTTATAAAAAGCACTGTTAATAAGTCCAGGGCTACCTCTCAGTCCATTTTCATAGCCGGCCTTTTCCGGATCGTCTTCTGGATCGTCCTGTAACCTCGGTCTCTGGATTGGCCTCCCGACGCAGCAATGCCTGGTTCACCCCAGCGGCGGACTCCTTTCGGTTAGTCCAAGCACCCAGGTCCATCACGCCACCGCAGCAGCATTGGCCGCGCTTCCCGGCCGCTGCCGCCGGCGCCGCTCACTCATCGTTCCGGGTCCCCTCTAACCGGGGCCCTGTAATCCAGGTCCCGAGTAACCGGGGCCCTGTAGTCTGCGTCCCTGTTCGGGTGCCATTTGTAAGCGGCGAGGAGAAGCAGACAGGCCAACCCAGTATGGGTGATAAGCAAACTTCTACTTTATTTGTGACGCAGTTCACATATATATAGGAGTGGTATTCAGCCAGTCCTCCCAGGCACAACAGTATTGGTTAGAGCCACACAGCTTCCTCCACATTCTCCTCCCATGTCCAGTTTCAGGTTACCTGTGGGGACCACCCCCTGCCTTGCTTGCACAGTCCTCCAGGGCTCTATGGCCCTGCTCTTAGAGTCATTCTGCAACATGCAACCAATCTGAAACATTAATAAGCAACAGAAAAATCCAAAAGAAGTTGTTGAAGTAAGAATATAACAGAAGTGATGGGTTGGTTTTTTTTTGTCTCTTCTTTAAAAAGAAATAAAATTGAATGGAGCATTTTAAATTTACCTGAATTCTGAAATGTACCACCTGTAAATGCAACCTGCAAAGACATCTCAAGTATGTTTTAGTATGTGATTATGCAATATTTGTGGAGTGAATGTAGTACAGATCATGTAGGCATGACATATTCATCCATTGTAGAGCACTCTAAGAAGCCTACCCCCTGGCCACTTTTGGACCACAAAGCTCTGGAAGATGGCTATTGTGGACAGCTCTTCTAACAGACTGGGACTACAAAATATAAATGAGGAGTGTTATCATCTTCCTGAAATTTTTCAACAGAAGTTCTGAATGCTCTGTGGAGAGGTATTCCGTGTTTTCCCCTGGGGCCTGCAGTCTCCAGACTTTCGTGTGAATCAGAAATGCAAGGAACACATACGGCATCTCTATCGCTGTTCACCTTTTTTTGTCTGCCTCCTCTACTTGGAAGGCAGGTCTGGCAGCTCCTTTTCCCCCTTTGCTTGACAGCATTCACCAGGAGAAGGTAAAAGCTCCTTGGCAGATTAATCGACTGAGGAAGCCCAAATGTTCTTCTTTCTCAGAGGCATCCAGAAACTACTGGGACAGTCAAGGAAGGAAGTGTTTTGCATTTACAATGTTCCTGCTGGTAGAAATGAACCAACAATGAGACAAAAATTACAAATATTGTCCTTGTAGCTCCCACCATGGATGGCCGATATTCAGAAGTGAAATGTCACACAGAAACCACTTAATTTAAGGTAATGTAATTGTAAAAATGGTGTTGAAAAGGTGATATGAGAAATAGTTTTTACCATTTCTAGCCTGTTTTTACTCTTCATTTCATATCACACAATTTTGAAATGCTGAACAAGAAAAGATTTAGCACAGATGTTACAGAACAACAAATTTCTGGGATGATTTATGAGAAAAGTAGTAAACTGTCTAAAAATTCAATGAAATACTATGTAAAATGTAGGAAAGCTCTTGTGTTAACATTCTTGAAAAATAAGCCTACTTTTCACTACATGCAAAAGGAAACAACCTTGTGAAGCACTTCACAATGCAAAAGTTTCCTAGTGAAAGCCAGAGAAGCCAAATTAAAAACCTCTGTACAATTTCACTGGACTCAGAGGGGTGGCCAGCTTGATGCATCCATCAGATATCTATACTCATCTATACTCTTGTGAAGAATGTTGATGGAGTGTAATATGTTTGCCTGGAGGCATGACACATATCAGTGCTAATTTTGCAGACTGAGGGACTAAGGAGCAGTTAGACAAAATTTCAGATATATTCGGATTATTTTATAGAAGAGAGAGGAATCAGTCAGTGCTTGCTGCATTATTAAACCTCTGAATTATGTTTTGAATCTTAGCACATACCATATTTCTCAAGACAAATGACTATAGTTAAGCACTAGCTTCAACCACTCTTGAGATAAATAAGGTGACTAGTTATATTCACTTTTCATCAGAGGCAGAGATTTATATGTGCTCCTTTAAGGATTTGCTGAAACAAAAGTATATCTCATTTGCAGCCACAGTAATCAGCTTACCTTTAATCTTTCTTTATTAATAACAAAGATTTATAGAGTTTGAGCTGTCTAAACCAGAGCTACCACAGCTCATTCAAGAGCATTAACCTTTGTTCTCTGCAACTCTTCTGACAACTGGAAGCAAATCAAAGAAGCAAATAGGTTTTCAAGTTCTTACAGAAAGTCAAATACACACATCTCTTTCCAGATTCTGGGGTAGTGACTGAATTAAGGTGTGAGAAAAAGTATTTTTCTCCCAGCAAGCTGCAGTATTTCAGTTCAAGAATAGTTTTGAAGTAAGTCTTTATTGATTCAGATTTATTTTTTTTTAAAATCCGTCTCCACAAAATTTATTGTCAAGAAGCAACTTGCTTTATTAAAATGCCTCCTTCTGGAATACTGAACACCAAACAAGGATTAAAACAACCAATCAGCAGAATCATTCATCATTCTGATGAGTGTCAGAATTTGGCAGGGCTGGTGGAATTAGGACCTAAGCTTCAAACTGAACCAAACCAGTTGTTAGCTACATGTCTGATATGTTACAAACCTTAATTAAACATTAATGCTTGCTTTAATTGGAATGATAATTAATGGATGATTAATAAAGGATGGTTAATTGCTGTTTTTCCTCACTTCTCTATAAATGCATGTCCCTTTTTAAAGACAGTATTTCATGTAACATGTATTGTGTGATTCTGAAGCCCTGATTTATTCTTCCCACCAAATTAGTTTATTAGAAATGCATGACAAAGTGGTAATTACCATCAGGTCTGGGCAAAGCATGTCATACATTCCAAAGTATTACTTAAATATGTATTTTTCAACTTTGCTTTTGCAAATGGGGAATTTCAAGAAGAAACAAAAAAAAATGTCAATACAAATAACAAAAATAATGACAATGATGAATACTTTAGAAAGGTACTAAACCAAGCCATGTGACATGCATTGTAACCTTTGCAATTAAGACTATTTTAACTACCTGGAAAAAATAATTGATTTCAGTGTCTTAAACCAACACATCTGAGCATCAGATACTTACTATAATAGTGAACTAACCAGAAAGCCAGGTGCTAAATATCTTGTGTTAACTATTCTGGTGAATTTAACAGAAGCTTTAGAGGCTTAGAATCAGCTGAAAGGAGCCCATGAGATGTCAGCATTATTCTGGAGTGGTAGGTGTATTTCTGTCTCTTAGGACTGATGTTGGCTTAGTAAAGCTAATCAGTACACTCTGAATCAGTGCACACTGAAAGTGCCTTTTAGTGTAAACATGTTGAATATTGATAGGAAGCTTTGTTTCTTATTCCATTGAGAGCTAATAGAATTTGAATAAACAAGTTTGTTTGTTTGTTTGTTTTGTTTTCTGGAGGTAAAATTGTTCTCTTTGACCTTTTGCAGACCACCTTATTGTTTGGCTTACTGGATCATGAAGAGATCTGATGATCAGCTAACATTATGGACCGTTCGCACACTATGATGTACCATTAAGGTGGAATGTCTTTGATCTGAAAAAGTGTAGATTTAGATGAGATCTTAGGAAGAAGTTGTTCCCTGGGAGGGTGGTGAGGCACTGGCATAGGTTGCCCAGAGAAGCTGCAGTTGCCCTATCCCTGGCAGTGTTTGAGGCCAGGTTGGTCGGGGCTTGGAGCAACCTGGTCTAGTAGAAGGTGTCCTTGCCCGTGGCAGGCGGTTGGAACTGGATGAGCTTTAAAGCTTCCTTCAAACTGAAATCATTCCATGTTTCTATGATTCTTTGATCACTCAATATACCATTATGCATTTTCTGACATTTTAAAGTATTCTTCTCGGGTTAATGATTCTTCCTGAAACTCCCGTGTGTGTTTCATTGTATGAATATACATTTAACATTTTTACATGTATATTTTTCCTGACAAGAAACCTTTAAGAAACTTTCATCTTAGCAAACTTGATCTTACCAGATCTTATTCTATGCTGGATTTGATCTGTCACTGCTTGGAAAGAAAAGCGTGGTGAAGTTACATGTGTGTGTGTGATTTATTCAAGTAACAGTATTAATGCTATTTATATGAGAATCAGTGTTTTAACATGCAATTAAAACTACTATTTATGCTGTTGTAAATGAGATTTGCCATATGACTTTTAAAAAGAAATCTCTGTCTGCTTGCCAATATGGAAGATGAGTTATCACTTTTCACACACAAGACAGTGGTGACTCTAGATGTAGTGGTATTGTTCCAACATGGGCAATTTTTATCCATTTTCTTAAAATTTAAAGTATGCTTTCCAATGGTTAAGATATTTTTTCAAATATCCTCTAAGCTATTGAATAGTGTTTCCGCATGCTATGGATTGGGTAATGTGTTCTACCTCAAACAGGCCCAGATTTCAGTTACAGAAAATTAATCTGCTAAACTTTATTTTATGTTTTTTCTTGTGGTATAATTAAAAGTACACCATTTTCTGTCCTATGTAGCTGCAGTGTCCATGGTTCTGTTGTTGCACTAAAGGTATAGTACAACAATTTCTATAGGATGACCAATGTTGAATTTTAATTATTCCTCATTTATTTAAGTTCGGAAGTGCTTTGGGATAGGTATCCTTCAAGATGAAAGCTAGTACAGAAATATAAGCCATTGTTATTATGCTTTGAATTAATCATTTGCTCTCCCCTCCAGAATGATGCAGAGAAACATCTTAATATCCATTTTATTTGCAACCTGAAAAGAGAAAGAAACCTTCTCCTCATAAAATAGAATAAAGCAAAGCAAAATATAAAACTTTTTCAAATCTGAGAGAATAAAAAATCAGTTTTATGTTAATATATATAGCTTTTATTGTGTATTCCTTGACATCGATATTCATCTGAAGGAAAGACAGCAGGTTACAGAAACAGGATTGAGTCCTTGGTTATTAAATATCTGCTAGGAACAGATTCTGACTGGGTAATGTCTGTGAGCCCTAAAAGCAGAGAACTGAGGAGCGAAACTCTATCACCTGCTTCACACCACTAGTCTTCATGAGATGTTATCATAATGCACAGTAATTATGGTAGTCAAGATGCAGACCCTTACTTAAACTTCACTACAGTGTGTGAAGAGCAATAAATTTATGCAAAATAAAAGTAGAAATTATTTAAAATTAGGCTGGATAGCATTTTCATGCAAGTGATAATAAAATCTATGTGTATGGACACACTGATAATTAACACTTCTAAATCACTCAAAAGGGACCTTATTTCAAATGTGCACTGGTGCACAAATAAGGTTACATATATGTATCAGTTATTAATGGTATGCAAAACAGTCTTTGTTTATTTGATTTCTGTCTCAGAAAGAAAATTCAAAACTCAGAAAATAATGAATTAGCATTGAGGCAGGGACATTGTGAGCACAGAATAACTGAAAAATACCATTGTTTCGTACAAATGACCAATAAAATAATTTTTGCCATCCCACTGAATTTAAAATCTGAATGTGTGGAAATTCGGATGAGGAGTCAAGAAGCAATGAAGTAAGTGTTGAAGAAAGGTTTGCTGTTCTGAGGACTTCGGCAGCAAAATTGTTACTAGAGAGACCAGCCATATAATTATGTACTTGGTATAATTTATTACAGTTCCCCTAGGGCAAACAAACAGTAACTTCATAAGAGCTTTTTCAAATCTATAATTGCCTCTGCTTTCTAATTTTAGCCACAGAGCTAAATCACTGTTGGGTTGGTATTTTTTCCTACTCCTAATTAACAAGTCTTTACAAAGACAATTTTAGGAATGATTGCTTCTGAGCATGACAGAGAATGATTTCAGCCACCTGTTACAGTAGCAGCAAGGAGATTATATACTTTGTGTTGGCAGTGGTCAACTGTGATGGCATCTAAAGCTAGAAAATAGAATTGTATTTTCCCACCCAGATATTTGTAGAAGTTCTACTGTAGACTAAGTCTTTGATGTGCATCTCTGTCCATGAATTACCCAAATCAACAATTTCTTATCTCTAGTGATCTTAGAGGCAATATTCAGGCAAAGCCTGTTCAGATAGGCAAAATAAGTTTGTAGGATAAAGAAAGATGTTTTTTGTTATTATGCGGTCTGCTGAACAAAGATGTTTGCCGCAGCTGTTTTATCCAGCAGCCCACATGAGAACTAGTAGTGCCGTAGGAAAGAAGCACAAGCAGAGGTCTGAAGAGCTTCCATACTGCCTAAATTAAGAACTGTAAAAGAGTAATTGTGATTTTTTTTTTTTTTTTTTTAAGATCACTTCTTTGACTGATTCAAGGCCAGTGGGTCTAATTACGGACATCACAGTGGCACAGAGACTAATCTATACCACATACTCCATCACAGCAGCTATCAATTACTTTAAGAGTCTTGAATTGTTGGGGCACAAGAAAATCTAAAACATCTCTCTAGACCTGTTCTTCCATTCTTTGAGTGTTGTAATGTATGTATGTTGTATATAAATGTGGTGTAAACATATGTTTTGCTAATATATAAGCAGCTTTAGAGACTTCCTGAGTCTTTCTGAGTCTATCTGAGGCTTTCTATTCTGAGGAATGTTTCACCAACAGGTGGCTTTCATGGTGTTCTGATGGAGAGAGATCCCTGCCCTTTGACTTCAGTTATATCTAAGATACAGTTTCAAAAAGGTATGTTGATGAATCGGTGATGACTTACACAGATTTAATGAGAAAAAATGAAATCATAAAGGAAAATAGAAGTAACGGAAACCCATTGGCTAGTTATATCAGTCAACATCTGAACTGTAGTCCCATCCTGCCACACAGGTATATACTTTGCACTTCTTGCAAAGTAATACCAGAATCAGAATTTCTGTCTTGCTTTCTAAATGGATTTCAGTCTCTCCTGTACTAGACTCCACTTAGATCACACTCCTTTAATATTTTTTTTGAGCAAGCACCTTCACAATATGTATACAATGCAAGAGTGCGCCAAAGTTAACAGCTCAGCGCACACTCCTGGGTCACTGTAATTTTTCAAACCCTTTGTCAGTTATTAATGTTTTCTTAATCCCTTCTTAACTTATTAATTAACGTGTTTGAAGTCTTATTTACTATAATAAAACCAAAGCCTACTGTTACATTAATAGAGCAACTCAACCAAGAATCCCATAAAAATTGTTTACCCCTTCTCTCTATGCAACTGAGCTCCAGATAGTGTGGTTTGGCCATCTGAATTGCATGCTGTTCCATGGACACTGCATAAATATTGTTCAGTTATAGGTGGTGATCATATTAATGTTAATTTTATCCTCCACACACCCCCCTTCAGCAAATCATTTAAAACAGCAGCTGGTAATTGTTTCTATGTTTATTTCACACTTTGTCTTCTTCTAAGTGATTTAAATAATCACTTTCCATTTCCTTCATATACAAGATGTATCACTGTGGTGTATTGAGGCATGGACTCTGGGTGTGATGCAACCAGAGACACTTATTGAGTGAGTTTACAGGCTTTTATAGTACTCTTTCTAGCAGTTAGTAGTGGTTAGCTTCTTTGGTACTTTTCCATCACGAAACAATGTTCCTTCTCTGTCACGAAACAATGTTCCTTCTCCATGCGCACATTATGCACTTCTCCAGCCAATGACCTTACTGATCACATGCCCTTTCAGCCAATTATATTACTGACCATGAGTCTTTCCTCAAGCAACTATTTTTAACCAGATATGCAAACATGTTTCTCTGCTACCACTTCTTGCTACATTCTTACTTCCTGTTCTCCTTGAACATGCTTTCTTTGTCCCCTTGACCCACATGTCATTGTGTCTTTAGTACCTGTCGTGGTTTAACCCCTGTGGGCAAGCCAGCCAGTTTCTCTTCCCTCCCCCCCCTCTGCCCCCCGGAGGAATGGGGTGGAGAATCGAAAGAAGGTAACTCCCAGGAAATACGATACCACCTGCTGAAAATGCGCTCAACCGAGCAGAGTGTGCCCTTCCAGGCAGCTCCCAGTTACATCCCAGGCATGGCATGCTGTAGTATGGAATACCTCTTTGGCTAGTTTGGGTCAGGTGTCCTATCTCTGCTTCCTCCCACCTTCCCCTCCTCCATGTCAGAGCATAAGACTCACAAAGTCCTTGGTCAGACCAAACATTTGAGCAGTAACTAAAAACATCAGTGTTATCAGCACTGTTCCCAGGCCTAAAGTCAAAAAGACAGCACTGCACCAGCTACTAAGAAGGAGAAAAATGACTGCTACTGCTAAACCCAGGACAGTACCTTATCAAAAAGGTATAATCTGTAGTACCTTATCATAAAGCTAAATCCCTTCCTCAGTGCTGAGCAAGTCTAAATTTGCATTTTCTTAGATCTAAGAGATCCTCTAACACCCATGGATAGTTTCTTCAAAATCACACTGGAAGATTTTAAAAATCACATACCTAATTTTCCATACTACCTCTGCTGCTATTTCTATTTTACATCTGAAGCAAACAGACAAAAAAAAAAAAAAAGGCATTTGAGTTACAGAGAGATTGTTTCTACTGAGAAGTGTTAAAAAAGGGATTTAAAATATGGTATTCATCTTGCTATCCTCTCTTTATTAGCAGCCACGATTTGATCACAAAAGAAACACTAGTCAGAGTGGACATCTAAATACAGTCTCAGATATTAAGCAAATGTATTGCTAAAACTCTCCAGTATTGTCTCTGAAGTGAATTTTCATGATTCCATCCTTCTGGGTTAAATGCTTAGGTAGTTAAATTGGTTTAATATCATTGATTCTAATGGAGTCAAACTGGATCAGGTGAGCTGAGTATTTGAATGTCTGTCACAGTTTATGGAACCTGATTTTTTTTTGTACTAAAAATTGCCTTTTTGTTTTCAGACTTTATTCCCAAATAATGATGTTATGTCTAGCAGGAAATCTCAATTCTTGTGCTGGAGATTGTGAATCTTTCTCAGGTATCTCCTGCCATTCTGGGCTTGGCTGATGCCTTGTTAAACAGTGCTTGAAACTGGTTGGACAAGTGAACACTATGAGCACAGGGGAGAATTTTCATTTGTTGGATCATCACAGCTTGCTTGCTTTCTAACATAATGAACTCCATACTTCTTAAACTAGCTGCCCCAGAAATCTGCACAACCCAAATCCTTTAAGTATCTGAAATGTAAAGGATGAAAAATAAGCAATTTACTCTTAGAAATGATGGGCCCAGAAGACCCCATGGTCCCAATGGGTCCAAAGATTTGTATCTCCATCTGCTAGCTGAAAAATTAAACTGCTGATCTGATAATATCAGTACATGGGTGTATAGCTTGTCTCTCTGCAAGGCTGTCATGTTAATATTGTATCAAGGAAGGCCTTCAAGGATTTTTCAGGGTTTTAATTATCTAAAGACAATCATGAATATGTTATTTCAGGTTTTTATAATTGTCTAGAGACAATCATAAGGATGTTATTATTTAAAATCTCTTTTTTAAACCTAGCATTTCATTCCTTCTCCCTGAAATAAATTAAAAAAAAATAAAAAATTAAAAATCGATGATTAAGAAAGTTTGACTTGTGACATTTGAATACTCAGTTTTGGCACTTCTTTTAATCCCAGATTAAAGCGTATTCTTTTCATGCTATATAATGATGGGACTTTTAGGCCACATTCAGAGTTTCTAGGGTAAATATTTCTAAAAGGCTTCTTGGCCAAAATGTGTTTGCACTATTTTAATCTTCCAGTGTACTTTGATTCATTCTTGTGACACTTTGTTGTTGGCAGAATTTATCAGCTGAAACTCAGAGCGATGAAGGAGGAATCAGCTTATAAAAAAAAACTGATTCCAAAGGCAAGTCTTAGGTCTATTTCCACAGAAACTCTCCATTTTTGCTAATATAATGCATATCTTAGAGACCAAGCTATAAATCCTGCAGAGCATGAAATTGTTAGTGGAATCTGTTTATTGTGATTTCCAATGCAAAACCAGAGTATTTTTAATAGGAGAAAATAGGAGCAATTTGGATTTTTTGTTTTGGACAGGTTCTAAGAAGTGCCTCAGGTTTTGTTTTAGAGTTCACTGTAAGAATTTTGGTTTTGACAGCTCAGGCTTGGCCTAAGTGATGTTTTTGATGTGGTTGTCTGTCCTTCACAAGGAGCAAGTCTCTACTGATTTATTCAGCAGATGTCAGACGCACAAATTACAGTTGGGTAGACAACTTGCTCTTGATAGAAAGATAGAAAAAGAGAAGAGAAAATGAAAACACATTTCTAATTTTCCAATCAGCAGCACTCTCATATGAAAACTGTAACACTTAAATCCTAATTCCTGTGAAGCACCTTTTCCTGTCCCCAGCCACTACCACCAGGGCTTGTAGTGTAGCTGTCATGTACTGCCCATAATGCAGATAGATGTGCACATTTTCAGGTACCGACCAATGATTTATAGAAGGCAGATGGATCAGAATGCACTGTTCTCTTTGTACCTTGTTAAAAATTATGGAACCTAATAGACTGGCTTCATAATCCACTCACTGGAGCTATCCCTTCTCTCATTTTCTAAAAGATGTATGTTTTACTGGATAATTGCTTGTTCATATGTATTTCAAATGGATGGAGCTCAGCTCTTCCTGCAAAGGAAGTACTAGCCTCTGCTCCTGTAGATTAAGGAGTGCATCAGCTTTTAGTAACAATGAACTGAAAAACTGTTCTTAATTTTTCTGGAACATAATGATATTACTTATCAGCTAATAATGACAGTATGTAAGCTCTCTTTTTCCACACAGAAGAAAAATTTTTACTCAAACTAGTAATTATTGTTAATATTAAAGAACAGAACTAGCTACAAAGGAGGAATTTGAGGTAGCAAGCCCCAAAGAATTAAAAGACTGCATCTTCAACAGAAGCAGGGAAGCAGACATTTCTTCCTTTATGAAGCTATTCATAATTCAACAATTTGTTTCTTGAAACTGTTTCAGAAGAATGAACTATAGCGTTAAGAGCTGGATATTACTTTTATCTGCAGCAAAAGCTTCCTAGAAAAACTGTACATCTTGCGGTCACCTGAGACAAGAATATTTTAAATATATTTTCAGAATAATATTAATTTGTGAAAAGATATCTGTGGTTTATTGTTTTTTCTTTTTTTCATTATTTGTTCCTTAGCCTCTCCTTTCAGAAGTTTTATTTATTTGAACACAGATCAAAAAGGGTATTTCATGAGTTAATTGCCAGTCTGCTAGCTGCAGCTATGAACTGCAAAACCCTGAAAATTATTTATCTAGTGTAGAAATATAGTTAATTTATGAACAGAGAGTAAAGAATAAAATCCATCACATAATTTCTAGAGTGAGTACACTCCACAAGTTAAGGTTATCAAGTTAATACGACAGTACTTGTGGAAATATATATAAGTTTAAGTAACTCTCTCTATAGATAAATGTTTATAGGTATAACTGGAATTAACTTTTTAACTGTACTTTATTTTTGCTGAATAAATTACATCTTCTCTCATCCAAGCATTTCAGCAAATCACTGAGCATAGAGTCAGCTTCAGAAAGAAATAGAAAATTGAGCATTCATACATGATTTTTTCTTCTTGGGTATCAATGAATGCTTTTAAAACCCTCCTGGGCTTCAGGAAAGAACTGCAGAAACCAAAGCTGTTCTTCAGTACAAACGGAAACTGTTGATTTGGTAGCTTTCAACATACAAAGCAACAAATCTGATGAAGTGGACAGCTGGGAAGGATGCTAAATAGGGATAAACCTACCAATATACTCAAAAGACCTACAGTCTTGTCAGAATTAATAAAGATTCTAGAGAAAAATACTGGTGTTGAAGATCCAAACACAGGGTAATGGTTGTTATATTTAATAATAACTGTGACAGTTATTATGTTTACAAGAAATAAGATACACACTTCTTTTTAGTGACTTTTGTTGAACAAAGTAATTTACTCATTCAGACCCATACCAAAATGCCTCTAACCAGAACCATTATGTAGAAGGAGGAATATATAGTGTCTGTTATTTTTTCTTATTTTATCAGAATTAATATTTCCTCTGATAAAATGCTCATAAACTTCAGTTTTATAAACTAGTCTTAACACTTTGTAAGTACAGTCATATTATGTAAGCAATCCTTACAAGGATGTAAAAACAAGACAAAGAAAGCATTTCATGTGAAGTACATGACGTACTTCATGACTTCAGTGATAGTATCCCAAAGACCAGAGTTTATTTCTTCTCAGAGATGAGATAGATTTCTATCTTCTATGCTGAGAATAGTTCAATATTGTTAAAAGTATCAAAACAGAGAAATGTGGTAAAAGAAGAAATGTGATTTTATGAACTGCCTTTCAACTGACTCATTGTCTTATTCAAAGTTGCTGAGATCAGCAGCAGCTGGTCCACTGACCTTATGCTCCATGAGAACAGCCAGGGCACCATGCAGGTGCTTTGTTATTTCTTTCTCAGTTGTTTCTTTTCTTGTTGTTTGCCACTTCTGGTGCTCTTTATGGGAACAAGAACAGATTTCATGACTTATTTTCTTGCTGTCTTGGAGTTTAACAGTCCATGAAGCACAGTTGCCCCATTCCTGACCACCCCAAGCGGCTGTATCTATCACTCACTGAAGTCAGGGTTGATTTTCCCATCACTGTTCCTTATTCACCAACAGAAAAAAATTCCAACCCCCTCTCTGTAACTTTGTATGTAGCACATGCAATAAACTGTAAAGCAGAGACCATACGTGTGAAATGATAGCTGGATGGCTAGGGAAATTATGCCCTTTAAGGATCTTTGACAGATTGATATCTAGAAGCCCTGAATTCTCACAGCTGGAGGGCATACAAGCTATCTCCTTGCAGTACTTCATAGAGACCGATAATTTGAATCTCTCTTAAGTAAAACAAATCTGCTAAAACATTATCTGTTCTCTTCTGTTTGCAAACTATATAAAGATATTTATTATTTTCCAAAAGGATTCTGGAAAAGCATGTCAGTTTGCAGACCATTTACGATCAACTTGAGTGTGATTGTTATGCAAAATGTGAGCAGTGCCACTGGACATAGGATTCACATAACTCACTGGTACAATCTTTGTGACTCAAGTTGTATATGAAAATGTTCACATTAATACTGTTTTCAAAATGACATTTCTGAAAATGTCCTTCAATGTCTTCTTTCCTTTTGCTAGTTGCATTCACCATAGTAGTCTTACCAACTGTCAGATTTGAAGAAAGTAGCACTAAAAGGAAATTAATGGCAAATGAAGGAGTAAAAATTAAGACAAAGATCACTGAAAAATATTTGCAGCATTTTCCAGTATTGGTTTTCAACAATAAATTGAAACCAACCAAGCTCACCTTGAATTTCTTATTGATTTATTGGACGTTTGCTGCTTTCTTTTTATTCACTAACAGACTGTTTAATTTCTGGTCAGTATGGAGAATTCATGGCAAGACCCAAAGCTCTTTTTCATTCTGACTGAAGCTGATATTAAGCAGATGTACAAGGCAAAAAAGCTGCCTGTTTCTGGGTAATTGGAGCGATGCTGTATAAAATTGTAAACCACAGTCAGAGTGATGTGTCAGTTAATGTTGCAGCAATGACCTCAGTTTGTGCCCACTGCTATGAATCCTGCTGTTGTGAAATGTTGGATTTATTTTTTAAATATCAAAAGTAAAAGAATAAAAGCCAGGATTGACAGGCATAGATCTCAGCTTAACTGTATCTCTTATTATCTTAGTTGTCAAGAAATCCCTGACACAGCATTTACCTCCATTTTCCTTAACATATAATTTGCAGCATCTTATTTGCTGTAATTCGCAGCAGTTTTGTAGACTCATAGATGAGCCATCTCTCCAGTTCAGTGGGGGTGAACAGTTGATGGCTAGAACTACAACTAAAAATAAACCATTTTTTCTCATCAAATCACTCTAATTCACAAAGCTGTCCGGGGGAAAAAAATCTCTAACTTTATATGAAAAATAATGCTATGTTCTCATAAAAGAAAATATTTTTTTCTCTGCTTGTGGTGATATTATAACAGACGAGTGTAAGCGTGAGGGTTTGTTTTGTTTTTGGGTTTTTTGTTTGTTTTCCAATGAAAAACAGATTGAGAAGTTTTGCACAATTTTCTCATAAATTTTAGTAATACTTTTTATACTCTCAGGCCACTGAAGTGTCACCCTAATAAGCAGAATTTTTCTATGTAGAAATATAATAAAATAATCATTGTTTTAACTATTCATTATTTGAAAAGAGGTATCCAACTGAGAGACCATAAGAGTGAGAATGAAGTATGATTTCTTGTGCATTGTTGAAGTGACTCCTTCTTGTAGAGACAGTTATGTCAGAGTACAGGCATATTCCTGTACTCTGATTCACCTGGATCAGCTAATTTAGCTTACAAGTACTCATCAAACAGCTGATGGAATATTGATTAAGAAAAGCTTTCAATGAGGTTGTCCTGGGTTCAGCAGTAGCAGTCATGTTTTTTCCTTTGTGTTAGCTGGTGCAGTGCTGTGTTTTGACTTCTAGTTTTGAGAACAGCGTTGGTGAAGCCGATGTTGTCGGTTGTTGCTAAGTGATGTTTACCCTGACCAAGGACTCTGTGAGGCTCATGCTCTGCCAGGGAGGAGGGGAGGCTGTGAGGAAGCAGAGACGGGGCGCCTGACCCGGGCTAGCCGGGGAGGTATTCCATACCACAGCACGTCATGCCCGGGGTGGGGGGTAACTGGGAGTTACCCGGAAGGACAGGGGCTTCCGGGTGGAACTCGTTTTCTTGGCCGGTGGTATCGTATTCTCTTCCCTTGTTATTTTCCCTTATCATTGTTTTAGCTGATAGTAGCGGTGGTGATTTGTTGCTGGACTGTTCTTGTCTCAACCCGTAGGAGTTGCACTCTCTCGATCCTCCTCCCCGTTCCTCCGGGAGCGGGGAAGGGGAGAGCCCCGGTGCAGGGAGGGGGGGGAGACGAACACGGACCTTGATTGTTGTCAGCTTGGCACCACTCACTGGGAGTGAGTGAACAAGTTACCTGACTGGGTTTAAACCACGACAGAGGTTCAGTTTGTATTCACAGAATTAAATTCTTCCTGACTTTTAATTCTGATGACTTCCACCTTAAATATCTGAGTATTTAACATCGTCTAAAAGGTGAAGATTCACATGAATAGATTCCAACAGTACTTTTTATCTTATTTATTTTTTCTGCTTATATAAAAACACTAGTAGAGAGGAAAGATCTACAGAAGTGATTTCATTCCTGTGTCAGATCAACTTGAAGTCATAGAGTAGTTTCAGGCACAACATATAGACCATACATAGGCAAGCTGTGATTGACTTAGTAAAATGCTATTGTTATTGCTTTGTACAGATAGATAGCTATCATTCCAAATGCTACCATTTCACACTATATTTGATCATTCAGACCTTAAGCAGAGCTTATAGAGAGGGCTTTAAATTAGGTTTGAAGGGGGAAAAGTGTAACACCAGGCTCACTAGACATGAGCCATGGGGTAGCAAGCTGATGTTGGAGTCCAGATCCATAGAGCAATTAAATGCATTTATGCCAATGCCCACAACATGGTAAACAAACAGGAGGAGCTGGAAGCCATTGTGAAGAAGGGAAATTGTGACATAATCGCCATCACAGAAACGTGGTGGAATGATTTGCATGACTGGAGTGCTGTAATGGATGTGCAGCACTCCAATCATGTGTGGATGGTTTCAGGCTCTTCAAAAGGGATAAGCAAGGAAAAAGAGGCGGTGGGGTTGTGTTGTATGTCAAGGTGTGCATTGACTGCCTTGAACTCAATGTTGTGAGTGAGTGAGAAGGCTGGATGTTTGTGGGTGAAAATCAGGAGGGAGGCCAACCAAGGTGATACCTTGGATATCTCCTGACAACAGGAGTCTGTTATGGACCACCCAGCCAGGACGAAGCTACAGATGAGGTGTTCTTCAAACAACTGGGAAAAGTTTCATGATCGCTTGAACTTGTTCTACAGAGGAACTTCAGCCTACCACGTGTCTGCTGGAAGTACACCATAGCAGAGAAGAAACAATACAGGAGGTTTTGGAGGATGTGGAAGATAACTTGCTAACCCAGGTGGTTAGTGAGCCAACTGGGGGAAATACCTGGCTAGATTTGCTGTTCCGAAACAGAGAAGGACTGGAGGGTGATGTGATGGTTGGAGGCTGTCTAGGGCAAAGCAACCATGAAACGATTGAATTTTCAATCCTTGGAGAAATCAGGACGAAGGTCAGCAAAACCTCCACCTTAGACTCCCAGAGGGCTGACTTTGGCCTGTTTAGGGTAGCGGTTGGTGGAATTCCTTGGGAAACATTACTGAAGGACAAAGGGGTCCAGGAAGGCTGGACACTCTTCAAGAATGAAATCCTCAAGGTGCAGGAGCAGATAGTCCCTCTGTGCCAAAAATCAACCCGGGGATCTGCAGAGTACATCTGATGAGGAATGGCTGAGGGAACTGGCATTTTTTCTGGAGAAGGGAAGGCTCAGGGGGTACCTTATTGCTCTCTACAACTACCTGAAAGGAGGATGGAGCCAAGAGGTGGCTGGTCTCTTCCTCCAAGTAACAAGTGATAGGACAAGAGGTAATGGCCTGAAGCTGCATGGGGGTGGGTTAGACTGGATATTAGGGCTAACTTCGTCACAGAATAGGTGATCAGGTATTGGAATAGGCTGCTCAGGGAAGTGGTGGAATCACTGCCTCTGGAAATGTTCAGAAACTGTGTAGCTGAGACCCTCAGTAATATGGTTTAGTGGTGGTCTTGGCAGTCCTGGGTTAATGGTTGGACTTGATCTTAAAGGTCTTTTTCGACCCAGTTGATTTGATGATTCTATAATTTGCAATGCTCTCAACAATCAGAAGTCTTTTTCTTTTGTTCAGTGTTTTATGCTTAAGGAACTTTAAAAGCTTCTCCGTAAGAGGCATAGCTCTTTATACATCAGTTTAATAGACTATGCTTTCAAAAACTCAGAAGAAAAGCCTGGAGGCTTTCTTTTTGCTGACCACCAAGCATTACATTTCTGTTCTTATCTCAGATGCACACATCATAGTATACAATGCTGGGTTAACACCACACCTACAGGGGGTTCAGCTGAATGCTTGGGGTCTAAGGTGACCATTACAATTATTTGGTTTGATCTCTTATTCAACTTCATCCATGGAATTTCCTGCAATGATACTTGTATGAATACAAAACTGTATTTTAATCCTGACTTTTTTTTTTTTTTTGTGTTAACACTTCTGAAGCAAAATTTGAGGGGAAAAGTGGAAAAAGTTTAATTGGCACATGGATAGATGGTACTTAATGAAAAGAGAATAAAGATAATAGGTAGTACATACGCAGGAAAACATGTCTGAATTCACAGCAACATGTTAGCAGCTGATTCCTATCTCTTATAATTTTTACAGTACTGTAACTTCAATTTATTGGCATAAAAGAACTGATTTATAGGTGCATATCATCCTGGGTAGCTGCTATGAAATGCTTCCTGTGATAAGATGGAGCGTGAAAGTGTGCCAAAACCCCTGAGCAACGAGGGATGTTATGCAGAGTGATGGCAGAGAGGCTTGTTCCCAAGGATTGTATTAGTCAGAAATGCTTATAATGACTAATTTCTTCCTTAGTGTGCTACCATCACTCTAGATCCTAAGAAACTGGATAGTTTAATTATCTATTAATGAGAGCAGATTTCTTCATGCTCATCTAGGTCTAATTCTGGATTCTGTTAACTGAGAATGCTGCCATGGCATCAGCAATTTCAAAATTCGTGTTCAAATACAAAGAAAGAAACACTTGCTCAAAATAATATATTAAACTTTGAATTTAGCACCCCAAACACAAACCTTATTTCACTATACAAAGTATTCCAATTCAATTTGCTTTAAATTCAGAAAAAAAAAATTAAAGTTAGCCTAGCTAGCATTTTTATTATTTAATTTGGGACAGAAATTGTTATTCACAATGACAATCTGAAAATGAATTATTGTTATTAGGGTCATACAATCAGTTTATTTTATTTTATTGTAAGGAACAATGTTCAGTATGTTTTTTTGGGGATTGGAACTAGATGATCTAAAGATCCTTTCTAACCCTAACCATTCTATGATTCTATGTTTAAAAGCATCAAGATATTTCAGTCCTGATCAAGCTTAAATATAGTTTTAACTGTAAGTACCAATGTAATCTGTTGAAATCACAGGAATGATGTTCACATACATAGAAAAGTTGTTACTTCAGTTAGTAAATCAGTCTAGAATCTATTTTTAATTTCAGGGATTTTTGTTTTGCTAAACATAAATGTTTACAAAGTGATTCACTTGGGTTGTTCTGTATTTTTTTTTTATCTGGAGTGATGCATACCACATGATGTTTGCACATTAATTCAATTACCTGCAATGTTAAAACTGCTGAAGAGTGGTAGCTCTGTTTAAATTAAAAAAATTATAGAATCATGGAATGGTTTTGGTTGGAAGGTACCTGTCCTGGGTTTAGCAATAGCAGTCATTTTTCTCCTTCTTAGTAGCTGGTGCAGTGCTGTCTTTTTGACTTTAGGCCTGGGAACAGCTGGTAACATTGATGTTTAGTCTGACCAAGGACTTTGTGAGTCTCATGCTCTGACAGGGAGGAGGGGAAGGTGGGAGGAAACAGAGACAGGACACCTGACCCAAACTAGCCAAAGAGGTATTCCACAGCACGTCATGCCTGGGATGTAACTGGGAGTTACCCGGAAGGGTACTCTCTGCTCAGTCAGGCTCGTTTTCAGCAGGTGGTATCGTATTCTCTTCCCTTGTTATTTCTCTTATCATTATTATTATTGGTGGTAGCAGTAGTGATTTGTGTTATACCTTAGTTACTGGAGTGCTCTTATCTCAACCCGTGGGTGTTACATTCTTTCAATTCTCCTCCCCATCCCTCCGGGAACAGTGGTGGGTGTGTGTATGGGGGTGTGTGTGTGGGGGGGTGTGTGTGTGTGCTAGACTGCATGGCTGACTTTCCGATGGAGTTTAAACCACGAAAGACCTTAAAGATCATCTAGTTCCAGCCCCAATGACATGAGCAGGAACACCTTCCACTAGACCAGGTTGCTCTAAGCCTTTTCCAACCTGGCTTTGAACACTACCAGAGATGGGGCACATCAATTTTAAAGACAGAATCCTGGCTCCACAGAAATGAATTCTTTAATAATTTTATTTTATTTTCATAGAATCATAGAATCATGGAATCATAGAATAGTTAGGGTTGGAAAGGACCTTAAGATCATCTACTTCCAACCCCCCTGCCATGGGCAGGGACACCTCACACTAAACTGTCACCCAAGGCCTCGTCCAACCTGGTCTTAAAACACTGCCAGGGATGGAGCATTCACAACATCCCTGGGCAACCCATTCCAGTGCCTCACCACACTTACAGTGAAGAACTTCTTCCTTATATCCAATCTAAACTTATCCTGTTTAAGTTTTAACCCGTTACCCCTTGTCCTGTCACTACAGTCTCTAATGAAGAGTCCCTCTCCAGCATCCCTATAGGCCCCCTTCAGATACTGGACGTCTGCTATGAGGTCTCCACGCAGCCTTCTCTTCTCCAGGCTGAACAGACACAACTTTCTCAGACTGTCTCCATACAGGAGGTGCTCCAGTCCCCTGATCATCCTCGTGGCCCTTCTCTGGACTTGTTCCAACAGTTCCATGTGCTTTTTATGTTGAGGTCACCAGAACTGTACACAATACTCCAAGTGAGGTCTCACAAGAGCAGAGTAAAGAGGCAGGATCACCTCCTTCAACCTGCTGGCCACTCTTCTTTTGATGCAGCCCAGGATACGGTTGCCTTTCTGGGCTGCAAGCGGACACTGCCGGCCCATTTTCATTTTCCCATCAACCAGCACCCCCAAGTCCTTCTCTGCAGGGCTGCTCTGAATCTCTTCTTTGCCCAACCTGCAGCTGTGCCTGGGATTGATCTGACCCAGGTGTAGGACTTTGCACTTGGCATGGTTAAACTTCATGAGGCCACCTCACAAGTGTGTCGAGGTCCCTCTGGATGGTATCCCTTCCCACCAGTGTATCAATCAAACCACACAGCTTGGTGTCATGGGCAAACTTGCTGAGGGTGCGCTCAATCCCACTGTCCATGTTCAGAGACGAGGATGTTAAACAAGACTGGTCCCAACAACGATCCCTGAGGGACACCACTCATTACTGGTCTCCAGCCGGACATTGAGCCATTGACCACAACTCTTTGTGTGCGGCCAGCCAGTTCTTTATCCACCGAGTGGTCCATCCATCAAATTGATGTGTCAGCACTTTAGAGACAAGGATGTAGTGTGGGACAGTGTCGAACGCTTTACACAAGTCCAGGTAGATGACATCAACTGCTCTACCTCTGTCCATCAGTTCTGTAGCCCCATCATAGAAGGCCACCAGATTGGTCAGGCAGGATTTCCCCTTAGTGAAGCCATGCTGGCTGTCACCAAGCATCTTGTTGATTTTTATGTGCCTTGGCATGCCTTCCAGGAGAATCTGCTCCAAGATTTTGCCAGGCACAGAGGTGAGACTGACTGGTCTGTAATTCCCGCGGTCACTCATTTTCCCCTTCTTGAAAATGGGGGTTATATTTCCCTTTTTCCAGTCATCGGGAACTTCACCTGACTGCCATGATTTTTCAAATATGATGGCCAGTAGCTGAACAACTTCATTTGCCAGCTCCTTCAGGGTCCGCGGACTGATTTCATCAGGTCCCATACACTTATCTTTCTGAATGCAAGTTAAAGTGTGATGTCTCAGCCCTCTGAAGGAACAGGTTTCTCCCACATGTCCCTTCACAGGGCACAATTGCACATATAAAGCTACAGCAAACTTTCTGGGAAAGCCTTCAGATTTAACTGAGTGGGCATTTCTTCTTGTAAAAGGTAGGAAGCAAGCACACAGGCATGTTTAGCTTAAACAGTCTTATGACAAGCCAATGAGGATGTAAGGAAAGAATTTTCCATATGGGTAAGCAATACATAGAACCTACCTATAATGCAATACTATTTCCTAGTGTAAGAAAGGTGGTTTTCTGTGGGGAGTGAAGGCAATAAGATTTGCATGAAGAAGAGTTTGGGAATGAGCTCTGAGGCCTGTGTGCTTGACATGCCCTGGGTCAATGAGTTGGAATGTTGAAGGACAGAGAAGGTAAACAAGCAAGCCTTGGGAGGATGGGCCAGGATGTAGTTGTAGCGGGAATCTCAGTTGGAGGCCAGAGGATGTGGGGGTTGTGAGAGGGTCTGCAACATTGTGATTAGACTATTTACCTGGAGAGTTTCACAGTGGCCAATGAGATTGAATGTTGTATGTATGTGCAGGTTGGGAAAGTACCGAACAAGGGGATAAAAAGGGCTTGGTGGTAATAAACAAGGATTTGAGTCTCTGCATCAACTTGAGTCTGTGTTGTGAATCGCAGCGGTTTTCAGGTCCTGTAAGGCTTAATTCCTGTTGGCAGCTCCTGACTCTTTATCTATTGCATTAATGGCAGTGAAGGAGTTCATGCACACACATCATTGAAACCAAATTAACTTGTATTTAAAATGAAAATTCTTCTAGTGCATTGCTCATTATTTACATTTATGGTTTGCACATCACTTGTGCCCAAAAAAACGTGCCACCTTGCATTCAATCACCATTCACAGTAGAAATTTTTTAGTCTTGGTATGATGAAATATATCAAGCAATAAATCTAGAAAATCAAATATCGTTTTCCTTAAAGATATTTTTTATCCCTGTGGAAGAAATACTCATGTTAGCATACTTATTGTTCATGAGATTATGAAATAGGTTTTTAGATGTTCTCTGTTATTAAATGATGGAAGCTGCTTAACGGACCTGTCAGAACCTAAGCAGCAGGAGCAAGGCTAAATCTTGAATTAGGATTACCAAAATAATTATGTGCTGTAGAAAAAGGTATTTACTGACCATTTTCCATTTGATTTAATGTTATAACTGTGGCTAAAGCTTTATTCTGTTTAGATCAGCTCTGAAATGTAGTATTGTGAATGTTTATTATTATGGTTATTATGATTATATCTGCATTTACAATTCTTGTGCCTCTTGTATAAGCTTCTGGGTGTGTTTACAATTGCTTTAAAGACACTTTCAAAACTAAAGTGATAAGAACTGGTAACAGTCAGAAAACACCTATATAAATCAGAAGCAGTCCACAATAGCACTTGAGTATTAACAAAATGCTGCATATTTATGCTATAATTGAGTATCCCAAAAGGAAATGGATGTAGTGGTTTTCTCCTTTCCACTTCTGCCCTCCTGATTCTCCACTATGCTCTTGATTATACACCTTATAAGCTGTCTTTTCATCACTACTGAAGATTAATATTTACGTCATAAATGTCGTCTACTTCTACGTGATTGGCACCTTTCACTTTCTCCTCTGGGACTCAAAAACACTGACTAATGGAAAAGACATTCTCACATAAGGCCACCTTTAGCAGAGGCCTACAATATCCCTTCATGACCTTATTTTATTGATGGTTGCATTATTAGAAAGTACCTTTCATTAAAATAAATTTTATAATTACTTTCTGCTGCCTGCCTGAAATGTATTTGTTTTTGTGGAAGAAGTAACTCTGGAAGTTCAGTACCTTTTCATTGTGCTAATCTTTATGCTAACATTTCCAGATAAGGTGTAAAGAAGCAGGTGTAGACTGTTTTGGAGCTGTCATTCACATTGACCACAAAAATCCACACTGATTCTGGTAAAGAGAGAGGAAGAACAGAAGAGAGACAGATCAGGATTTAAGTGCAGCATTATACAAAGAACTGGCAGAACACATGTAAGAAATACACTTCTGCACTTATATTTAAAGTTACTAGCAGCAAGTAAGAAGGCACCACTTCAATCTTGCTAAACCCAAGCATTTAAAGACAAAATAACCCCACAAAAATGGGGCTGATTTCAAATCATGTCTTGCTTTATTATAATCCTGTTTTATTGGCCTTTTGAGGCTTCAGTTCCATTTATTGTGGTTCCAAGCTTTTTTTCTGCAGCCAGAAGCTCTGGAGAAAATACTTCAAAATATCATCATCATCATCATGGCTTGACTTTGCAAACGAAGATTTGGGAAGGGCTTTACCCGCGCTTACTACAAGCTTGCTGATGAATAAAAAAGCCAGTGTGGGATAGGCAAATCTGGTTGCAAAAAGCACAGTGAAAGGTCTCCTTGGGTGATATAGGTGGAGAGCGATTCTTTCTACATTGTCTTTTCTCCTTGAGACTAATTCTGCCTGAGTTCTCAAAGGAGACAACGGCGTTATGGAGCTACCAATGTCCTGACCAGCCTGCATGCAGGGTTGGGTCTGCGACTTCCAGTGCACCTTATCACCTGCTGTTTCGTCCCTCACCTGTCACTACAGGTCTTTGCAAGTATGGGTAAACCCTTCAGGCCTGCGCAGTGGAGTTTTTAGGTGAGGCACAGCATGCACGTAACTGGCCTCACCCTTTACACCTGAGTTTTATCTCCCAGGGCCTAGAAAGCTTGAACGGTGACAGCAAAGTCCTCAGGTCATAGGTTTGATTAGAGTATGCTTCTCTTGGATGGCCTTACAGAGCTAAACAAGCTCCATCTGCCTGGGTTTGAAGTTAGAGTTGTTCTTCTCCTAGGATGGTTTTCTGAAGGCTAGTGAGCCCATCCTGCCCATGGACACACTTTGTCTGACCCTTCAGTTGAGACCTGTCTGGCATGGGAGACCCTATTGGAGGCATATGACACCACCAGCATAGCTCCCAGCCTCACAAGGGCACGCAAGCTCTTTCCCCACCACAAGGGGGTGTCTGTGAAAGAGTGTCGTGGTGTAAACCCAGTCAGGCAACTTGTTCACTCACTCCCAGTGAGTGGTGCCAGGTTGACAACAATCGAGGCCCCCCCCCCCCCCCCACTGGAGCTCTCCCCTTCCCCGCTCCTGGAGGAACAGGGAGGAGGATCGAAAGAGTGCAACTCCTATGGGTTGAGACAAGAACAGTCCAGCAACCAACGCACAACACAAATCACCACCACTACTACCAACTACAACGATAAGGGAAAATAACAAGGGAAGCGAATACGATACCACCGGCCAAAAACGAGTCCCACCCGGAAGCCCGTGTCCTTCCGGGTAACTCCCAGTTACCCCCCCACCCCGGGCATGACGTGCTGTGGTACGGAATACCTCCCTGTCTAGCCTGGGTCAGGCGCCCCGTCTCTGCTTCCTCACAGCCTCCCCTCCTCCCTGGCAGAGCATGAGCCTCACAGAGTCCTTGGTCAGGGTAAACATCACTTAGCAACAACTGAAAACATCGGCTTCACCAACACTGTTCCCAGGCTGGAAGTCAAAACACAGCACTGCACCAGCTACCACAAAGGAAAAACATGACTGCTACTGCTGAACCCAGGACAAGAGACTTCAAAATACAGAAAAATACAAACACATGTAAAAGCTCTAGGGGTTGGGAATGTAATGGCAATATCTACAGGCATGACGGCTGGTATGACCAGGATGCAGAAGAGGAATCTAAATGGCAAGGACTCTGTTAGTTTCTTTAGTTGTGGTATCAGTTACAGAAGTCAAAGATGGGGAAAACATATTAATGACTTATTTCTGTTTCCAGGCTCACTTATTGTATCAAGGTTTTGGTGCTTTGCTCCTTCCAGTTTTAAAAGTTTCAGGGAGCAGCTCTTAGAAGTGGAGAGCCATTCCATATCAACTACACTCACTCACATACTAGCACACTATTTTTTCTGTATATGACTCTTGTAACAGCATGCTGTCATCTGTTTTCCAGAAGATGTATAAATCACGACTGACACTTTCAAAAAAATAAGTAAGGTTGTGAGTATGCTATATTTTGTGTTATACTCTAAACTGCCATTGCTCAGAAGGCTGTTCCTAAGCAATATACAGTCCTCGAGAGATTGCACAGCTAACAGTCAGAGTTGAAAATGTTGATCTTTGCTATTAAGAATACATTCTTTTTACTTAATATTCCATGCTCTTCATTCTTACAAAGGGAAAAGAAGAGGAGCTAAATAATGTAGAAAAGTTCATTCAGAGTATATTCATGCAAGAAAATGCAAAGGTCTTAAGACTGTTTCTCTCATTCCACTGAGGGACATAATTTAACTAGAGAAATTCAATTAGTATCCTTTTTATTTAAACCAGAACACATAAGTAGTTTAAATAGAAAATTTCATCTGAAGAAATAATATAAAACATCTATTAATCAGCACCATAAAACAAATACCTTAGTTCTCATACTAGCTCATCTGGGAGTGCAACATATATATACCTGACTTCAAACCCAACTGAAATTAGTAAACATTAAATCCAAAACTAGGTTTGGGATTTCCTCTAGACTGAAGTTAAACTATTTAGACCATATACTTCTTTCTAACAATCAGAGCTAAGTAGCACCTCATGAGTTGCACAGGAACAGCTATTTTATTCTTACCATGGGGCCAGTGGTATTAATTCTCTTTGGTTTTGAGAAGCATACACATACTTTGCTTGGTCAGACTGATTCTTCTTCGGTAAGCTGATGTACTAGTAACTAACTTCCAGAAGGTGAAAAAAGCATTGCAATGCAATGGTTATCTTCAGTTGTTCAACTTAAACATTAAATATTTTGTTTGCTTTATCAGTGCAATTTTTGCATAAAAATTTTCAATTCTCTTATCAAACATGAATCTGTCCTCATGGTTCCAACACTAGAAGGAAAAGTTTTGTACCCACTTCCTCATGGTTATAGTTCTAATGAAATTTAAAACGATCTCATGAAAACATGATTCCTCATATTTAGTAAAATATAAAACTCAGGAAATTAATGTTATTGGCGTCTCATTATAATGTTGAGAAATGCTTCAGGGATTTTGCTTGATGTTATAGCTTGTAAAACATTCTGTACCCTGCAGAGATTATAATTTTCAAGGAACAAACTGATTTCACAACCTTACCCATACCTCCACCCAAGCACAAGATTGAAGAGCACTCAACATGTATAGATTTTTTTTTAGACCGTTCATCCAGAATAGCTGGTCTAGAACAAGGTAAAAGAATTGCCCTTATTTTCTGTTACCGATTGCTACAAAATACCACCTAGATTAAAGGTGTTAGGAGAAAAGCACTTTAATATTCCCCTAACTTTCTCAAATCACATAATTTTCTCATATTGTATATATTTTAAACTCATTATTTTAGGTAAATTTTTCAGTTTGCAGAGAACTCCAGCAGCAGTTAAGAAAAGGGTGGATGACACGTGTAATTATGTAAACTCATTATGGGTTAGGATTAGCACACACAGGGGAGGAAAAAGGAAGGATGAGATAAGGGAGCATAGTGGCTATCAGACATAATGCAAGCTCAGAGGCATTTGAAAATACTGATCCATCATGTGAAGAGAGTCAAGAATGGTTTATTTCACTTCAGTCCTGCCTAGGAACTGCCCTTTTGTTTACTAGATTATGAAAGCCAGTCACTGCCAATCAGCAGAGTTCCGTGTAATTCTCCAGGTAGAATTCTGAAGGGCTGGCTCATTGCACTAAATCAGATAAACTATATAGATCCAGTTTCCTCTGTTATGCAATAGAAACCATTCCTGTATGTCATGGTTTAAGTCCAGCCAGTAACTCAGAACCATGCAGTCACCTGCTCACTCCCCCCACTTCTGCCTCCCCCCGATCCCAGAGGGATGGGGAGGAGAATCAAAAGAATGTCACTCCCACGGGTTGAGATAAAAACAGTCCACTAACTGAGGTATGTCACAAAACCACTACTGCTACCACCAATAATAATAACGATAAGGGAAATAACAAGGGAAGAGAATACAACTGCTCACCACCTGCCTACCTATACCCAGCCTCACTCAAGCAGCGATCTAGCCCTTCTGTGTAACTGCCCCCAGTTTATATACTGGGCATGACGTGCTCTGGGATGGAATACCTCTTTGGCTAGTTTGTGTCAGGTGTCCTTTTCTTGCTTCCTCCTGCCTTCCCCTCCTCCCTGGCAGAGCATGAGACTCAGAAAGTCCTTGTTCAGACTAAACATTACTGACCAACAACAAAAAACATAGGTGTTATCAGCGTTGTTCCCAGGCTGAAAGTCAAAACCGCAGCATTGCACCAACTACCAAGAAGGAGAAAAATGACTGCTACTGCTGAGCCCAGGACACACTTTATACGTAATATTACATAACATTTGCTGATTCTATTTGTGGTTTAGTTTTTTATGTAAAAACTGACAAATTTGAACACCTCTTTCTTGAAAAAATGGTTTATAGTTTTGTTTCTAGAATTGCTGCTAACAGTATGCTGTAATCGTGGTTGTCTTTGCTCTCCATTTAGAGGAACCTGAGTATTTTAACTAACAGGAATACTTCCTGTATTCTGCTCACAACCAAATTATATATGTCTACTCAGACTGTCAGCTACACAACTGAATTTGCTTTCTAAAAGTTCTATGCTCTTACTGACTAGATAGAATTAAGCAGCTAAGAGCTCATGAAAATTTTGCGGTGTAACTGAAGACCTTTTCTTTTTCCTTTCTGATTCTGAGCTATCATCTTCAAAACAGTCTAAATAAGATGTTTTATTTTGTAATACTGGGATGATGCTTGCCTTGTGCAAGTAAACTGGGCCTAGAATAAGATCCTGATGTAAACTGATGTTTCTTTTTCTTTAGAACTTCAATATTCCTAATTAATAAAAATATACCTAGATTAGAAATTATATTGTGACTCTCTCCATAAAGCTAAACAGTGAGTGCTGTGGTAGGTTTTTGACTCAAGCAGTACCTTAGAAAAACTGGTACGTAGCAAATAAAAAACAGACTAGGGACAATGTAGGCCCCCTCAGGAAGCTCTCGGGAGAACTAGCTACACAGGATTTGGAGAAGGCTGAGGTTCTGAATGACTTCTTGCCTCTGTCTTCACTGGCAAAGGCTTTGACCACACCACCCAAGTCTTGGAAGGCAGATGCAGGGGCTGTGAGAATGAAGACCTTGGGCCCACTGTAAGAGAGGATCCGGCTCGAGACTGTGAACTTCCTGTGAACTTTTAGAAAATCAGCAAGAGACCTCTCTCCTCATCAGATGAGTGCTGTGTTTTATTCTTCATGCCAGATGGCGAAGGCTGATAGTAGTCGCTGCATGTACAAACCTCACATAGAACCCAAGTCACAAACTCAGCTCAGCTCACCTCCTTTCCTCTTTTCCATATTATCTCCTAATAGAGATTACATTATTCATAAGTAACTTATAAGGCATGCAAGACAGACTACTTAACATGAACTAAGTTTTAGGACAAGAATACTCACAGCAGTCTGATTACTTCTAGTCAGAAGGGAGATGACAACTGATAAATTGAAACCTTGAAATTTTCTTTTCAGTGCCATTCCTCCACAGAAATGATTTGGACTTTAACAGGCTCAACCATCTTGTCTTAACCATGTTCATTAACAACAGAAATGCATTCCTCTGTAAGGAAAACACTTTTTTCTTGACTTTTTATCATAATGCTGTTCAGTAGATGAATGACAGGGGCAAGTGATTATGATAATGTTAACAAACTTGATCTGTATTCAGAATGTTGTATTTTTGATGTATTTGAGCTTTTTAACAGACTATTTTACATTCTGCAAACTAGCACTGTGTTCTCTCAGCACCAAAGAATTAACCAAAAGCATCTTAAACAAAGGCATAAACAAACAGTTTAAAATGGAATTTCTTTTAATAGCATCAGTATCCCCTAAAGAAGTGAGCAATTGCTTCTCTGAGGATATTATTACTTTGATAAGAAACAAATCACTACTCTTGTTACTCTGCATTATCCTAAGTAATGAGTACTGGTTGGCAAGTATTTGAAACAAAAAAGTGAGATGCAGTCTCCTTTATTTTTGCACTCAGACATGCAAATAAGACAAGCTGAAATGACACATTTATTTAGTAAGTGGTTACTAAAATAAATATTCTTAGTGATGTGTTCCACATCTTAATGACCTATTGAAGAATAGCTTTCTCTCATCCCAAATGCATTCATTGTCTAAAAGGAGATGTGGCACCTCTTGTTATTATTAAGCTGAAATTATTCTACTTCATGGCTCTGGTTTCTTGAGCTTTGGACCAAAAGCTAAATGAAATATGATGTTGTAAATGACTAGGAAAATATAAACAAAATAATGGCTTTTGTTTTATTTTGCTTTTTTTTTAAATCTGTATTTGCCACAGAGAGGAAAGCACAAATGATACTAATCTTTTCTCACCCTGTAGGAGAATCTTATCTCATGTTTAGTATTTAGAATGTAGGCTTTCCTAAACAGTATGATATTTAAGATCAACAAATTCATCTCTGTCTGCAGAGATCAAAACTTCATGCTTCAGAAAAAGATTAATGTTTAGCTACTTTCAGAAACTAGATGAAACTAAGAGGTGATGTGTTGCTTGGAAATGTGATTATTGATGATGTTGGGATGTGAAATTAACCTGAAGAAAAAAATCCCTGATCAAGAATATAGATGAAAATACTTAGTTTCAGAATCCCTGTTTGAATTTCTGCCATTCTTCAGTTTTCAAACCAATATTTCAAATTTGTTTCAAAACTGAAATTAGTGAGTGAATACCAGGCTTTACCTTTGTCAGAAACAGCTTTTTTTTAAAAATGTAGAACATTAATCAAGTAAAAGAAATTATCAGAAGATAATTGTTTATTATAAGGAAATTGAAGAATGAGAGCTCTTGGTTCATGTTAAGCCTGTGGTTTTCTCACCATCAAAAGCTCTCTATTAATTCCTCTTCTTTTTTTTTTTTTAATTAGAGAAATATGCTTTTCGTATTAAGATTCAGTAAAGAAGAATATACTACAGGGGTTTGTAATGCTTATTCCTCTATTGAAAGATATGTTGCTTTTTACTGTGAAGTTCTTCAATCTTTCTTAAAAATGTTTTGGGCTCCTATGTAGATTATTTTTGTTCCTAGAAGCAAAGGACTTTAAATAAATTTAGAACGTATGTCATTGTGATGTGATGCATGGTAACTTGCAGGCTTTATTTTTCTTTTAAGACTTTCCAAATTGAAAAGATAGTAACAAGGAGAGATAAGGAGGTAATTATAGAAAACTTCTGTGAAAAGACCTTCTTACATATACATGGAATAGCAGGTCTGCTTAAGAAAGGGAGATAATCCTTACTTTCTTAAGACAAGGAAATATTCTTAAGACATTCCTCCCAGAGGGCAATAGAAGGGGAATAAACCCAATAAAGTCAAAATGCATTGCTAAGAAATGCCTGAATTCACAGAGGCATAGATATTAGCAGATTAAAAAAAAAGAGACATTAATTGTCCTGGGAAGCATGTAGCAGCCCTACTCATCAACAAGGAATTGAATTATTCTGTAAAGAGAAAAAGCAATCTAAGTAAACGGGCTGTTTGGACATCACAAGTGATAAAATTGTACACTTCTCCAGAGACAATGAAGGTTTACTTTCAGAGATGATTTTCTTGCTCACTTGCCACATACTTTGTTTTATTATGTTTATATTAAGCTTGTCACTGGCCTTTTAATATCTGTCACAAAGCATTGTGCTAGCCAAACGTAAAGTCCTTCTGTATATTAACTTTATGAAAAGGGTCTATTGAAAGGATAATACCTCCTACAGGATTTTGGAAATGATTTTTACTTTTGTGTTTAAGATGTTTACAAGTTCCAAAACCATTATTCTTAATGTACACAAGACTAAAAATTTATTGAAGTTGAGGAAGTTAATTTGCGTTCATCAGCATAACTAAGCCAAAAAGGAATTAACTTATGAGTCTTATTAACTTTTGCTAGTGAACACAGAAATGCATCTCTTTCTTCTAATGTTACGCAGGGTAGAAAATCATGCAGATGTTAATTGTACTAAAAATATATCATAGGCAAATGGAATAAACATGAAGTTTTCTTTTTCACTATCCTCAAAATACAATGAACAGGAAAAAAAAAAACAGTAGGAAGATGGGTTAAACAAACCAATAGCTGAAACATAAACCCCAGATATATGCAGTTTCCATTTTCCTCAGAGTTATAGCTGGCTTCTATGCAGTCACATGTAAAATTCTGCAATGGTTTGAATCTTTAGTAGAAAAAAGATTGAACTTAGAAGCACAGTGATGTCTAACCTGTGGTAGAAGAAGTTTACGACTTGTGTAAGAGCTGAAGAATTGCCAGCCAACCTTCATAAAAGTGATTAAACTTTAAGAACCTAGACTGATAAGTAGCTACTTTATCAAATAGCAAATAATAACAGAAAGTAGGTAATGATTTTTCAAATCACTAGCTTTAACATCTCAAACATTGCCAACATGAAAACCATGAAAGGTTAACTGGAGTTGAAATAACTCTTTTTTGAAGATAATATTAATTTAACAAGTGTCACCTGAAAACACTAAACAAATCTATAATGGAGACTACTGTGAATTTGGGAGAAATTTAACACCAATCCTAAAGTACACACCACCTACTATATGAATACACTTGTTCAGCATCTGAAAGCATCTTTATTCAAACTATCTTTGGATGTCTACATTGGTTCCTGTTAGACTGATCTGTGATAGTTTTGAGGATGGAAAACTCAGCAGACTGGATCAGACCAAAGGACTGTCAAAGCCCCTGCAATTTGCAAAGCCAGCTGGTTTCCAGAAAAGGCAAAAATAATTATCAGTCAGGTATGTATGGAAGGAAAATTTTACAAATTCAGAAAATATTAGCATTTCTCTTTTTCCCTCTACAGGCTTCTCATTTTCAGAAACCAGGTTTTTAGGGATCTTCTGATTCTCCCCCTCAATGGGATTAAGATAAATTTATTTGATTGAGTTCACTTAAACTGATGACAGGAAAAAAAACACCTAGATTATAGATGGGAACAAGTTAACTGACTGGTTTAGAATAGAGGAATTGAATGAAATCTCACACATTTTTCTAGGGCCTACATATCACTATTGGGGAAAAAAAAGGCTTATTTCCAACATGTAACCTTGTTAATTTTACCCTTGGGGGATTGTCATCATAAAGGATGCTTCTCTGTTCCTTTCTCAGACATTTTAGCAACATGAATTTCATATGTTCCAATGTGATTTCTGTCAAAAGGCAGTTTTTATGAAGCTTGAACACAAGGGACATTTCAAGAGCTGGTGTATGGTGAAAATAAAAAAAAAAAAGCCACAGTATTATTCTGAAGCTTATTTGGAATAAAAAAAAAAATTAGTAAATACAAAGTGTGTAAGATCATGGTTTCAAGTAATAAAAGTTAACATTATAGTCATGACAAATACCTGAAAGAAGAAGTAAAATGAAGGATGAGATTGTAGGGGTGAGCTTTACAGGATTATCTGCCTTTAGCAAGAGTTTTTATAAACATCTTGGGAAAACAAAAACCATGGGAAAACCTATATTCCTTCCTTTCACATAGAAAAAATCCTCATATCCATAGGCTTGTTTTTGTCTGTTTAAGAGAGTGAGCAGAGTGGTCTGTTGAAAATGTGGTTTGAGGGAAACATCAGAGGAATGGAAAGTTATTGAAATTGCCAAGGCCATAGGCAAGTGGCATAAAACCGGCAAACACTGCAGCTATAGAAAATTAAGTACTTCAGTCAAAGGGAAAATACTGGTAATAAGGCAGATGGTAGAGATGAATAAACCTATGGAAGCAGAAGTAAGTTTTAAAATCGTGGTAGAAACATCAGGATTCAATCTGTTTGGGGAAACATTATGCACAAAACTTCTAGCATACGCAGTAAAATAACAGCTGTAGAAAACACATTATATCCCCTCCTATTTAAGGAGACAAAGTATCATGACCTAACTTGTACACTAGTTGGAGGAACAGCTAATCACTGTCAGAATCTCATTTCGTTTACCTTTGGTCATTAGTAGTGTTACTTCTGTCCCCTTAGCTCAGCAGCAGCGTCCAGTTTTATTTCACCAAAGAGTGCAAAGACCAAAGAGAAGTACCTCTGGGCTAAAGGCTCTTTTTATCTGAATAATGTATCATATTCTATTTAGTTTCTTTAAAGTGGTTTATGATGCAGATGCATACAAGAAGATGTAGTGCAATATGACCAGAGTAATTACAATAAGAAAGAACTTATAAGGAAGCTTAAGTTGTCAGGTGGTCTTTTGTTGCAGCCCTGTCTATGAAATAGTCTGATAGTACTCAAGGAAGTCAGATTGTATGGCTCTTCCATAAAATGCTCTGGTCAAATTCTTATATGACTTGAGAAAAAGGGAGCACTCAATAACACAGTCATGCTATTAACTTCCATCGGAATGTGTACTACATTCTGTGAAAATTTTGTAACTTTCAGGGCCATTAGGGTTACTAAATCTACTCATTTTAATACTTCGTAAAAAATTGCTATGTGGATTATAAGTAATGTTTCAAAACTAATCCTGTCATGTCATATGCTAACTCATTCCTTTGACATCATCAAGCAAAACCGGTCTAAAAAGCTGATGTTTTTTACAGCCTATAAAGGTCTATTATGCATATAAAATGCATTAATGCAAAAAATTAATTCCACCATTTTTCGAAGGCTTTTATCTAATTACAGTTGTTTAGCCATACTCGCAATACCTGGCCTCTGAAGAGGGATAAAACAGTTATAAAACCAGGGATCTTACAGCCTAAGGATCTTCTTTGAGGTTTAAGCTCCTGCACTGTGAAACCCTTAATTATCCTGAATGTCTCAGTTGAGGACAGGACCTTCTCCCTTAGGTCCAGAAGAGAAAGATCTATTCAGAGAAGCAAGGCTAAAGATGCAGGTGGAGCCTGAGCTGTACAGGGTCCTGAAAGTATGTTTTCTTTCCTTTGCGGTATGGTAAGGTGTGGCTGTTTGTTAGGCTGCTTCTTTGTCCTGGGTGGACTGGATGGGAGTTGAGTGCAATCTGGAGAAGCCAGAGAAAGAGAGGAAGCTTATACTTTTCTGACAAGTATATGACTTGAACATAGAATAGTTCTTGATTTTTAATTTAGCGGAGTTCTTGACTTTGTTTTCCATTATGTGTGTATATGTGCTCAGGCTGCGTAAATTGTTTTACTCTTACAAGAAGAGTCAAAACATATTTATAAAATAAGATGTGTGTAATTTATTAGAGGAAAATGCACAAGACTATCAGCAAATCTTCTGCATAATTAGAGTAGTAATGTTGCTGTGCCGGAGTCAATAAAGTTTTAATTTGCTGCACTCGATGCACCCTGGTGGAGGTCCTCTTGCAACAGGTGGCTGAGCTGGGGGACGCTGTCAATAGGCTAAAAGATGTCAGGGAAGCTGAGAGGAAGCAGGAATGCTTGCTCCAGGCCCGTACTGTGCAAGGGCCTCAAGCTTCCCCTCTAGCTCACGGGGTAAAGAAGGAGGCCATTAACCCAGGAAGCTGGGAAATAGTAACAACAAAAAAAGGAAGAAGAGGACAATTAAAAGCCAGGGGATTCCCCCTAAATCTGTTGTCCCTACCGAGAACCTCTTTGCTGTCCTGCAGGGGTATCATGAGGAAACACACTCGCACCAAAAAGAACTGGTTGATGCCCTCATAAAGAAGATCTCTACTGGTGCTACCAGGAAAAAACAGTGGGTCGTAGTAGTAGGGGACTACTTTGAAAGGAACAGAGACAGTGTTAGCCTGACCCAGTCTCAAGGGAGGTGTGTTGCCTACTGGGGGCACGGACCAGGGATGTGGCAGAGAGGCTGCCTGCTCTAGTAAATCTCACTGACTATTACCCACTTCTAGTGATTGATGTGGGTGCTAGTAATATAGATAGTAGCAGCCTGGGGAACATAAAGAAGGACTACAGAGGCCTGGGGGAGGTGGTTAGGGGCTCTGGACCTCAGATTGTCTTTTCATCAATTCTACAGGATAAAGGGGAGGACCTGAAAAAAGCTAGGATTGGACAGGTTAATAAATGGTTAAAAGGGTGGTGCCATAGTCAAGGGTTTGCGTATCTAGAACATGGGACCCAAGCTTATAGGCCAGGTCTAGTGGGGGCTGGTGGAGCTCGTCGAGCAGTTTTGGTAGGAGGCTTGCCAGACTGGTCAAGGATGCTTTAAACTAGATGTGTTGGGGGAGGGGGGCACCATTCCATCTCGACACAACCAGTCAGTTGCCAGCACCTATAATAAATGCTCGGAGCAATGTAGAGGTATTACAGCCTCTCCAGCCAATGAGCCGGCTTCAGTTGGAACTCAGCTCAGATGCCTCTATATAAACGCTCTTAGCATGGGGAACAAACAAGAAGAATTAGAGATGTGTGCACGTCTGCAGGGGTATGATATAATAGGCAACACAGAAACGCGGTGGGATGGTTCCTGTGACTGGCGTGTTGGAATGGAAGGTTACATTCTCCTTAGAAAAGACAGGCCTGGCAGACAGGGAAGGGGAGTTGCCCTTTATGTTAGGGATAGGCTGGAGAGTATGGAACTCTGTCTGGGGACAGGTGAGCAGTCCACAGAGAGTTTGTGGGTCAAGGTCAAAGGGAGAAGGGCGATGGGAGACATTACTGTGGGGATCTGTTACAGACCGCCTGATCAAGAAGAATCTGTGGATGGAGCACTCTATAGACAGATAGGAACAGCCTCATGCTCGCAGGCCCTTGTTCTCATGGGTGACTTCAACCACCCTGATATCTATCAGAGCAACGGTACAGCCCAGCACAAAGAGTTCAGGAGGTTCCTCGATTGTGTGGAAGACAACTTCCTTCTGCAAGTAATAGAAGAGTTGACAAGGAGAGGTGCCACACTTGAGCTCATGCTCACCAACAGGGAAGGACTCGTTGGAAATGTGATGTTCCAGGGCAGCCTTGTTGGCAGCGGATCACGAGATGCTCAAATTTGAGATCCTCAGGACAGTGAGAAGAGCGTGCAGCAAGCTCACTGCCCTGGACTTCAAGAGAGCAGACTTTGGCCTCTTCAGCATCCTGCTTAGTAAGATTCCATGGGATATAGCCCTAGAGGGCAGGGAGGCCCAAGACTGTTGGTTGATATTCAAGGATCACCTGCTACAAGCTCAGGAGTGTTGCATCCCAACTAGAAGGAAGTGCAGCAGGAGGGCCAGGAGACCTCCTTGGATGGATAAGGAACTGCTGAGAAAAAATCAAATGAAAAAAGAGGCTTATAATAAGTGGAAGCAAGGACAGGTGGCCTGGGAAGAGTACAGCAATGTTGTCCGGGAAGCTAGGGACCAGATTAGGAAAGCTAAGGCCCAGTTAGAATGAAACTTGACTAGGGATGTTAAGGATAACATGAAGGGATTCTATAGGAATGTAGTGAACAAAAAACAGACTAGGAAGAATGTAGGCCCCCTCAGGAAACTCTCGGGAGAACTAGCTACCCTGGATTTGGAGAAAGCTGAGGTTCTGAATGACTTGTTTGCCTCGGTCTTCAGTGGCAAAGGCTCTGATCGCACCACCCAAGTCTTGGAAGGCAGATGCAGGGACTGTGAGAATGAAGACCTTAGGCTCACTATAGGAGAGGATCTGGTTCGAGACCATCTTAAAAACCTGGATGTACACAAGTCCATGGGTCCTGATGAAATCCATCTGTGGGTCCTGAAGGAGCTGGCAAATGAAGTTGCTAAGCCACTGCCCATCATATTTGAAAAATCATTGCAGTCAGGTGAAGTTCCTGATGACTGGGAGAAGGGAAATATAACCCCCATTTTCAAGAAGGGGAAAATGGGTGACCCCAGGAACTACAGACCAGTCAGTCTCACCTCTGTGCCTGGCAAAATCTTGGAGCAGATTCTCCTGGAAGGCATGCCAAGGCACATGAAAAACAACAAGGTGCTTGGTGAGAGCCAGCATGGCTTCACTAAGGGGAAATCCTGCCTGACCAGTTTGGTGGCCTTCTATGATGGGGCTACAGAACTGATGGACAGAGGTAGAGCAGTTGATGTCATCTACCTGGACTTGTGTAAAGTGTTCGACACTGTACCGCACAACATCCTTGTCTCTAAATTGGAGAGACATCAATTTGATGGATGGACCACTCGGTGGATGAAGAACTGGCTGGCTGGCCGCATGCAAAGAGTTGTGATCAATGACTCAATGTCCAGCTGGAGACCACTAACGAGTGGTGTCCCTCAGGGATCGTTGTTGGGACTCGGTGACATGGACAGTGAGATTGAGTGCGCCCTCAGCCAGTTTGCTGATGACACCAAGCTGTGCAGTTTGATTGATATGCTGGAGGGAAGGAGTGCCATCCAGAGGGACCTTGACACACTTGTGAGGTGGGCTGAGGCCAACCTTATGAAGTTTAACCATGCCAAGTGCAAGGTCCTACACCTGGGTTGGAGCAATCCCAGGCACAGCTACAGGTTGGGAAGATAAGAGATTTAGAGCAGCCCTGTGGAGAAGGACTTGGGGGTGTTGGTTGATGAGAAACTGAACGCGAGCTGGCTTCAGTGTGTGCTTGCAGCCCAGAAAGCCAGCCATATCCTATGCTGCATCAAAAGCGGTGTGACCAGCAGGTTGAAGGAGGTTATCCTGCCCCTCTACTCTACTCTCTTGAGACCTCACTTGGACTATTGTATGCAGTTCTGGTGTCCTCAATGTAAAAAGGACATGGAATTTTGAATCTCATAAAATGAATTTTAGACTTTTGAGGAATAGTCATCAGAGCGAAACAGAGTTCAGGAGGGAAGTGTAAATAGAATCAGCTTTGAGACAGCCTGCTGAAAAAAAGTTAACTCGGTAAGTATGATCCTCATTGGCTTAAAGAGACTGATGTGCCTAACTGTTCTTCCAAGTTACTAGTCATCCTGAAAACTTTGACCATGTCTTTGCTTCTAGATCAAGTAGAAGGTGAGATTCAGAAGCAATTTTCTCATTAAATTTATCCTGCCTTGAAAAAAACCCAAACCTCTACAGAGTATAAAATGAACCATAAGACTAAACTTCTACCAATACTTTGAAAAAAAGATAATCTTTCCTGAATTCTACAACATCCACCTGAAAATGATGCTCCTTGATATATAACCCATACATTACATTTTACTTTGTTATCATATGCAAATGGTTGATGTGCTGTTCAAAAATGTTTCATTGTTATCTTTTCTTTTCAAAATTAGGTAAAATCCTTATCTGTGTTCTTATATAGGCCAAAGTTATGTACTTTGCGCTACCCCCCTTATAAGCCAATCTCATTTTATCTGATTAGTTCTGTAGTCATAATCTGCTGTAAAATCTGTCTGGAATATTTCCTTGTTGTGTGACTGTGTGATTATGCATCCTGAATAAGAAGAAAATTATATTTAAAAAGAAAAATAGGCTAAAAAGAAACACATGCTCTCAATGGTTGTGTAAACTGGGTTCTGAATAGGACATTCCCCCTACAAATCATAACAGATAAATATAAATGTTTAAAAACTCACTTTTTTCATTTACCAGCGCTATACTGCTGAGGGCTGTGGGAGAGGCTGAGTCCCAGCACTAAAGCTCGAAGTGTGTTTAGGCTGTGGACAGAGCTTCCATAGACAGGCATGGAGGCCTAGCATGAAGGGTGGAGTTAACAGTGTTCAAAGAAGGAACACAGAGGTACAGGGAGGTAAGGCTTCTGTCCTACAAAATATTTTGCTGAGATGACTACCTCCAAAGTCCTTCTGAAGAGAACTGGATTATCACTGTTTATCTGTTGCAGAATGGCTCTAAGAGCAAGACCATGGAGCCTTAGAGGCCTTGTGGGAGCAAGGCAAGGTGTAGGCCTCGCAGGTAACCGGATACCTGATGTGGGAGGAGAATGTGAAGGAAGCTGTGTAGAACTAACCAATACTGTTCTGACTAGTATGCGTGCCTAAACATCACACGGATTTAAGCTAAGTGCGCCACAAATAAAGTAGAAGTTTGCTTATCACCCATATTGGATTGGCCTGTCTTGCTTCTCCTCGCCGCTTACATTTATCTTTCATTGAGTCATAAATAGGGTTGGAAAAGACCTTAAGATCATTTAGTTCCAACTCCCCTGCCATGGGTAGAGACACCACACACTAGACCATGTCACCCAAGACACTGTCCAACCTGGCCTTGAACACTGCCAGGGATGGAGCATTCATCTTCACCTTTCTTTTGCATGAAGTCAATGAACAGTAAGAGGAACGAATGTGACAGTTCTGTTATTGGAAAAATGTTCATTACAGAACTAAGGATAAAAAAATTTAGTTGATTTAAATAGTCAGATTATACCTAAATATTCTGTTCCAAAAATGTCTTTGGCTAAGGAAGAATTGTGAAATAGGCCTGGATCTAATAGTGACAGATTATTTTATTATAGGGCTGAATCATATAATAAAGATCAATCATTTGTTCTCTTTTATTGTTTAAGCCAGAAAGACTTGAATGCTTGTTAAGATTCTGAGGGAAGGGGAGTAATTTGTGTCAGTAATTCAACATCAGATTTTCGTGATTTAAAAAAAAAAATGCAGCATTTATTTTTGAAATCTAGACATAAAGGCCAGATTGATTTAATATATGCCAGTTTTGCTTCTGTTCCTTCATTGAATCTGGGTACCCTATTTTCTATAGAGACACTGAAGAGCCTAGGAAATTTCATTCTATCACATTACAGTATCACTAACGTCCTTCCCTGTAACTTTGACATTTAGGAATGTGTATCAGAATCTGTAATATGTTTGGTTTGACCACAAAATCCAGGAAGCATAAGTTTGTGGAATACATCAACGAATACTTTGATTTTAAATAGATATATCGCTTCACTTAATCACATCATACAAAGAATTCCAACAACAGTAAGAAATTCTCTTCCTGCATAATAACCTTTTCAAGATGGTTGAGACATTTTTAATTCATTGTCTGGCAAGGGACAGTAAAATAGATTTTTAAACATGGCAAAGCAGCTTTGATTTCAATCTTGGAGTAACAGTTGAAATTAGAAGAGGATTAATGCATGTATGAAGGAGAGAGAAACAGAAATGCTTTGCCAGGGTAAAATCAGACAGCAAAAGTATAAATGAGAAAGCAAAAGCAAACTGCAATCTCAAAGAGATTTCTTTTGAGTTTTGTTTGTGAAATTTTCTCTAACAGGACATAAATTATTAAGTTAACTTAGGCTAAATATTCCACGTGTTTGTTGTTGAAGAAGTAGTGGTTTTACTACTTTTATAGTCTGGAAGATTAGATGGAAGAGATAAGAATTAAAATCACAGGAAAGTTTACAAGTAGCAGCATATGTGTTATATGTCTTCTCAGGGTTTAAATAAAGCTATATTCATAAATACATAACTTCACAAGTTGCTCCTGAAGTATAACTTTTAACTCCTGAAAATCTGTTTACCCAACATTAATAAATCACAGACAGTTATTTAAGAATATTCAGAACTGTGAATATTCATATTTTGGGTATCAGATTAGTAGTTGTCACCATAGTTTGGTATTGTTTTTCAATCTGAATACAATAATACTCAGAACTATAAACAAGCCTTAGGTAGGAAAATATGAAAGTGAGCACTTTCTTAAAGAGTTTTACATCTACCTATGATACGAGAATATGTGAACGTAGCACTGTAGTATTATGCCCCTATGCCACACATTCTTGAGTCTACAAAACCAGCAATTGTAGGGTGCTTACAAGAAATCTGGAGAGGAATGTTTTACAAGGGCATGCAGTGATGGAACAAAGGGGAATGGCTTTAACCTGACAGAGGGGAAATTGAGATGAGATCTTAGGCAGAAGTTCTTCCCTGTGACGGTGGTGAGGCACTGGCACAGGTTGCCCAGAGAAGACGTGTCTGCCCCATTGCTGTCAGTATTCAAGGCCAGTTTAGATGGGGCTTGGAGCAACCTGGAACCGGAAGGTACTCCTGCCCATGGCAGGTGGTTGAAACTGGATGAGCTTTAAGGTCCCTTCCAGCCCAAACCATTCTATGATTATATGGCTCTAGGAGTCTAAGATTCTATGATATTTGTTCATGGACTGCCAGATGGATGTAGTGATCAGTTGGACCAAGGTTTCCAGCTACATATGGACTTCCTTTGCATTGTGAGATGCTGAAAATAATTTTGAGGGCAATCAGGAGAAGATGTATCTAGACAATTCAGTGCAAGAATTCAAAGCCTTAGTAACATAGCTACTTTCTGTTCAGCTGACCATAGCTATTGTTTTCTACTTGGAAATAATGTAGAAAGCAATTCAGTCTCCTATGTCCAAGTATGAATGAAGTTATTTTGACAGCCAATTTAATCTGCATTGTCAAAAGAGATGTGGGAAAACTGCAAGGCTTTCCCACTGTAAGTGAAATAGGGACATAAAAATTATGTTCCAAACAAACACACATGTAACAATGAAAAGAAATAAAAGAATGAAAGAAAGAATTTTTAATCTTAAAACTAGTTTTTATTTAGGCCATATGCTATATATCAGTCACAACTTACATGAACCAAGGGATGGGAAGATGTTCTTAGTCTCTCACAACTGCATGGAAATCTGCAGGGAAATAGAAATAAATGTGAAACTAACATTAATTTATTCCTTATCTTAGCATATGTGGTGTCTGTTCAGGGAATGCTATTTATATTACCATATGGACAGATAGCACGCTGTACGGGCTGATAATACATTAGAAATAACACAAATAGCCTTCTCATGTCTGAGCTCTCCCTATGCTCTAGAAAACTACATGTGACCTTAATCCACTGTGAAAACATGACTGCAATCTGATTGAAACATAGAAGGTAACTAAAATGTGAATGTTACAATATAAGGCAAGCTGATATTTTGCTAGGGTTTTATTTTTGTAATATTTAGAAGATATAAAAAAAACCAGTACCCAAGATAAAGGGTATGAAAAAGGGGAAAAGAAAATAAACTTATGATTAAAGGAAGCCGAAATAAAGCATAGCCAAAGGTCCTTCTGAAGCAAAAGTTCTATGAAATGTATGGATTTGATTACCTATATCCCATAAACTCTTAAGTAGTCATTTATTTTACTGCAGGACACTAACTAAATGAAAATATGAGTTTTCATTGCTAGCAGCTCAGCAGAACATCACGTAATACTGACTTTACAATCAATTTGTACTCTGATTACATTGAAAGCAATGTATTTAGGGTCAAAGTGCTCATCACTATACACCTTTCTCATAATGAAGACTAAACAAATTCTACAGTGAAAAAATGAAAGCATTGAACCTATCGTTATTAGAACAATTTCATTTTAAAATATGAAATACGGTTATTTCACTGTTCTCTCTCAGAAAGAAATATCCAAATGAGAAAGTCCTTTGTGGCTTTCAAAATTAACTGACTCTCCTGATGGCAGTCAAACCCCAGAACCCAGCTATTCTTTTCCATTAAAATAATACCTCCACTTCCTGGAAAGGGAACTGCTTTATTGGTGGGGATGAGAATTGAAAGCCACTAGTAACGTCAGTCCCTTTGCTAATTGATTTTAGTTAATCTTCTGAGCACTGTCCTACTCTCTCAGTTTAATATTAATTAGCTGCTGCATTACTGACTATTATACACTAGTGACATAAAAAGGAAGTTTTTCTGAACCTTATATTAAATTTGAAAATCAAGCTGGGATGCCTCTCTAGACGGGTATGGTGCTCACAAACAAAAATTAATTGGTGTCAGTACAGCACTAACAATGTCTTCTGACATAAAGAAGGATATTATAAGGCTTTACATCTTACCAAAGAAACACTGTCAAAACTAAACAGGAAACATAATAGTGTACTACTGATTTAATGAAAGGAGTCTGTGAGTCAGCCTTTCTCTTTAATTCAGCATTAACAGCCTCTGTCTTCTGCAACAAATCATGTATTTACCAGGAACTTACCTGTCTCTTTGATAAAAGAACAATGAGAAAAAGGCTCTAGTAATGTTCAAAGAGTTCAATGCATTCTTAATCTGAATTATTTGACCAAACAATTCTTGGGAATGATCAAACAGCATGCAAGATCATTTCCAACTCTTTGCAAGTAGCGTGTCCTGTAGAGCCTTGGATAGTCTCTTTGGAGTTAAAGGGCCTCATTTAGCTGCACGCTTGACTTGCAACATTCCCTTTACTCTGAATTTTGCATGGCAGGTAGGAGACGTGAGGAAATCCTCCTTCCACTATTTGCTTAGGGTATTCTTATGCTGCTGAAGCATATCATGAAGCATTGCGCCATCTGTGCCAACCAGAAGGAATGGAAAAATAAAAAAAAAAAAGGCAAGAAAGTGGATACACTAAAGTCCTGGTTGCTCAAACTGGTTTTATATATGTTTCTACAAAGAAGTAATTGTGTAGCAAATCTGGGTATTTGAAATCTATGCAAAAAAAAACTCCAAAACCATACTCTGAGTTTTATGGGGCAATAAATGGTATTAGCATTCTGCACCGGGTCAACTTTAAGATAGCTCTGAAGCAATAATACTGTCTCTTGTTATAAACAGGACACCACTGTGAAAGGACCATTAACCTCAAACAGTATTGCATGGTCCAGCAACTCACTCTAAAAGTCTATTAGACATCTTCTCTTCTGAGTTTTAGCTACAGTTTTTGTGAAAGAACAGTGGTGAAAAATAAGATAGGATCACTAGCTCTGCTGAATATGGTTTTACTGGTAAATTCAGGAAATTTCTTTCACACTGTCCTTAACCAGAGAGCAGTCACAATCTGTTGCAAACCCTGATTTTTCCTGCCAAAGCAAACAGGCTTCATATTTTGGAAAGGTAGACTTGGAGCTGGGGCAGTAGTATTGCCCTCTGCCAGTTCTGGAGATTTGAAATTATCCTGACCAGTGACTGGAGTGAGAAGAAACATCAGGCATGCTGCAAACCCATGGACCATAATCACAGAGAAAGCGCACCATGGAAGGTTTAGCTTAGGAGAAAATTATAACGGCCCTGGATCTTCTACAAAGCACAGATCAGCACCACCCCTGCTTGACTTCACTGCTGAATCCAACAGTGTCATCCAGCTTCCAACAGCCTTCTGAGTTATAGTAGTATTATGGCTCTGAGCACTTCTGGCCCTGAAATGGAATGCAAATGTTGAGAACCCTCTGGCAATGGATGTAATGCAGCCCCTCCCATGTGGGCAGTGACAGCCTCAGACATTTGCACTTCAGACACTTCCAGATGCAAAACTCCAGATGCTCCTGATTTCTAAGGTAAACTGAGTCTGTGTGCCGCTATGGGAATTGTGGCTTGCAGGACTGTGAAATTGTGGAGTGCAATGAGCTTATCATCCAGTAGTGAAGCTATGATACAAATCGACACCAGTTCACCAGCAGAACAATCAGCAGCACTTGCAAAATGTCCATCTTCAGCTGGCTTCTTGCCAGCACGTAGATTTAGTTTAGATATTAAGGAAAAATTCTTCCCTGTGAGGGTGGTAAGGCACTGTCACAGATTACCCAGAGAAGCTGTGGCTGCTCTAGCCATCAGTGCTCAAGGCCAGCTTGGATGGGGATAGGAGCAACCTGGTCTAGTAGAAGGTGTCCCTGCTTGTGGCAGGGGATTGGAATGGGATGAGCTTTAAGGTCCCTTCCAACACAAACTATTCTGGGATTCTACTATTCTGTGACACAATGTTTGATCTGATCTACCTGTTATTAAGAGAGCAAGGTCCCTCAAACTCATGCTGCTTGTGCAAATATATCTTTATATACAGTGGTAAGAAGATGACCTCTTTAGAAAGAAATAATTGGTGTGCCTGGCAGCAGGGTGAAGGGTCAACTGCCTGCTCTCACCTCCGCTTCTAGAGGGACAGTCCCACAATCAAATATGTCTCTGTCAGTCTTCAAGAGGATTATGCTCTACAGAAGAGTATCAGCTGGCCAAATAGGGAAATCCTCATTTCTCATTCATTGCATCATCACTTAATTTTTTCTAATAAGAAATTAACATTTAATGTTAATTAACACTTCATGTTAATTTCTTATACTCAATTTTAACTTTATCTCCTCTTCTACCACTTAGAGCTATATCAATGTATTTAATTCCTAGAATAATTTAGTCCTCCAGTAACCCCTTTTTTGTAGCAGCTGTTCTGTAAAATACCAATCACCTATTTTTCTGTGGACAGGAAAAGGAGGAAAGAAACCAAGGAAATAAAGTGAATTTTGGCATTAGGTCAGATTTAAAATGTTAAAAAACCTTTACCATTCCAAATATTTCCCAAACATTAACACAAAAGTTTAGTGTTGTTTAGTAAAACCAACCCCACACCCCAATAAATGGAGAGAAAGAAAAAGAGAATGTAAATAAAAATCCACTGATGGAGGTGCCTCTTTTATCACTTCTGAATTACAGTGACATGCTATTAAGGGCTTTTGAAATATTGAAGAAAACTGCTTACCTGATTTGAAGTCTAAGCAGATGTTTTAATCAAGTATGGTGTCACTTTCAATGGTAGACATTTCAATTTCAATTCATTAATAGAATGTCAAGTTTACATCTCACATCCAAATGACTGTTGCCTCAGGGCTATTCAGGTGTTAGAGCTGCGCTGTGGCCTAGCCTTCTGTTCTGCTCTGTGTCTGTGCCTGCTGATTTCCAAAAGCTCAGAAGGCAATTCTTAAGGAAACAAACTGGCATGTTTTTAATGAAAGGGGATTAAAGACTCTTGGTCAGGCAGTCAGACTGTAAAGGGGTCCCTCCTGATTTTGATGAAGTTTCTAGGACCTACGTGGTACAATAAAGGATGACAGTTGCAAATGCCTCTCTCTCTTATCATTAGATTAATGCTGAAAAATGTGACAATTTTAAAGGTTTAATACTGGGCTTAGAGCTGTAGTGCTGCTGCTAAGTGGATGCTTCTCTTGCTGAAAGAGCAATTCAACAAGAAAACTCATGTTGCTTCCTTTCTAAACTGCAGGTGTGGATCGATTTATAGTTCTAATTCTAGGCCATTACCTGGAACAGAGGATTGTCTTTTCCACATACACACATATTTGATTTTCCGTGACTTCAGTGACATTAACAGCTCTGAGTTAAGAATTAAGTCTTCACAATCCTTATGTGAAGAAGTCCTTTCACATGGCATCTGCATTTTTCCCTGTCTTACTATAGGCTTCAATCTTACTTGCGCATATTTCAACAAGATGATATGCACATGTTTTGTCTTTATAAACCCTCCCTTTCTGATTATTTGTCCAAAAAAAATGAATCCCCTTTCACTTTTCTCCGAAGAACCATGAGGTTCAATAAACCCTTTTAAAATTCTTTAGGCTTCAGAACTGTATCATACACATCACATTTCTAGAGATACTTCTGTTCAAGCAACTTTTCATTGAAGTAATTTTGGTTCAAAGCAGCTCTGTCTTTTGAACACACTTGTCTTTAACGCTGTGCATTTTTTCTATTTAATTTTATTTATTTAATGCTAAGTCTGACTGAGATGGAGTTAATTTTCTCCATAGTGCTGTGCTTTGTATTGGTGTTGAAAGCACACCATTGTTTTAGTTACTGCTGAGCAGTGTCTGCTCAGCAGCAAGGGTGTCCCTCCATCGTTCCCTACTCACTGGTAGGCTGTGGATGGGCAAGATCTTGGGAGACACAGCTGGGACAGCTGACCCCAGCTGATCCAAGGGATGTTCCATGCCATATGCCATCTGCTCAGCAATAAAAGCTAAGAGAAAGGAGGAATGGGGGGACATTCATTATTACGTTTTTCTTCTGGAGCAACCACTACACATACTGAAGCTGTGCTTCCCTGGAAGTGGCTGGATATCACCTGCTGATGTGAAGTAGAAAATAAATCTTCAGCATGCAGCCTATGTTTTTGCTTTATTAAACTACCTTTATCTTGACCAATGATATTTTTGTGTCTTATTTTGTCCCTTCCTTTCTGTTTCTTAACTATACACTACTTGGATAAAGTGAGTTTATACCTGCTTTGTTGTCACTTCAACCAGATCTAAGTTTTCAAACCCAAGTTTTATTTTAAGTTTAGGAAAATAGTTTGTTTCAATAAAAGGGATCATAATAACTTGCTTGATAGCATTCTGTATCTGGACAGAAAACAAAAAGGCAGCTGTCTTCCACTGATATGTTCAGGCAAGTAGGAACAATCTTAGAATCACTGAGTAGTTAGGATTGGAAAGGACCTTAAGATTATCTAGTTCCAACCCCCCTGCCATGGGCAGGGGCGCCTCACCCTAGGCCAGGTCGCCCAAGGCTCTGTCTGACCTGGCCTTGAACACTGTCATGGATGGAGCATTTACCACTTCTTAGGGCAATGTGTTTCGTCACCCTCACAGTTAAGAACTTCCTCCTTATATCCAACCTGAACTTACTCTGTTTGAGTTTGAACCCATTACCCCTTGTCCTATCACTACAGCGCTTGATGAGAGTCCTCTGTCATCCTTGTAGGCCTCCTTCAGATACTGGAAGGCTGCTATGAGGTCTCCACGCAGCCTTCTCTTCTCCAGACTGAACAGCCCCACCTTTCTCAGCCTGTCTTCATACGGGAGGTGCTCCAGCCCCCTGATCAAACCCGTGGCCCTCCTGTATTTACTCCAACAGCTCCATATCCTTCTGTAGTGGTTTAAGCCCAGCTGGCAACAGAGAACCACGCAGCCACTCGCTCACTTCCCCATCTTCCTCCCCCCACTCCTGGAGAATCAAAAGAATGTAACTCCTATGGGCTGAGATAAGAACAGTAAAGTAACTAAGGTATAACACAGAACCACTACTGCTGCCACTAGTAATAATAATGATACGAGAAATAACAAGGGAAGAGAATACAACCGCTCACCACCAGCTGACCAATACTCAGCCTGACTGGAGCACCAATCTAGCCCTTCCGTGTAACTGCCCCCAGTTTATATACTGGGCATGACGTGCTGTGATGGCACTGCACCATCTACTAAGAAGGAGAAAAATAACTGCTACTGCTGAACCCAGGACACATTCTTATGTTGAGGACAGCAGAACTGTACACAGTACTCCAAGCAGGGTCTCTTGAGAGCAAAGTAGAGGGGCAGAATCACCTCCTTGAATCTTCTGGTCATGCTCCTTTTGATGCAGGCCATGTTACAGTTGGCTTTCTAAGCTGTGAGTGCACATTGATGGCTCATGTTCAGTTTCTCATCTATCAATACCCTCAAGTCCTTCTCCACAGGGCTGCTCTGGATCACTTCTCCTCCCAGCCTGTAGCTGTGCCTGGGATTGCCCAACCCAGGTGTAGGACCCTGCACTTCACATTCTTGAACTTCATGAGCTTGGCATTGGCCCACCTCATAAATGTGTCAAGGTCCCTCTGGATCACTTCCCTTCAGGTAACAACCGAACTACATAACTTAGTGTTGTTGGCAAATTTGCTGAGGTGTCCTCAATTCCACTGACGATGTCACCGGCAAAGATGTTGAACAGGATCAGTCCCAGCACCGACCCCTGAGTGACACCACTTGTTACCAGTCTCCAGTTGGACACTGTGTCTTTGATCGCAATTCTTCATGTGTAGCCATCCAGCCAACTCTTTATCCACTCAGTGGTCCTTCCATCAAATTTATGTTTCTCTGTCAGGAGTGAAGGTGATAAGATTTGCATGAAGAACAGTTTGGGAATGAGCTCTGAGGCCTTGGTGCTTGACAAGCCCTGGGGTGATGAGCTGGAACTTTGAAGGACAGGAAAAGTAGAAAAACAAGCCTTGGGGGGATGGGCCAGGATGTAGTTGTGGTGGGAATCTCAGTTGGAGTCCAGACGATGTGGGGTTGTGAGAGGGTCTGCAGCATTGTGATTGGACTATTTACCTGGAGGTTTTTACAGGGGCCAATGAGATTGAACACTGTATGTATGTGCAGCTTGGGAAAGTACCGAACAAGGGGATAAAAAGGGCTTGGTTGTAATAAAGTTGGATTTGAGTCTCAATTGGGATTTGAGTCTCCTCATCAACTTGAGTCCGTGTCGTGAAATGCCACATTTCTCCAGTCTACAGAGAAGTCATGCAGGGCAGTGTTGAACGCTTTGCACAAGTCCAGGTAGATGATGTTAACTGCTCTGCTCCTGTCCATCAGTTTAATAGCCCCATCATAGAAAGCCACCAAATTGGTCAGACAGGATTTCTCCTTAGTGAAGGCATCCTCTCTGGAGCTACTCACCTCGGCAAACGATATTCATACTTACACGTACATGTGACCAGCCTCTATCTGACATGCTGTAGAAAACTGTTATTTGATTCCTAATGACATTGACACAGTTCAAAAAGTTTGATGGCTTTCAGGGAATTATGAAAACCCCACAGAGGAAAAATAGATTGTGCACAAGTTTAATAGCAAGAAACTCACTCAAATTTACCCAGTTAATTGAATCAATTATGAAACTTTTTAAGACAGCTTACTGTTAACTTATTAAAAACCAATAAATGTGGAGTTAATATCTGCAGATCATCACTAGGAGTTTTTGGTTTTATATTTTTAAGTAACGCTTGGCGATGCTACTTCACTAAAGTCAGTGTAGAGTTCTTCCCTATTTCAATCCAAGTGAAAGCTTGGATTGAATTTTTGCTTACTTAGAATTTTGGACCTAATTCAAATTTAGCACAGGTGTAAGCACAATACTGATCAGATGTAGGAATCCTATAAAATGCATAATTTTTGGGTTTTTTTGTGTTTGCTTAAGAAGTCACAAAATCCAACAAAAAAGTGCTAGGGTTAGGCTATTAAAGCCAACTTGCAATTCACGCTTGCTTTCTAATATTGCCCAAATTAGTGGTTTTTAACTTGTCTCACTTGTGCTGGGTTCCCTCCATAAATCAGTGGAATAGGAGTGGTATGTTCACAGTAGTAACACTGCAATCCATTGAATTGTGATTCCCACAGTAGAATATAAAGTAAATCCCTCCTTTCTTAAAATTAAGGAAATTAAATGTAACAGCCTATAAGATCTTAAAATACTGCTGCCCCCTTCCTTTCAAGAATTAGAGGTCTCCATTAACGGCGGTGTAAGTGGATTTCATGCTCTGAGAAAAAGAAAACTGTAGTGTTCTGTTGTTACATCTTGCATACAGCTTTCTCTATAAGGCCAGTAAGAGGTGCAATTACCTTCCTGAGAGCATTTCTGAAGTCAGGTTTCCAGCAAACTGTATCCTATTATCTCCTCCAGCGCTCTGCAGATTCATGTTTTGTATCAGTGTGTTCTGCTCAAAGAACTGAGATCACACTGAAGCGAAGAGTCTTGCCTGAAAGGTTATGATCTCAGTGCTTGTGAGAGCGAGCCCAGGATATCGAGCTGCCTCCATCCTCTATCAACTCAAACAGGTACTAATTTCCTGCCCAAGAGCTTCCAAACTCATTGTAACTAGTGGGTGCTTCATTTCTGTATATCCAACTGTAAACTCTTTTGAACCAAGTTTTAATAAAATTACTGAGAAAATGTGTTTTGAAAATAAAGTCCTTTCAAATCTTTTTTTTTTGTGTGAAAAAAAAAATTAAAGCAGCTGAAAACACCAAAGAACTGTTTTGAAGCATGTCCCAAGCCTGAAAGGGCATTTTCCTCCTCTTTAGCTGTATTCTACTTACAACTGGGAAACCAAGAATTTTTTTCATTTGAAAGCCAAAGCAAACCTGAAAACTAAGTGCTAGTTATTTATTTACTTTTCCTTGCACCTGAACTAATATTCCTTAAATAAAATGATAAGTATGACTCAGATGATATAAATGCAAGGTTGTTCACCAGCCAGATTTGGTTTTATCTTCAGTTAAGAAAAACATTGTACAGGGCTTGTGAAGCCTGGTAGAAATAGTAAAAAAATAAAAATATTCTAAATCAATAAATCTCAGTAGACTATAAAGCCTTCCAGGACAGTGTAGGCACATTGACTGAAAATGGAATATTGTAGTGAAAAAAGTGGTTAAAATAACAAAAAACATAGTAAAAGCTATATTGATTTGTTACGCACTCCATCTAGCCAGTTACCCTGGCCATAATGCATTTATTTTTCATTAAAGTTGAGTGAAAAACATTTTTTTTTGTGAAGAACAATTTTCTTATTTAAAATGAACGTGAATAGAACTTTTCCCTGGATATATGTGGGATCCGTATGTTTTAAAAAATAAATGAAAAATTATTTAGAATTTTTTGTTTGTTGGGACACACAAAAACCACAGGGAAATCTTTCTTGTATAGCAGCAGGACAAAAAGACAGTGGTCTTTTATCGTTGGATTCCATCATGGAAATCTGGGGCAAAGGGAACTGCTTCAAGAAGTTTTGGATCAGAAACTTTCAGACTTCCTGAAGGTTATGCTGCCAGTCTGTGGCAGAGTTCTGTAAACAATCTGTGGCTTGGATCCTGCTGCTTTACCTCTAATCTAGATTTCTTCTGAAATGTAGTCTGTTGAATATTGTGTCTTATCCAGGGAAAAGGATCTCAGATATTTTTCAGACTGATGTGCTGTAACCATAACCACTGCCATAAATTTTGCCAAATATTTTCAATGCATCAGATAATCATAATGTTTTTTACAACTGCCATCATAGAGCAACTGGTATCTTGCCAGGTTTTTCCATTTAGATCTGATTTATTGAGTAGCTTATTTTAAAAAATACCATCACCTTAACCCAAAGCAGATCCAGAGAAGAATTTTTCCTTTTTTTTTAAATGGAAATTCATACTCAATAATATTGAATTTTAAAGGATGGATTCTAGCATAAACATATATTGGTCACTAAAATGCCAGGCATTAAATTAATAAACTTTGTTATATAAAGTTTTACCATTAATAATAATAATAATAATAATAATATGTCAAAAGAGTTGTTAATGAGAGAGAAAGATAGTCTCTGCTTGTTTTTTACATTAAATGTCTTCCAAGCATTTTGTCATGCAAAAATATGGGGATTACTTTTGCTAACTTCTCCCCATCTTTCCATCTATGTCAGAGCTTGTCAGAATTTTCAGCTGGGGGAAAATGGGGACCATTTATCAATTCTGCTTTCGAAAATCAAAGAAAAAACATTTCTGGATACATTATATGGCACTGAATTATCTTGCAAATGACTTAGAAGTGGCCACATATCACTGTCAGAAACCTGAAAAGCAATTTCTATCTGTAGCCATTTTTATTTTTAGCACTGAGCCTTTTACTGGTCTTTGAGTACATTGCATTCCTTTAGAATTGCAGCCCTTATAAAACTGAATTTTCATTGTAATGCCCTTTCTTCATAAGAGAGATGAAAAGAAACGCTAACCTGAGCCAATTTGCCCCACAAAGAGTGGTCTTGATTTGCCCCACAAAGAGTAGTCTTGATTAAACCCATTAGATTAATGTTAAATTCAAGGTGGAGTGGATACTCAACTGACTGCTCTCACAGAAAAACCTTAATGCATCATCTAATCCTGTTTTATACTACAGGCTGCCTCCAGTTTCAGTAAATAACTTCTGAAAGTATTGCTCATATTCACTGCCACAATAGTGTTTCAGGAAGAGTGAAGCTTCAGTTTTACAGAATGTCGCAGGTCCAAAAGCCACCAGTTCCCCCAGTCAGTGCAATGACATGTACCTGAATCCTGATACAGCAGGCTCAGGCAAGCTGTAGATGAGGGAACATGCTTATGGCATCCTACACTAGCCTCATCCTGACTGCAGAGCAGAAGCATCCCATATAAAGGACTGTAAGGAAAGCTGCTTTTAGCCAGACCTGCAGTACCAAAATGGGAATGGAAACAAATATTACTTCTGGGCTACTCTGACCTTTGGACTGTTACAAAAGAAAAGTGAAGGTCGCTTTTTCCATTTGATGCTTTCAGGCATGAATGCACTGTTATGTACATATTCTGAGACAGTATCTGAGGAAAGTGTATAGACTAGCATGAGAGAAAATTATTATAGAGCAACAAAAAATGACCAGTTGGTACAATTTAAAATTTCCCCCTCGTTTTCAGAATAATAACTAAAATGTAAATCTGAAAAACTGAATTAAAGATATGTGTGCACATCATTTGTTCATTATAAAAATTATATTCTGTAGTACTTCACATACACAGTACAATCATATGCAAAACTTCAGTTTTAAGGTATGATTTTGTCCAGAGATGGACCCTTAAGGGTAAAAGGAAAATTCTCACACTTTGCTGACAGTTTCAGCAACAAAGGGCATCTCTGACATATTTCACACAGTTCTTTGTCCCATCAAAGGAATCCATACTGTTAAAAAATGTATGTTTCAAATTATACTATATAGTAGTGTCCATTCACTTGTCCAGTTTTCAGTATGAAATAATTAAAGAAACATGAAATAAACAAATCCTTTAATAAAATACTAATAAACAACTTCATACACTGAAGTTGCTCAATTTCTGTAGGGGGTGACTTTCCTTTTAACATCTGCCAGCCTACATTTTTGTAATGCAGAAACACATCTTTACGTATTAGCAGAGAAAAAGACTGACAAAGTCTTCGCCAGTATGAAAACCTCTTTTTTGATCTTATTGTCCATGGAGAGTGATGAAAAAAATAACACTAATTTGCCTTTTGTATTTTCTGGTTGATGAAACATTACCAGTTGTCAGAGGATTTTTAAGTATTCATGAATACCAATGCTGTACAACATGGATAATACAAGTGCCTCGATTATTTATAACCCAAGACATCAAACTGGAGGCTCTGAGCCAGCCAAGCATTTAGTTAACATTCTAGCTCTTTTATTTTGCTTTGCTTTTTTGCTTATTTGTTTCCCTAGAAGAGATTGCCTTCTGTTTCTGAGACAAATTCATTGCTGAGAAGCATTTGTAAATGAGAAAGCAGTCTTGTTTCCTTGAGGTCTTTCTCTCAGCGTGTCATTTTAGGCTGACTATGGTCAGCTAACTTGTACTTGATGTTTCTCTTCAGTGGTACCAAGTGAAGCTGATGCCATTTTCTACATTGAATAGTGGCTCTGTGCTTTTGAAACTTGCCAATTAATAAAATGGGTATGTTACTTAAAACTTTGGGTTTTAGTTTTTGTGCATTAATAAAGGTCAAAAATATGTATAAAATCCTTAAAACTGTTTTTTTTTCCTGGAATTTGATGCAATTTAAATGTCATCCACAGACTTTATAATGATATTCTAGAAGACAACTGTTAAATCATAAAATGCAGGACATGTTTAGTTGGGTCAGCAGCTGTGTCCAAGATTTAGCTGCCTGGTTGCAGTGTTTCTGTGCTAATTATTCTCCCTTGCCATCTCATCTTTAGGCCTTTTGTAGTCAGCTTACATTTGTCTCTTTGCACGGAATCTTAAAACTGAAGTTCATAACCGCATTCTTCAGTTTTCTCAAGTAGCTTGTTTTGTGCTGCCTGAAGCACAATAATTAATCACCATAATTAATTTCTAATGCAGTCACTATAACAATGTTGAAATCTTTTTATACATTTGTTTTTATATTTTCAGTTTTCTGAATATTTATTCCCTTGTAGTTGACAGATATGAATCATGATAACATCTCACCTTATTTCCACTTGATGCAACAGTTCCCTTCATCTCTTTCTACTCATTTGCACAATCTTTTCTCAATGTGGAATTTGCTAATCAATCCTGATTTTATTCAAGTGGGCCTTGGAGTTGCTTGATAGATCCTGCTAAAGTTTCTTCCATAATTAGATTATTTACAAGCTCGCTCCCTCTCTCCACTGTGTACTCCAATGCTCAATACTGTATGAATTTGCATTGCAACATATTTTGCATCATCTGAAATGTTTGCATGAGGAAATCAAACTATCAAATTTGTATCTATAGATCTATTTTGAGAAACACATGCAACTAACTTACCTGTGGAAAATATTATTTCTATATCAAATTTGTTCAACATTTGCTAATGGGTGTAAAAGTTATTGGAAAAGGGGCAGAGGGAAGATAGATGTAACAACCAAGAAGGAAATTGATGCACAGCAAGATACAAGCTAGACCATGACTGTGTATTTCTCATTTAGAAACAGAAAAGATTTGTTTCAGGTTATTCTATAACACTCTCAAAACCTATTCTCATTCTTTGCTATGTTTTAATATTTCATTTGCATTTATTAACTTGCCATGTTCCATTACATTTTGCATCATTTGTACACTCTTTTGTTTCAGGCCTTTTGATACATTATTTTCATCTTTCAGTGCCTGAAGACAATCTGTTCTACAACCATTCCAGAAAACAGCTGCTTAATTAGCTGGATATATCTCTTCATTCTCTCCTTTCATAGAATAACAAAATCACAGCTTGGGTTGGGTTAGAAGGGATTTCATCCAGTCCCAGTCCCCTGCCATGGGCAGGGACACCTTCCAGTAGACCAGGCTGCTTCAAGCCCCATCCATCCTGGCCTTGAACATTGTCAGGCATGGGGCAGACACAACTTCTCTGGGCAACCTGTGCCAGCGCCTCACCATCCTCATAGCAAGGAAATTCGTCCTAATTGTATGCTCAGCTGAATTTACTACACTGTATTATGAGTATCTTTAGGATCTTCTTTTTGCTATTCAGCCCCTTGAAATCCTTGAAAAATTACTGTACAAGCTGAAGCTGAAAAAGCAGTGGAAAAAAAAAAAAAGAAAGGGAAAGCAGCAGTCAAGATGGAAGGTGATAGTAAGGATATAGGTAAGGTACTTTTCACAACAGATGACTTGCCAAAAGAGAGGAAGAATTAATGCTATTGTACCATGTGCATGTGCAAAAGTATGTGAGCCCTGAAGGGCTATGAAGGGGAAGTAGAAAGAGCTTCAGCTCAGAGAAAGCAATCTTGAGTATTGATTTGTTGTGGCATGATAGGAACATAGAGGTCATGACTGGTGAACACTGCTTATATACAATTATACATGTATCTGTGTCTTTTAGATGAAAGGTTCTGAGATACCACATAGATGATCGTTAAAAGCATATGTAAGTCTCTCTGAGCGTGCCATGTGTTATGCTTTGCAGCACATTTTTCTCAGCAGCAGTGTGTAAGCTGAAAAACTGCTTGGATTAGATACTGATATGAAAAAATAGTCCCATAACTTCCATAGCAATGTGCAATGGATGGGAACCTAGGTGACAGTTGATTTTCCCTCTCAGGACTGAGAGACATAACAAAGTATGTTTTTTGTCACAGTGTATTTGGTATAGTATATATGTGCATGTTCATTGTGACTGCTTTTTGGAAAGAGGAAAACATAGCTGAACAGCTTTTCTGTGACCTTCATACTTGGCCAACTGTGCAGCATGTCGCCAGTGCTCTCAGAGTGGACAGCAGTGAGATCATGAAAAACTGCACGGCTCCATGAGTAAACAATTAGAAATCTGTCATGAAACAGGTTATTCTGATAAGGGTATAAAAACAGGATCCTCTTGTGGCCATGGGAGAAGCCTCACCTATGGGTGAGTGCATTACATAGGAATTTTCCCAATTACCTGAGACTCCTGGCATTGGCTGCAGTGGGGCTTTCCAGCTGGAAGTGTGGGTCTGGATGGTGATACAGTGGTAATTGGTGATATATTTCTTCTTAATCTCTGTTCTTTCTATGCAGTGATGATTTGACACATTGCCAACTTTCTTCGGTACTTTACTTATATACATGTATCTCTGATTTGATATATTGTACTTATTTAGTACAGAGAGAGAGAGATATTTACCTGGCTCACATTAGTGTGCTTTCTTGCTTTAGTGTGCTTATTGACTTTAGTGTGCTTGTTTAATAAACTGTGCATATTATACAACTAGTGTGTGGTCATTTTGTGGTGTACCCTGCTGTCAGCAAAACATCATGGGAAAAAGGTAGTTGTGTGGGAAGCATTACTGTGGCACCAACTAGTAGTGTAGCAAAGTGATACATTCAAGCTTATGGAGTAGAGCTGTGCTGCTTGCATATTGATGCTTTAGCTTACATAAACATCCCTGTATTTTGGAGCTGCAGAAATCAAAATTCCTTATAGAGGTGTATAGGACACAGAGATTATTTATTATATCTTCACCATCTAAATAAACATCTCAAAAACTCCTCACTGGCATGCAAAATGACAAGTGTGACAGAGGAATCCATTTCCAGGGATTTTCTGGTTCATTTTTCTAAGAATGTTATCAAGCCATTGGATCAATACAGCTCCAGACCTGCTGACTCTAATTGCTTTGCACGCAGTATTGCCAGTGAGAGGATGCCTGGCCTGCCTTCCATGCTCCCTCTTACCTCTCTTTCTTCACAGGGAAAGAGACATCTGCAGTTATCTCCCCATATCTAGGAGAGGCTTTATCTCCAAAAAAGACATCACCTAAGGTCTATCAGTCTGAGGTCTGCGTAGGGAGACAGCATGTAACTAACTTGGTGTGCTATAATTTTTATAGTAAGGAGAATCCTACTGCAGATGGGTTTGGAGAGGTACTTTACAAGCCTAGGCCACCAGATGAAGTGGCAAGAAGTCTGTATCAGAAGCCTTTTACCTCTTTCTTTGAAGAGGATTTCCAAGAGGATTAGCCAATCCTAGTAAAAGGTGAGAAAACCCTAGGTTGTGTACATAGCAGCAGAAATTACAGCCTAATATATTTACTACAGCACAATTTATCCACTTAATAAAACCATACATGGTACAAGAAAAAAATATTCAGTGTAGAGATGTGTTTAGGTTTATTAGATTGTAAATATTCAGTGCTAGCAACTTGCAGTTACATATACAAGTTTTTATTTCCTGCTTTGAGCTACAATTTTGCAGCATCATATCTTTTTTTTGCCAGAAACAATTGCAAACTTTAAAGAGCTCGAAAGCATTCATCCTAGTCATAGTGTCCAACTGAACTTCGAAAAAATATAACTGTCCTTTTGGGGATGGAAATAAATGTTTTACTAAGCCTGTAATTTAATGATGTTTACAATTCAACCTGTACTGCTTATGAATAAGATACTAGATGGCCAAGCAACTACATGCAGAAATAACATAATATTGTTGCCCTGCAACTTTCATGTCCTGACATTGCTCTCATCAATAAAAACATGAAAAATTGTTCCATATTCAAAATAAAGCTGTATTAGTACAAGTTATTCTGTTTCACTCACAGATTATGATGTGACATCTTTACAGTCCACATGGAATTTGGAAAGGTACTAAACCTATGTATGTACCTTGAAAGATGTTAGGCCAATTTCTGTCTCAGCATAAGTCAATTCAACTCCAAATAATAATAGAGAGTATTTCCACAGGGATTCAAGCTGTATCTCAGTCAGCCTGGTAGGAAACAGGAAGACATCCTTTTGTGAATGTGCTAAACAGCAAAGTGAAAACAAAAAGCCAAGTAAGACAATAAAAAGAAGGGGAAGAGTAAAGACAGAAAGAAACAGATGAAAGCTCTGAATAATCCCTAAGGCTGGAAGGCTCTCTGAATCCTTTGTCTTTGCTTTACTTGTCTGCCTCTGACAAGGAATGAAGGATGGCTTTGAGTGCTGGCCAGTTTGCATTTCAGATGGTCAATGTAGTCCAGTTTAGCTCCTTCAGTAATAGAAGCTAGGGATGGTACACCATGCAGCTTAGCTTCCTTGACAAACTCTGCTTCAGTAATAGAAAAGGATAGAGAAGATGGAGAGTCATTATTCATAATTGTTCATGATGTCATTTATGAGATTAGCTACTGATGAGAAAGTACAATAAATACCTTGTGTGTGAAAATCAACCACAAACATCCTTGAAAGAAGATGATATGAATAATGTTTTAGAAGGGAAAGGAAGAACAAGCTGTCCCCCACTAGTACTCTTGATATGCCAGTGCCATGACCTGGGTTTTTATAGTGAAAAAACCCACACCTGAGCAAGAGAAAACTGTCTGCACTGAACAACACACATTTCCAGCTGGAAACCTCTATTTCCCATAGCAATTATGAGGTCAGCTAAACTTAGGCACTTCTGGTCTTTGTCCCACATAGGAATACAAGTAAAAGTCACCAACTATTTTCCATTCATGAGACTGCCCTATTATCTCACAGGTGAAGAAGTAATTTCATTTCCCTACGAACAGGCACCTGAAGTTGGTTTTTGGTCAAAAATAAAAGGTGTAAAATGTAATAGTGAAAGAGAAAATAAGAATAGATTTTAAGGCAAGTTTTGAGCAAATTAGTGATTCAGAATAAATACAGGTAGCTTTTTCTAAGTGCATGCTTTAGTGTTGCTGAATGAATTGTGACAGAGTATGCAAAGTGCTATGAATCAAAGCTGTTTGAAAACAGAAAGCAGAATGAGGGGACACAAGAAATGGGGATGTTGTCTCAAAACACTGAGCTGCTCGGAAGCCTTTCATGTGACAGTCTGCAGCTGCTAAAGCTGCAACAGGTGGGACCCTCTGCAGAGCCATATGTTACCTGTAGCATAATATCTTCCACAGATGGAAGTTTCATAATTGCAGCTCTCTTCTACATGAAGAAAGAAGATAAATAACAATAGCATTCAAAAATGTGTTTAATCTTAAATGGGTATTTACTTGAAATTCTGTGACATACCAAAATTTCTAACCACCACAGATTTGTCAGAGAATTCTTCACTGCTTACTAATCTATCCACATGACTTTTTTTCCTCTGATTGCTGGAACCATGCTTCTGGTCAGAAGGCCAGATCAGCTGTCCTAGCCTCTAAGAAAATTTGAATTCAGATTTGGTTTTCCACTTAAAACTAAATAATACACTCCAAATGAAAAATATTTTTATAAAGAAAAAAAAATTCATATAAAAAATGATAGAAAATAACACGTGTTGTTATTTTATGAAGGTAAAAAACATTCCTGGAAGTCTAGGGGATGCCTTACATGAAATGAAGTTTGAGCTTAATAGAAATTTTTATCCTGGTGTTTTTTTTGTAGCTAATGAAATTTTAATAGCCTGTTGAGGAGGATTTTAAACAAACTAATATGGCAATTTATGAAAATGAGAGACATGAAAGCAGTGAAAAATACACTTACTACATAGCTTTGGATCACAGTTGTAAACTTAAGTGAATTCAAAGAACATTTCTACTTGTAATATGCATTTCATATAAAGTTAAAAACTTGCAATATATCTTCTTTTAGAGGGTAGAAAAAATTTATTACCATCAGCTGCACCTATTTTGCTACTCAGGAAGAACTGCAGAAAACCTGATTTTTACATCTCCAGAATTACAAATTTTCTTTTGGAACTACTTATTCTCATGAGAAACAGTTTGACTACTTGTTTGCAAAATGTTTATCAGCTCTAAAGAAGTCATTAGATTGCTATTCCAACACTGACCTTCAGGTCAGAGAGGGTTTACTGATCCTAATATCATAAGTGAGATCAGTGAAGCAGTGAAATATTTTAGGCAGCTAACACTTTCCATGAGAAAATTCCTGCTATTTACAACTACCATCATTTCAAGCAAAATATTTGAGCTACAAACCACCAAATGCATCTCCTATACATAAACTGTGTTAATTTCTCTTTGCATTCTTATTTAAAGATTTCTCTTTCCTTCAAAGGTACCACAAAGCATGCATTTAGATAAGTTATAATAACAAGATCATTAATCAGGTATCAGTGTTTCAAGATACTTTGTTGATCAGCAATTCTTTAAAAATATTAGGAATCCTATAAGTCGACACTGAATTGAATGCAAATCATCCTATGGAAAATCTTGTCAGCTTTTGTAGACTGTATGATGATGTAGCAAAATCCATTAATTTTGATTTCCTTTCCTCGTCATTGAATAGCTAGGTATGGGAGGAATAGCACCCCCAGGTCTTTGTCATGCAGATCTCCAAGTGAGTGTACTGACTACTGTGTTCAATGTAACATTAGTGTACTAGCTATTCTGTACCTAAACTGTTGGAATAAGAGAAAGTAAAAATAGAGCACGGAATCAAGGAAAAAAAAATTAAAGTGACAAGAAAATAAGTTCTGAATAAGAAGTCTGATTTATCATTCATTTCATTAGTCTTATGGTGATAAATGAAATCAAATCAGAGTTAGTCTTGGTAAAATAATTCTAAAATTAAGGATTTAAGGTTTGAAAGTTTCTTCTTGCATCAAATATTGTATTGAAAAATTAAAGACTGGTTTTGCCACCGAACAGCGTTTTCTAACCTTCACATTCTGGTAATTTTTGATTCCTTATTGGACCTAAGATTTGAATAAATGAAATACATGAAATGGAGAACATGTTTAAAAAGGCAAATTATCTTAAATCACCTTCTAAGCATTTTGAATGAGATTTGGGTTTCGATCTGAAGAAGAAAGAAATAAAACAGAACCCAAACTGAAGGTGATTTTCACAGAGAAAATTATGGGAATATTTAACGTTGTTAATGTGACACAAAGTATTTCATTCATTTTCGCACCAGTTTTGCCATTGATCCTATTCCTGTACCTCTCACAGGGAAGCAGGCTGCCTGTTATGATTCTGTAAGCTGCTTTATTTGGAGTCTGGAAAGCCATTGTGCAGGTTTTTCCTCTCAGCTTATTTTGGTTTTCTGATCACAGAATACTGTATTGAAATAAATAACTTACCACAGATATTACTGAACTCAAACCAGAAGACAGATTAAACACTTGCAGGCAGGTTTGGGATTATCCTTCCTCCAGAAAATGTTTCTTTGATGCAAATTTTATTGTGTCAAAAGGCAAAAAATTTGGTTAAGAAACTTCAATTTATAGTAGTCAATTAATGTCTTTTATTAGTTTATGAAAATTGCAGTAGTTGGTGTTATACAAAAAAAACCCTTACTAATACAAATTTTCAACAGTATTTGTATACAGAAAGCAGTTTCCATAAGCAACCATTCTGGAATAGAAATAGAATACATTAAAAGGTATTTTAATTCATACAATTAAAATTAATGGCTGTTTCACTGCTTGTTAAAGAGTGTGCTTGCTTATATATATGTGTAGATATAGATTAACTGTGATTGTTAAGAAACAGCATCATTCTGAATGTGGCTTTGTACCATGAAAATAAAGCAAACTAGAAAGCAAATTAAAGCTGACTAACAGCCATTTTTACTACCTAGGAGATTTGAAATATCAACAGTAATTAAGACACAGCAGTATGAAAAATTGCTATTTCATGATTTCATGAATAAACTATGAATCTGGTTTACAACTAATAATATTTAAAAGTAAGTACACATTTAGATTATTTCTCTTTGAGTTTCTGAATATTTAGGTGCAGCTTTAGACACATTTTAAACTTCTGACCATAATTTAGACGGTTCAAAATGTATAGGAAATGTAAAATAAGACTTGCACAATCACCTGACTCTAGAAACAGAGAAAACTAAAAAATGTTGACTTTCAGAAAGCTGGTAACCAGGTTAAAAATTAAAATATGTATCTTTAAGTGACAGAAATATTTTCCATTTTAATTAGTAGAAGTTTATCAAAAATATAAAGAATGAAATACACTTGCCTACATTAGAGGAAGTACAATAACTGACAAAAAGCTTTATGTTCACTTTATGCGTAAACCTTGAAAAGCCTTGATGAAAAAATGAAAAGGGATAGAGCCTTTTTCCTGAGATATAGAAACTCCTTGGAAATTGCATGGTGTAGGTGCCCCAGTAGCAAAATTTTTTGTCTGTACCCTCTTATGCTTAGTTGTGTCAGTTTCATAGCATAAGGCACAAGGGCACAGGAGAAGATGATTGGTTGTGCCATCTGCTGACTGGCTACAACATTCATATCCTTTTCTACATGCACACCACCACTGCAGGAGAAGAATTTATGAAGTGCAAGATTCTGTTTAGAGTTAAAGTCCTTATATAAGTATCAATGTGGAAGAGGCATAAGTATCTGACAATATAACAGGAATTTAGCATGTCACTATGATTTCTAATGTTTATTCAGGCATGACAGGATCCATTTGAACATTTTGGTCAAAATCACAGTGCATATTTAATATGAGAAATCAATATTATATCTTGTGTGTGTTGCACCAAATACAATACAAGTCAGAACTAAATCATAACATTTTCTGCTGCCTCAGCAAATATCTGTTTGTATCTACAGCTTTGTCAAACGGCAATAAAGCAAAAAGCTTATTCATATCTCTGGGGGGATGTAAATTCTATTAACTTAAAATGATATGCTGCCTCCATTTTTGTATGAGGGGTTATTGCTGTCATTTAGAAGCAACAAATCATCACCCTTGGTAAAACTGACTTGCAGAAGAAAAAGAATATCGTATTTACTTAATGATAAACAATTTCCAGAGGAGATATTTGTCTTGAGATAAGTCATGTGAATTTTTAAAATAAAAAAGTTCTAGTAGCTTGTATGTATTAAGGATGTATTTAATCAAACAAGTATTCTAAGTGTGTGGGAACCCAAAAGTTTCCTGGAGTACACTCCAACCAAGTTCCTTAGAAAGCAGCTTTTCATTTAGAAAAGGACAAAATATTTTATAATGAATATCAGCCACCTTGAATCTCCACACAAAGCTCAAGAGGATTCTTATTCACTCCTACTTAAAGGTATTATAGTGAAGTTCTTGGTACTAGGATTAGAGTCATAAAGTGGGAAATGCTAGGATGAGGGTATGTTCATTTTACAAATGTGCTGCCCTAGTCTGGTTGATGACAGGGGCTTGTTACAGTGTTAGGCTGAAAAGGTTAGATGAAACAACAAAGCTGAGATTTTTAAAATGTTCTAGATATATTCAGAGCAAGGGAGCTGAGGGATCTGCATTCATACCTGGGGATGTCAAAATATTCTGTATCCAGAAACAGGCTAAGATGTAAACAGGAGAATTTTTTCTTCAGAGTGGGAAGTTAGATATACTTAAAAAACAACAACAATAACAACAACAACAACAAAAGGAAAACTAAGATCAAGCACACAAAGCCGTTTTAATTTTTTCTATCCACACTTCAATCTCGGAGGAAAGAACTAAAACTGTTCCATTTTAAAGATTTTTTTATTCTATTAGGAAATAGAAGGAGCCTTAAGTGAAAGAAGTAGCCCTAAGGAAAATAGCTCCATATCAATTCTAGAATGTTAAATAAGGGGATTTGTAGTGTACAGGTCATTTTACAGCTGTGACAACAGTTGTAATATGCAGTTTGATCCAGAACTTAAAACCTCCGTTACAGTGTATGTTATTTAATGTTCTCTTGATTTCAGTCTTTTCTTTAGTATCTTTGTTCTTTTCCATTTGGCTTATAAGTTTCAAGGCAGGGATGCCATGTGCAAATCACACCAAGGAGACCCCATCACAGCCTGAGATCATGCAAGTGTGATTCTTCACAGCAGCACCTTCCAGGTGCAGTGAGAAGGACAGAAAAAGACACCAAAGTAGGAAATCCATTTAATCTGGCCTCTTCCTTTATGAGAAATACTTTTGCCATGTGAGAAAAGTCCAGGTGTTTCCTTTTTTTCTGATTAGTGTGTATCTCCTGATATTGAGGTGCTTATACTTATGTCAGTACACAGCAGTGCCACATTACAGAGCATGGAAGATGTCCCTTCTATAATTCAGTGAAAATCAAAATCCTGGAAATCAAACTGTGTATTCCTATTCTCTTGCAATTTCATGAGACAGTGAAAAAAACAGTTAAAGACCACAGCAGGTCTCACATGGAGTCCATGGAACCAGTATTCAGTACATTTCAGTTCATATTCATTCACTGGATTCAAAATCCCATCTTTGTCTTGCAAAAAAGATGCACTAGACTGACATTATGTCATTTCCAAAATACAGTAGACGTTTTCTTCAATTAGAAGAGATGTTCCTCTTTTGTTTTGTTTCTGTCACAGCTGTGATAACAAGTTACAGGTGAACAAGCATTAATAGTATTTAAGATCCCAGGGCATTTTAGTACTAGCAGTATTAGGGGTGTTCAATAATTCACAGATTAAATAAAATAAGGTAATGAAGAAATATATGCTATGTATGAGTTGAACAGCCTTTTGTTATTGATCTTTCTGGCCAATGTCTGGAATTTGAGGAGAGGATCCAAAAGCAGACTGTCTGTGTAAGCCAGGCCTAAATAAAGACATAGGTAAGGGTGCAATTTGGATCAGGCTGAAGTCAAAAATGGGGAATTTATTTATACACCAGAATCTGAGGCGAGAAACAGGCAGTGTGGATCAAGGCTGGATGAGCTGCTCTGCAACTGAGGAGGTAGGATCAAGAGCTGGGTTTGGGGTCTGGAAGCAAGGTGGAGTCAAACCAAGACTGCAGCCTGAAGCAGTTTAGCTGGCAAATTTTTCCAGTTGCTGACTAAAAGAGTTGTTCTTGGCAAGGAGGAGAAGAGGACTGTGCAAGCAGTAGCCAGTGATAGGCTAAGCTGCTGACAGCAGTGACAAAGGATTCTCCCACTTCTTTTTCACAGATGACTCAGGATAAATGAACTGTTCATTATTATTAAGCATTTGCAATATGCAAATCATATACTGACATGAAATAGGAGGCAAAATCCTAAATTTTGCATCAAAGAGCTTCCTTCTGTTATATATTGTTATTAAGGAAAAATGCCATTAGAAAGGATACAGAAAAATGTCTTTTGCCTTTTTTTTTATTATCAGAGAAGGTAAGCAAATGAAAAATATTCTTACTTAAACACTCGGCTAACTTTTCAAAGCTTATTTTTTTTTAGTTTCACATTTATGCTAATGTTTTCAAGTTTAAGGAGTGCAATAGCTTTATCATAAATCAGTGCCTGTATTTTGTCTTTTATGTCATTTTCTTCGAGAGCTCCATGTATAAATAATGATGGTATGTTTTGTGCACTTTTTTTTTAAAACACATTCGTATATCTGGTATAAATTATGGAGCATAATTCAGACTGTAAATTAAAAAATAGGCCTGATGTTAATTTCTCTCCATCTTGCAGTGTGTGTAGTGGGTAAATCCTATTTGTAGTTGATTGTGAATTCCCAATGGAATATAGGGCACCCTGGCTATAGATGATGCACACTAACCTGAACTGGATAGTTAGTCTAGGGGTAAGATGTACTGCATATTAAAGAAGGTGAATCTTTTTGAAAGCTAATGGAGGCTGTACTGGGTTCAGCAGTAGAAGTCATTTTTCTTCTTCTTAGTGCTGGTGCAGTGCTGTGGTTTTGACTTTCAGCCTGGGAACAGCGCTGATAACACTGATGTTTTTAGTTGCTGCTTAGTAATGTTTAGTCTGACCAAGGACTTTCTGAGTCTCATGCTCTGCCAGGGAAGAGGGGAAGCCAGGAAAAAGCAGAGACAGGACACCTGACCCAAACTAACCAAAGAGGTATTGCTATACCACAGTACATCGTGCCCAGTATGTAAACTGGGGGAGTTACCCAGAAGGGCTAGATCACTGCTCGGGTCAGGCTGGGTATTGGTCAGCAGGTGGTAAGCAGTTGTATCCTCTTCCCTTGTTATTTCCCTTATCATTATTATTGTTGGTGGTAGCAGTAGTGATTTGTGATGTACCTTAGTTACGGGACTGTTCTTATCTCAACCTGTGGGAGTTACATTCTTTTGATTCTCCGCCCAATCCCTCCAGGAGTGGGGGGGAGGAAGAGGGGGGAGTGAGAGCGCTAGCTGTGTGGCTGGGCTTAAACCATGACAGAGGCATAGCTGAAGCTATACAAGGTCCTAAATGAATCTGTAGACAAGAACAAATACATATTCTCATCACATTGTCTGCTCTATATTTTAAAAGGGCATATCCTGTAACTGAAGTAAGGTAGTAGAGAAGGATAAAGCACAGTATCTTTGTAATTCAATATTTGTAGTATCAGTAATTGTATTTTTTCAAAATAATTTTTTTCTTGAGCTCTTGCAGTGATTTACTCTAATGACAATCTCACACTTTAAGAAGCAATTAAATGTCAAAACTTTTTTCCCATGTATACAAGCTGTGTGAATTTATACTATTTGACATGTAGTGATGCAGTTGTGTGTTTTGTTGCTGTATGTCCTTTAAACGATTTACTGTGGCTCTTGGTTCTACCAGTTGGCCTGCTGTTACGGAAATATTTGTCTGACACTGCTGCTGTTCATGTCTCAGGTATCCCTTTATAGATCATAGTACAGGGCTGCAGATGTTGCCTGCAGTTTGCTTGAGATGGATACAGAATTTTTTTCCAGCATTGAAACACACTTGCTCATTGCAATCACTAGAGGACAACCCATGGCTAATTTCACATGCAGATTATGTCTGCTTTTTGCACAGATGCACCTCTGTGTAGTCTCAAGATGTTGTTCACTAAAGGTAAAAGTTCTCATGGGTGACTTCAACCACCCTGACATCAGTTGGAAGGACGGTACGGCCCGGCACAAGCAATCCAGAAGGTTCCTCGATTGTGTAGAAGGCAACTTCCTTCTGCAAGTAAGAGAGGAGCCGACAAGGAGAGGGGACATGCTTAACCTCGTGCTCGCCAAGAGGGAAGGGCTTGTCGGAAATATGACTCTCCAGCGCAGCCTTGATGCAGCGATCATGAGATGCTCGAATTTGAGATCCTCAGGACAGTGAGAAGAGCATGCAGCAAGCTCCTTGCCCTGGACTTCCAAAGAGCAGACTTTGGCCTCTTCAGGAACCTGCTTAGTAAGGTTCCATGGAATACAGCCCTAGAGGGCAGGGGGGGCCAAGACTGTTGGGACCCCTTGGTTGATATTCAAGGATCACCTGCTACAAGCTCAGGAGTGTTGCATCCCAACCAGAAGGAAGTGCAGCAGGAGGGCCAGGAGACCTCCTTGGATGGATAAGGAGCTCCTGAGGAAAATTCAAAGGAAAAAAGAGGCTTATAATAAGTGGAAGCAAGGACAGGCGGCCTGGGAAACTCAGTTAGTTTCTGGAGCTCAGATAGTTTTTTCAATTCTCCAGGATACAGTTTCTGGAGCTCAGACAGTTTTTTCAATTCCCCAGGATACAGGGGAGGACCGAAAAAACCTAGGAGGATTAGCCAGGTTAATAAATGGTTAAAAAGGTGGTGTCATAGTCAGGGGTTTGGGTGTCTTGAACATGGGACCCAAGTATGTAGGCCAGGTCTAGGGGGGGGCTGGTGGAGCTGGTCTGATAAAGAAGGGAAAGAGCAGTTTTGATAGGAGGCTTGCCAGACTGGTCAAGGAGGCTTTAAACTAGATGTGTTGGGGGAGTGGGGCATCATTCCATTCCAACACACCCAGTCAGTTGCCAGAACCTATAATAAATGCTTGGAGCAATGTAGCCGGCTTCAGCTGGAGCTCGGCTCAGATGCCTCTATACAAATGCCCGTAGCATGGGAACAAACAAGAGGAATTAGAGATGTGTGCACATCTACGGGGGTATGACATAATAGGCATCACAGAAACATGGTGGGATGGCTCCTATGACTGGAGTATTGGAATGGAAGGTTACAGGCTCTTTAGAAAAGACAGGCCTGGCAGATGGGGATGGGGAGTTGCCCTTTATGTTAGGGATAGGCTGGAGAGTAGGGAACTCTGTCTGGGGACAGGTGAGCAGTCCACAGAGAGTTTGTTTGTCAGGGTTAAAGGGAATACAGCTATGGGAGACATTACTGTGGGGATCTGTTAAAGACCGCCTGATCAAGGAGAACCTGTGGATGAAGCACTCCATAGACAGGTAGGAAAAGCCTCACGCTTGCAGGCCCTTGTTCTCATGGGTGACTTCAACCACCCTGACATCAGTTGGAAGGACGGTACAGCCCAGCACAAGCAATCCAGGAGGTTCCTTGATTGTGTAGAAGACAACTTCCTTCTGCAAGTAAGAGAGGAGCCGACAAGGAGAGGTGCCGTGCTTGACCTCGTGCTCACCAAGAGGGAAGGGCTTGTAGGAAATGTGACTCTCCAGCGCAGCCTTGATGCAGTGATCATGAGATGCTCGAATTTGAGATCCTCAGGACAGTGAGAAGAGCATGCAGCAAGCTCACTGCCCTGGACTTCCAAAGAGCAGACTTTGGCCTCTTCAGGAACCTGCTTAGTAAGGTTCCATGGAATACAGCCCTAGAGGGCAGGGAGGCCCAAGACTGTTGGTTAATATTCAAGGATCACCTGCTACAAGCTCAGGAGTGTTGCATCCCAACTAGAAGGAAGTGCAGCAGGAGGGCCAGGAGACCTCCTTGGATGGATAAGGAGCTCCTGAGGAAAATTCAAAGGAAAAAAGAGGCTTATAATAAGTGGAAGCAAGGACAGGCGGCCTGGGAAGAGTACAGCAATGTTGTCTGGGAAGCTAGGGACCAGGTTAGGAAAGCTAAGGCCCAGTTAGAATGAAACTTGGCTAGGGATGTTAAGGGTAACATGAAGGGATTCTATAGGAATGTAGTGAATAAAAAACAGACTAGGGAGAATGTAGGCCCCCCTCAGGAAACTCTCGGGAGAACTGGCTACACAGGATTTGGAGAAGGCTGAGGTTCTGAATGATTTCTTTGCCTTGGTCTTCACTGGCAAAGGCTCTGACCAAACCACCCAAGTCTTGGAAGGCAGATGCAGGGACTGTGAGAATGAAAACTTTGCACCCACTGTAGGAGAGGAACTGGTTCGAGGTTGGACGAGGCCTTGGGTGATATGATTTAGCGTAAGGTGTCCCTGCCCACGGCAGGGGGGGTTGGTACTAGATGATCTTGAGGTCCTTTCCAACCCTAACTATTCTATTATTCTATGATTCTATGATCAGCCCTCACCCAAGCAGCATCAGGGTGGCAGAAGAAGAAGAAGAAAAAAGACTGAGATGAGGCAGCCCTGAAAAAGGAAGGAGTCAGTGCAGCTCCTGTGTTCCCAACCTGCCTGGCCCTTCAACTGCAGGTAATGACACAGCAAACTCTTGATTGTTAACCCTTTGCAGTTTACTTCTGCAGCTGCTTCACATTCCTTTTGCAACAGAATGCCTCTGCTTTAAGGAAACACTTCAATCTACTGATAGCCTGGGGAAGGGGGTATATTTGTGTCCTCCTACCTACAGGTCCATGGTAGCTGCCTGCAAAGTTTGTCAAGCCTTACCATGAGCTGGACAAACAAGAGGAAAAACCAGATGCCTCAGCTACAAGAGATGACCATGAATACCCCAAGCAAATTGAGATAGAGGGAGAGAAAAATGAATGATTGCAAAACATCACTTGAGGGCAACTGAAAAATAACAACTTGAATATGTGTGCTTGTAACATAGCTATTATTAGAGGATGTGATTTTGTGTATCAACCACCTGTATTTACTAGCCATTTGTTAATAAGAAACTACACCTTGTATTGTATGGATTTGTCACTTGTAAAGGAGATGTTAGAGCATGCAAATTTGCAGCAGCTGCTAGAAAATGCTAAGACAAGAGCTGGAAAGTTTCTGATATAATGGTAGTGTTATAAAGAGGCATTGATAGTAGATATATGAAACAAAAAAAGGGGGAGTTCAGGGTTAACTTTACAAGAATGTATAGTGAAAGTTTGTTATGTTTTGAATTTTTAAATCGCTGGATGGAGGATGGACCTCCTATACAGCGACATTTCAGGAGTTCTAAGAATTTTGAACAGGGGAAAGCTCATTTTAAAGTATGTAATCTTCAAACTCATGAATGGGAAGGCCCACTCCCTTTAATAACCTGGGGATGAGGGTGTGCTTGTTTTTCCACAGATAAAGGACCGCGTTGGGTCCCTGCATAATGGATTCATCCTGCCTTGTCTTCTGTCTCTTCATGACAAGAGAACTGACCCTAATGTGGTTTCTCGCCCAGCCAAAAGAGAATGTCTGGAGAACATTAGCCAATGCGACAGGACAAAACATCCTGTGGCTGTCAGTTGTCACACCTATGAGTCCTTTCAGACTGCTGTTGGAAGAAATGGCAGCCTTGAATCCTGTGGACACATGGGATGGCTGGGTGCTATAACAACACAGCTGCAAGAAATTGATTGTAAGAAAAGATCTGTAAAAATGGATATGTATCTGTATTTTCATTATATAGTTTGAAACCAATTGTTAGTGCAGAATGTTAACTGTTCTTTAACTCTTTATTTGATAGGCTAGGAGCACTAGTGAAAAAAATATTAAGAATGTTTGTTTTGTTAGTTTTTATTAGCTTATACAGTTTCTTATTAATGGAGCCCTTAAGCAAATGTTGATAGTGAATATACAAAACAAAGAATGGGGAGATGTAGGGAGTGAAGGTAATAAGATTTGCATGAAAAAGAGTTTGTGAATGAGCTCTGAGGCCTTGGTGCTTTGACAAGCCCTAGGGCAATGAGATGGAACCTTAAAGGACAGGGAAGGTAAACTAGCAAGCCTTGGGAGGATGGGCCAGGATGTAGCTGTGGCGGGAATCTCAGTTGGAGTCCAGAGGATGTGGGGCTGTGAGAGGGTCTGCAACATTGTGATTGGACTATTTACCTGGAGAGTTTCACAGTGACCAATGAGATTCAATGTTGTATGTATGTGCAGGTTGGGAAAGTACCGAACAGAGGGATAAAAACGGCTTGGTGATAATAAAGGAGGATTTGAGCCTCTGCATCAACTTGAGTCCGTGTCATGATATGCCACAGTGAATTTCAATTCCATTTATTTTATGTAATAACTGTCAGCAGGTTTGATAAAAAAAAATAAAAATGCAGAAAACTAACAAAATTAAGTGTCTTTTTTCCTCTACAAAATTTTATTAATATTTTAAAAATCAGCCAGCAAGGTCCATTCAGTGCAGGTAGAGTATCTTATTAAAAAAAAAAAAAAAAAAAAAAGGAAAGAAACCTGTGGGTACATGGGCACAAGCAGACCCTACTATTCAGTTCTAACTGCTGCTCTACAACCACAGTCATTTAAGATTATGCATGCTATTCATTTAGTATTTAAAGTTTCAGCAGTTGGGTCATGATTGAGCCTGTACTGTTGCAAAGGGAAGCTACAGGCATCGATGTAAAACTCCAGCCAAACCAGACTTTTGCAAAAGTACAATGATGTGCTACATAAATTACTCAATGGCAGCAAATCAGTGGATAAATAAACAAATAAATAAATAAATAAAGAGCTGTGCAACAGCATGTAGCATTGACATACTCTGGGTGCACTGAAGGAAATGCTTGGAACAGGAGGAGTAAAAGGGAAGAACGGAAGAAAAGGATTAATAGTCACATGCAGTTGGCCCTTACATGGATAGAATATATAGAATGATAGAATGACAGAATGGTTTGGGTAGGAAGGCGCCTAAACGTTCATCTGGATCCAATTCTCTGCCACAGGCAGGAACACCTTCCACCGGACCAGGCTGCTCCAAGCCCCATCCAACCTCTCCTTGAACACTGCCAGGGATGGGGTAGCCACAGCTTCTCTTGGTAACCTGTGCCAATATCCCACTGCATTCGCAGGGAAAAACTTCTTAATATTTAATCTATATCTGGTGTTACATATTTAAAATGTGTGTGCAGTTCTGGTGTCAACATAAAAAGGACAGGGAACTGTTCTGTGAGGATGATCAGGGGACTGGAGCACCTCCTGTATGAAGATAGGCTGAGAAAGCTGGGGCTGTTCAGCCTGGAGAAGAGAAGGCTGCATGGAGACCTCATAGCAGACATCCAGTGTCTGAAGGGGGCTATAAGGATGCTGGGGAGGAACTCTTCATTAGAGACTGTAGTGACAGGACAAGGGGTAACAGGTTAAAACTTAAGCAGAGGAAGTTTAGATTGGATATAAGGAAGAAATTCTTCCTGTTAGGGTGGTGAGGCACTGGAATGGATTGCCCAGGGAGGTTGTGAATCCTCCATCCCTGGCAGTGTTCAAGACCAGGTTGGACGAGGCCTTGGGTGACATGGTTTAGTGTGAGATGTCCCTGCCCATGGCAGGCGGGTTGGAACTAGATGATCTTAAGGTCCTTTCCAACCCTAACTATTCTATGATAATTACTATATTAACCTGACATTAAAATAAGTTTACACAAACTTACACTTTAAAAGCAGCAATTTACATTATTCTGCCAAGCATTTTGGCTTGAAAATATTACTATGCTAAACATACAAACATGCATGCCATGCAAAAAAAAACCAAACACAACAATGTGCTGCAAGGGACCTTTTGCCAGTGACATACCTTTGTACTGCTCCAAATGAAATGACCGAAAATGTTCTTCTTACAGACCTGTCTTTGGGTCAGTAAGAACTTGTGACAGGCTTGTCCTTACACTCTTAGGACTGAAGACTTCGAATTTTTGTAGTAATGGTCTTGAAGCTTAAAGTGTCTGGTTTTCCCTTTGTTTGAAAGTGGTGGTTAAAAAGAAGGCAAGAGAAAGTTAGTGGTTGTTTCTTGTCAAATAAAAGGTATAAAAACCTTCAATAATAATCAAGAACTTACATCTCCAGCTGTTAGAAGACGTGTAATGTGATGGTCAAAAAGTAAGAATAGATTCTGACTATTAATTAACTTAGTTCTAAAATGTTCTAATTATTTTACTTTTCTAAAGTGTAGTAATATCTCTTGATTCACACTGTTTTTTTTTCAACATGTTCTTTAGTGTTTCTTATATTCTTATTCTTGCATACGCAGACTGAAAGTTTATATTGCCTCAGTGTTTACTATTGACACCCTTAGCTATGTAAGAGTAAATTACAAGCCAATTTTAAACACAGTGTGGATTCCCGTACAGAGATTACAAGGCAGATAACTGGCACTTTGTTTTCTTTTTAGGTTTTATTTTAAGAAAAGCGTCTGGAAGCAGGTGTAGTCTGTTAACACCATTTTATGTCAAAGCAAGCCTAGTATTTTTGTTTCAGTGGGAGCAGGGCTCTGGGAGGGAAAGCTCTTCATAGACATAGCTCTAATTCTACAGAGTTTCATGCACCAATAAATTTATAAGCAACTCAATTCCTTTGCTTGGCTTTCGTATTCTGTTTGAATTCCTTACCTTCTGCTTTTAGACTTTATAAATGTCAGCTAAGCATAAACTTTTCATTAACCTGAAAATATTTTCCAGATAGACTGAAAATCAGAGAAGAAAACTGCTGATAAATCATGTCCAGTTACAGCTGAAAGGACAGTAAAGCCTGAAACTAGTCCTACAGCACCAACACTCATACTTTGGAAGCAAGACTGCATGCAAGACATCTTTTTGCCATCCTGTCTTGAGACTTACATCATATTAGATTTGCTGAGAGTTAGTCTGGTTGGGATTGACATTAGAATTCTAATTTCAGTGCTAAACATGGGAAAAGACCTGTGGGCATCTGAGTAGGTGCATGAACACAAGGCTCCGCATTAATGTTTACTTGTGGCAAGCATGGCATAATGCTGTAAAATGAACATATGCCTGAAAATTTTTTACTCAGAATATTTTTATCATCTGAGTATCTTAATATAATAGAAATCCTAACACAACAATTATTTTCTTGAGAATTTCCACTTTTATTGAAAATTAGCAAAAGATGTATTAAGTCAAGATTTTTTTTAACAAAATATCTGGGAAGAATCCCATCTGCAGACTGAAATAGCAGAAGAGCAGTATATTTAATAACCCCTAGGTAAGTCCATCCCTATATTTGTATAAACCATCCAGAAAGTAAAGATATTATAAAATCCTGTCTGCTCTGAGGAAAAAAAATACCCACTACTATATGAATTCATTATTTCAATATTAAATTAATATTCACTTCAGATCCATATCCATTTGAAGGCCCCAGTGCTTATCTATAAAACCTTAAAAGGTTAAATTCTCTTGATGCCAAAGACCTCTGCATTTCAGTTAGGCATTTGTATTTAATGGGGATTCATCAGCCTCTTTTCATGTGGGTGAGCAGCAGTTTATTTTCAGTGCAGTGGTGCTAGTTGCAAGCTTGCATCCAAATATGAGAATTTTGGGGGTGAACTTAAAGGCTTTAATTTCTCCTGAACTCATTCAGCTGAGCTATGGAGACAGCTCATGCTACTGTGATATATAAATGTTGGATTGTTAACCCTATCCTCATATTCCTTGTCTTGCAATTACATAATTACATCGCTTTATAAGAAGTGTGTGTGAGGCACTGGAATAGGTTGCCCAGGGAGGTTGTGAATGCTCCGTCCCTGACAGTGTTCAAGACCAGTTGGACGAAGCCTTGGGTGATATGATTTAGCGTAAGGTGTCCCTGCCCACGGCAGGGGGGTTGGAACTAGATGATCTTAAGGTCCTTTCCAACCCTAACAATTCTATGATTCCATGATTCTATAATAATGAAACTTGATGATGAACACCAAACATGACAGAACTTCAACAGAAAATAAGCAGAAAAAAAAAAAGATGAAAAAATAGAAGCAAAAATTAACAGAAAATTTCAGGAGAAAAATAAGAATGAAAGCCTAAATTACTATCTATCACCACAATAATTTAATTCACCACAAATAGTCTAATATCTATCACTATAAATATTTTTCAGTAATATATTTCCCTGCTCATTACATGGAGGTTGGATTAGATGACCTTTGAAGGTCCCTTCCAACACAAACTATTCTGCGATGCTGTGATCCTGTAAATGAAGAAAGAAGCTGCATAATTGTCTCGAAGGTCACCTGTCCATTTTCAAAAGACAGCTGCTGAGAAATTAACATAGGTCTAATCAATGCATCCACTGAGAATTTTGCTAAATGTAGCACAATCTTGTCAGAAGAACTCAGAACTCATTGCCACAGAGTTGAGGGTGGAAATTAGTCACTACTTGCTTCAAAGTACAGCTAATTGCCCTTGAAATAAAACCCTGTGTTGAGGACAACTTCCTTCTCCAAGCCACAGGGAAACCTTGTCCTCACAAACAATCTGGGGCTGGTGGGGAATATGAAGCTTCTATGATTTTATGAAAATAATAATAATAAAAAAAACAAACAAAACCACTTACAATAAACTTAAATCTAAAAGAATAAAAACAACAAATAAACAAACAAAAAAGCTGTTCTGATTATACCTTATATCTAAAGAAAGATTTTCACTGCAAATAAATGACACACAGAGCAATTATTAGAGTTAAAAAGGATTGTTTTAACAAGAATGCACTGTAATGCCAATCACACATAGCTAAGCAGCTCAGTTTGCTTTAAAATGTGTAGCCTATAGCCCCACCTCGAGAAACTCTATCTGAATGATGGTGTGCCAGGACAGTCATAAGGTTAGTTCAAGTGGAGAAGCAAATCAAGGGTATTCCCCTTTAAATATGAGCTGGAATTGCAGGGTGGCTGGAACCAGATGACCTTTGAGGTCCCTTCCAACCCAAATCATTCTATGAAATATACCTAGCAGGTAACGTAACTGCAGTACTTATTTAATTACAGTGTTTACCTTGTACTACTCCTCCAACTGTAAGAATTCACATCCTTTCTATACTTGCAGTCTCCCTAAGTGCTGTGCTGCATGCAAGTTTAATAAGGTGTTCTCTGTTCACAACAAATAGAAAAGGAGAGCAAGGACGAGCAGAAGCTCTGAGCAGGCTGCCCTCTGTTCTCCCTCCATCCTGACACTGAGCACACACAGTCAACTCACACACAGTTTTCCAAACAAAATTTCATCTCACCTTTTCCTTTGCTTACTGTCCTGGGTTCAGCAGTAGCAGTCATTTTTCTCAGTCTTAGTAGCTGCTGCAGTGCTGTGTTTTTGACTTTCTGGAGGTCAAGACTGGGAACAGCACTGATAACACATCAATGTTTTTAGTTCTTACTAAGTAACGTTTAGTCTGACCAAGGACTTTCTGAGTCTCATGGTCTGCCAGGGAGGAGGGGAAGTCGGGAGGAAGCAGAGACAGGACACCTGACCCAAACTAGCCAAAGAAGTATTGCATACCACAGTATGTCATGCCCAGTATATAAACTGGGGGCAGTTACCCGGAAGGGCTAGATCACTTCTAGTTCGGGCTGGGTATCTGTCTGTGGGTGGTGAGCGGTTTTATTCTCTTCCCTTGTTATTTCCTTTATCATTATTATTATTGGTGGTAGCAGTCGTGGTTTGTGTTATACCTTAGTTACTGGACTGTTCTTATCTCAACCTGTGGGAGTTACATTCTTTCGAGTCTCCTCCCCATCCCTCTGGGAGTAGGGAGGAGGACGGGGGGGGGCAGTGAGGGCTGTGTGCCTGGGATTAAACCACAACACTTCCTTACAGGAATGTTATGTAAGATAGCATCAAAAACTTTACTGAAAACACATGGCACTGTCTGCGTTTCCCTGCCTGAGCCCTTTTGTCACCACGGGGAGTCTAATTGCTTTAGCATGACTCTTTCTTAATAGATTTATGGTAGCTACCACTAATCTTGTTATCTTGTAGGAGCTTTCAGACTGTTTCTCTGAATATTTCTCCCCATCTCTTTCTTAGAAATGTGCACTTTTTCACTCCATAGATTTTTCTATTATCCCTCAACAAGACTGGCACTGGCAGACTCTTTGCCAGATTCCACCCATCCTAGCAATTAACTACGAAATATAGTTAACGGTGCATTGTATAACTCAGTAAATGCAAATTATCATTAAATTATCATTAAAAGCTATTAAAATAGCAGGAGTTTATTTGTGTTGTCTGGTTTTAACTTTTTGTCTCAAAAGTAGCTGGTTTGTACACTACTGATACATATTATAAATGATACAAACTTTTATAAATAATATTTCAGGAACTAAGAATTCACGCCAGTTATAATCTGTATTTTTTTGTGAGTATTCATTTTCTGTGTTGCAGAAAAGTATAAACGTATGTATTTTAGCAACTGCAAAGGAAATTTTACAGTGAAAATTATTTTGTGAGCTAGTGATCAGAGCAAAGCGCTTTTAGTCTTGCCTAATAGTACATCCTCAGTGTATGATAGGCTTATGTAAATCTCAGACGAATTTAAAAGAAACAGAGAGCATAAGGAGCTCTCTGGTGAAATTGTACTTCCTTCAAAATAATTTTTTGTGTTAAAATGACTCATGCAATTTGTAGTTTGAATTCCAAGGCAAAAAGAAGAAATCTCACTAGTTGTTAAATTAATCTCTCTAAAGAAAACCCTTAAAAGATCTCTAGACAGCATTCTAAGCTAGCCTAGATGTATAGAAAACATCCAAACATTATGATATAGGGCAGGTTAGTTGCAAGTTCTGGAAAAGAAACCTAGTGACCTGCTGTCCTATATGAAATTACCTGTAATGTCAATGCATCATTTCTAACACTGTTTTCTGCCTATAAATTTTGCTGTTTTTCATGTGGCGTTTCTAGATTGTGTATCACAGCACTTCGGAAAGAAAAATAAAAATCCTTGAAATAGTATTAATTAAAAGACCTAAAAAGAAGAGGGTAGGAATGATAAAATGTATTCTTAATTTAGAATAAAAGGGGGAGATGAGTCATCTATAAAACTTTCCTTAACTGTGAGCAAATAAATAGCAAGTTGGGATATGTTATTTCATTTGAAACATGCATTTTATCTTTTTGATAAAAAGTAAGGTTTAGAGGCTTAATTTGTACTGATACTTTTTTTCATTAAAATCTCTACATTTTCCATTTTGTAAATCAGAAATCCCAGTTTACTTAAAATCAGGACCAAACCAGAATGTCTAGCTATAACAAGGTCTACATTTTTTGTCTGGGTTTCACAATCTGTGGTTTCATTGCTGTTCTGCTAACACACATCTACATAAGCAGCAAAATCATTCAACACAAGTAGACTTACTTCAATCCAAAGATGAGCAAAGCATACAAGACGTACTATTATATTAATATGATTTTTTTCTTTTAATTGAACATGTCACTTCAGACTGAAATAAAAAAAACTGAGATAAACACTATTTAGATGGTAATCTGGAGTACAAAACCCCAAATATAGTCTGTGCAGAAATGAACAAATTTTCTATATATGCATTTTTACCAGTGAAAATTTCAAAACTATCTATATATTACTATGAGAGACTATTACAACTTCTGAAAAGCATTTTCTTTTAAGATGTCACAAAAAGCTCAAAAATTCAATGTGAAAAATTTACCAGATTCCCTAGTTATTACCTATAGACAACATGTGGTTACATTTGAGATTGAAAAAAGAGATACATAGTTAGATTTGAATGCAAACAAAGAAATTACATGTGCCAGTATAAGAAAAAAAATAAAAACTGTTCCTGTAACAAGCTGGTCTTCAGACTTTCTAGTTCAATGTATTTTTGGTGCTTTCACCTCTGCAAATTTTCATTTTCCTTCCAAGAGATTTTTGTACTGTCTGCTATAACGCAGTGTTTCTTGTAGTTTTTTTCATCTGCATCTTGCAGTGCATAAATGAGATTCAGGCCTGTGGGACACAGTCTAGATTGTTGTTCTTTCCCAGGAAGAGATAAGAAATTGATGTGAGAACAGAAACCAGTACCTAGGCAGCTCACCTGGCTGTAATTCCTGCCTTCAGAAAACAGAAGAAAAGAGGAAGCAACAAGGGAAAGCTTAAAATATCTCCTCTGTCTAGCACCCGCTTAGCTTGACTCTTGGAAAGGTGGAAGCTGAAGTTGTATTTGGGGCAGTCCTCTACTACGTAATTTTACTACTCAAATGTAAGCTCAATTAGCTTAGATTTTGGAACGTTAGTTTGTTTCAGTAAGTTTTTCTTCCACACAGTTTAAGATTCTTCTGCTGCCTGTGTCAGAGTGTTGAATTTCTTTATTATTTTAGTGGTCATTCACTTCATTGCTGATGCTAATGTGATGTATCTTTTCCTGATGGTATTACCAGTAGGGATCTTACACACACTCTTTTTAACTCTAGGTTGATCTCACTGTTTAAAATTTATTTTAGTTGTTGTTATTAATTTTTCTCCTTGCTCTAGCTTACTGAAAATATTTTCACACACATATGCATACATGTACACTATAGAGAAGACGCACTATCTGCAATGTAAGAATTTCCATATTGAAAAGACAGCTCATGATGATTCAGTGCATTTTCTCTTTGTTTCACAGCTTCTGTAAGTAGCAGCAAGAGTCTGAAAATTCTCTGGTTTTCCTTCATTTTTTAGGTGCCAACAGTTTCAGTTATGGAAAATGAGCTGTACTGGTTTAGTACTTATCTGCCTGAGTGTCTTAGTCATTCCACATGTAAAATGAAAATAAAGGGAGACTTTTCATGAACTGATTTTGTCACTGTGAGATCTCCAGTGGGTGTATCTGACACATTCAACTTCTAAAAAGCCATGAAGTAATACTTCTTCTAAGTGCTTTAAAGGTATATCTTTGTCTTTAATTCTAACTTCCCAGAGCCTTCATGACTCATCTAGCTCCTGCCTCTTAATAAGAGAAAGGGAAATTTAATAAGTATACAGTTGTGCACATTTATTTCTGGAGGATGGGGTCTATTGGTATGACAGCTCATACGTTCAAATTTTAGTAACAGCCAGAGTTAGGAATAAAATTTGTAACAAGAGTTTCAGTATGACTGTGCACCTTTTTTTCATGGACAAAAACTAGAGATGCCACTTAGAAGGGTGGAATATATTGCAAAATAGACTGGTTCTCATCTAAAAATTTATATTAGCTATTTTTTTTTTTTTGTGAAAAAGATAAAACAACTTGTTTTTCCACCTTCCCAAACTAGAAAATCTATTAATGAGAAATGTCTTCAGATAACTTGCACTTTCAAAGCTAAATAGGAAGTGTCAATGATGTAATTATACAAATGCATTGCTGAAAAATAGATTCCATTTCTGCAATAAACATTTTTTACTTGATAATGGAAAACAGAAAAAATACCAAAATGAAAGTGCAAAAAGAAGGTAAACTTTTTTTTTTTTTTAATTTGCTTGCATTGTTCTGAGCTCTTTTGTGCATCTGGATCCCAAGTTCTGGAAAACAAAAGGTTTGACTTTACTTGTGCTTAGTAGTCTTTTTCTCCCTAGATTTTTCTATGCACAAACCAAGTAATATCTAGGCCTACAACTAGAAAAACAATCAGAAGTTTATAGCATAATGTTATTGCTTAGATAGATCATAGTAAGACCACTTTTTTATGAAAGTTGACTGAAGAGCTTTAAATCTTTCTGTATATTGCAAAAATTATCAAATTGTCCCTTCTGCTGCTGCACTGGCACAGTGTTTTGGCTTGCAAGATTCTCCACTGTATTATATATATCTGGGCAGAAATTCTCACTGGCTGCACTGGCACAGTGTTTTGGCTTGCAAGATTCTCCACTGTATTATATATATCTGTGCAGAAATTCTCAAAACTCTAACCATAACTATGCAGCTTTGTCAAAAACACCCTCTTGGGACTTTGGATTCTCTTATGTTAATTATCTGTCTGACCTAACATCAATATAGTATATAAAGTTTGCATTCAGATCTCTGTATGTTGATCCCCACTACTGATACAGCATTGTCCTGGAAGGAGATAGATACCCATATTTATACATAACTTGAACTAAAAAATTAATGGATAAATATTGTAACCAGGGGTTTTGAACACTGAAGTGCCTTTGGCATCAACTGGTAGGGGTGACCAAGAAAGGCCTGTATAACAGTAGTTGGAGTCTCTATTTTCCACTTGCAGAAGATAGGTAGGTTATTTTAAAATTCTATTTCAGATGCATTGCAACTCATGCATTTTAGGAGATGATTGATTTTTTTTTCAATAAACACAGTGCTATCTTTATTGAGATAGAAAATTAAATGCAGAAAACAGCTGCATGATTGTAGTGCAAAACCATACAACCGAAAGACACAATTATGCTCAAAAGCTTTGCCAAATATCTTGTATTAAAAATGAGTAAATAAGTATGACTGAGATCTAGGGAAATGAGCAGAAACCAGCTTCTAACTTCTCTCCTACTATTTAAGATTCTGATGCCCATGTCTCAAAACATCTGAGGGCTGGTTTAATTTAATCCTGTAACATTACTACTGAAGATGACAGCTTTCATTGTTTAATTTAAACAAATACCCATGTGTGCTGGAGAGTCTCTGGAATTCCTGTTTGTTGACATTCAACCTGATATGTCATTCAATTTGGAAAAGGACACCTGCAAAAAAGTCTGCAAAGATAAACAGGTAATTTGAGAGTCTGATTTAGGATACTAAAAATTATATTTAGCCTGGTAAGTCCAGAAAGAAAAGAGGGTTGTTTATTGCTATCAGTTTATCACGTTAATAAACACTAGGGCAAGCAAAGAGCTATTAAAGTTGAAGAATTATTCTGGCAACAGAATAAATTAGTATAAATAGATCATGTATAAATTTAAGGTAAGCATTAGAAGGAGGTTTCTAAACATTAAGGAACTGATGTTCTAAATAAACCCTTTGAACAAGAATAACTGTGGAAAAATATCTAATTCGGTGTAAGAAGTAGCTACTGCTATTTGTAATCAGCAGTTCCACTATTACCTGCAGTTTCCAGGGACTGTAATGTTGACTCAGAATTTCTCATCTAGCCCTGTACCTTGCCTTCTCCTTGGTGTGATACAGAAAATGCCAGGTTCAGATGTACTGTGAGCTCCACTCTCATGCAGGTCTCAGACCTCCACTTATTAAACAATTAGGAAAGATCCATAGACGCAGGAAAATTTGAAGATATTGTTTTGTTTTTTTTTTTGTGTAGTAGGACTCACCATTTCTCAGTCTTTCTACAGAATATATTTACTTTTACACACACCTATACTAGTGTATTTTGAGATCTGCGATTTTCCTCTCACAAGGAGAAATTAACAAATTCTTGTTCTGCTGGATATAACATGCAGTTTAGCCTATAGACTAGTGTTAACTTCATGATTAAAAGCCTTTCTCAAAGAAATATATAGGACAAGTCAGTCACCTAAAAGTTTCAGGCTCTGCAAGAAAGAGGTGGAAATTACATGTAACATTCCCACTATAGGACAGCTTCACAGACACACTGCTGCAGAGAAAAAATACTAAGCAATGTATGAATTCAGGTTTGCAGAGAAAACTGCACAGCCAAAATGAAGGATCCTTGAAGCTCAACACTTTCCCTCAGAAATGTCTTATAGCTCAATTACTGCAGTAATGGCACACTGAAATGTCTTATATAAAAGGCATTAAAGGTAAGACTGAAACTAAATTCTGGCATCTATTTAATACACATGAAGATGGAATTATCAGAAAGTACCAGATGTCTAAATAAAACTCCCCAGAACTGATGATTTAAGAAAGGAGGTTCAGCTGAATGTAAAAAATGACAAGACAAAGTATTTCTGTCCCTGCTAGAAAAAGGTTTATAAACAGGATGATATTACAGCATATGACACTATCTATAGAAATACAAACACTGAAGAGAAAGCTTCTCTCCAAAACAGAAACCTTTCAAAGCCTGGGATATTGCTCGTGGAACAATTTTTCTGCCATTAGGAATTTAACAAAAAGCGTTAGCTTTGCTGACCTTGTAACAGCTATTGTGATAATTCAGATTAACAGAATAAGGAAGGCAATGTATATGACAAGAAAGAGTGGTTTACTAATTAATCCTCATGAAATCAGTGACTGCTGGATAGGAATGAACCAAAGAAAAAACAACAGGATGTTTGGAATTAGTAACAGAAGTAAAACAGGTTTTAAACTGAAAAACAAATAGATAACAAGGTGATGGAAAGCTAAAATCTCTGTAGCAGTAAAGCATTAACAAAGTGACCTGGGAATCACCTGGGAAAATTAGGAACAATAAGCCAGGATCCCAGGATCAGATTTTTTTTTGATTTTCAATGTCATAAAATCAAGAAAAGAAAAATTGTAATTATTGGCACAGAGGCACAAGAAGACGCTTAGTAATGATTGCCTTTTTTTCTTAAAATAATACTCAAGATTACAAAGCAAGCAAGTAGCATAATTGCATTATTGGAGAAAACAGAACAGATTATGAATTAAGGAAAATCATATGGGATGTCAAATCCTTTGTAATCCTATTTAAAATCTGAAGTTTTAGAAGTCTATTCTTATTTCTCCTTATTTAGATGAAAGTTCTTCAACTTGCTCTAGAATAGGATCACTTTCCTGTGTCAAGAGCACTGAAATACAATTTTAGGCATCCTGCATGCAGGCTGCTTCTTTGTCAGTAGCCCAGTACAAGTCCATGTTAGAGTGTTAAGCATAAGCTGGCAAGGGAAGAGCTGCAACTGCCCAAATAACTATTGAGAGAATAACTTATTTTGCCTAGTGCTAGTCACATGCTTGGGTCTTTTGACTTTGATATTCCCTCCAGGCTTGTCATCTGTTTGCATTACTTTCTTCAACAGGGAACAGCAAAAGCAATTAAATTACATTCAGGGACTCAAGTAAAATTAAGTGTATGCCAATGTCAGTGCAACATGACATAGAGTGACCAGCAGGTTGAGGAAGCAAATTCTCTCCCTTTCCTGCAGTCTGGGGAGACACCCTCCCTGCAGTCCTGCATCCTGCTCAGGCAGCAACGAAAAGTCTTCTTCCAAAGCCATAATAGTCTCAATCTAGAGACCGTAGTCTCCTACCTAGGAACACTTAGTAAAAGCTGCATTTTTTATCTATTCACTTGCCTCATCAAAAGGAGACCTTCACTTAACTTTCATGTACACAAGGAAAAAAAAACCAAAACCCGCCACATTATTTCTGGTTGAAACCTACTATTTCGGCATACATGCTATATTCTTCGAACTGCTCACTTCCTACTACTGGCTGCGAACCAAAACCTCAGCTCTGACACTGCACAGATCCATAACTTTGACTTAAACTGCTGGGGAAGAGCTGTGAGGAAGTTCATAGAGGGGTAAGAAATCACAGAAATTAAACTGTTGAGATTAAATTGTTAGCAGATCAGGGAGTTAAAGGAAAAAATTCCCAATGGGAAGGTATAAACATCTACAAGCCAAAACTTGGGATCCTGAATGGTGTTCAGTTATTGGGTCATCACATCAGGTTATCAGCATCACCTGTGCTGAGAAGCTGGTGGAAAATTACATCTTAGCAATGGAAGAGCCAATTTACAGAAGTCTGTATAACTCCAGACCACTGTTACAAGATTTAAATGGTAAACCACATCCTTTAGCCTGCACAGGCTAGAAGTGCAATTTCTAGCCTATGTGTTTTCTAGCATAAAACAGTTTGTCTGACAGATGTTCTAAGGTAAAGGTATTTTTAAAAATCAGGTCAGTGGATAATTATAGAAGAGAAAAAGCCAGTCTCATTAATGTTAGCTTACTTTAGACATTTTCCTAAAGCTGACTGCAATATCTTTAAAATGTTAATAGGAATTCAACACTTCAATAAATAAATTAAAAAAATGAAATTTCAAAGAGAAGGAAGAGCAAGCTTTTCTGCTTCAGGGGATTTTATATTTTAGTATTTTCCGTTGTGATAGGCAATTCTCTAATTTGTTGTAGTGGAATCCAAATTACATTTCTTGCATACCTATATATTTTAATTCTACTAGGAAAACAAGATTATGAACAGCACTTAAGGGTAATCTTACAGACCTATGTAAATGATGGGGGCAGAGGGGAGAAAAAAATTTTAACTGAGGAAATCTACACATCTTCACTGAGTACAGAATCTAACAACTGTTTTTTAAAAACATTAATATATAGCCCAGCAGTCAGGCTCTGTGCCTGGATAATGCGGATCAGCTCTTGAAGTACAAGTTTTCAGAGTTATCTCCACTGATATGTACTGGAGTTATATTCGGAGTTATCTCCACACTCTGTGTCACTGTTGATGCTTCACTGATGTTGATGTGTCACTGATGATCAACAATGCCTGTTGATTTTTTTTATTCTAAACATTTTGTAAAATGTTATTCTCTTTTAATCTTTACATATCCTTTAAGAATGAAGACATTAGGTCAGGTCCTTGTGAATCTAAAACAGTTTTACATTATTTTGGCAGAATAAAAAGACATTAAAGAAGAAGTAGATGAAATCTAGATTGTCTATATACTTCCAGAACAGGGTGAAGTACCTGTGGCCTTAATGAGATTCTGAACCTTCAGATTTTATTTTTTTTTAGTGTGATGGTGTGAAAATAAGAAATGCCCTATATGTGCCCTAAAACATCTCTAGGAAGTAAGTTCAGTTCACTGACGTATTAACAAGGGTAAATGAACAGACATATTTCTATCATCTGCCTCATCTTTCTTCCCTTTGGCTAGCTACCCAAGGTTATTCCTCTTACTGACCTGATTCCACTTAAAAGCACATTGAACCAAATGGAAATTTAAGGAGAAGACTTGAAGTGAAAGCCATCATTAACCTTAGGAACAAGGGTGTTCTCTTACCGCTGTGCAAGTAACTTCTTGCTGGTTAAGATATGTCAGAACAGGGAAACTCTGTAGAAATGGGAAACTAAGGTCAGCAGGATTAGAATATCATATTAAAAATTCAAAAGTTTGAAATTTGCATTTAAGATCTCCCTTCAGTCTTGGAAGACACTGGAAACAGTAACATGGAAGATAAACCTTTGGAAGTGTGATACTCTTGCTTCATAACATTTTTGAAAAGAAACTTTGTTCACAAATATTGTGTCCATTGTATCTCCATAGTAGCCTTTTCCGAAAAAGTATCATAATATTATTAGTGAAGTAGTTTTAAACTTTGTTTGCAACTCTACAGCTTTGTAATTCCTTATTTCAATATTATTTAGGGAATTTAAACAACTTGGGTTTTTTTCTTATGGTGTATCTGTATTACTGGTTTGGGTGAAAAATGTGCTTTTAAAGTAAATCTCATAGTTGCCACTAGGTCCCAGACTTTAAATTACATTGCAGAGTAGCCTGTGCTGGGTTGCCTTTGAAGAAACCAGAGAGAAAGATACCAACTAGCTTCTAGTGACCTTTTTGTCTGAGAAATGAGTGTAATGGTGGTCCAAAGTCAATTCCCAGTTTCCTGCCCTCAATCTGAGTGTGTATGTCAGGTCCCCAGCTTCAAGTCTTTCACCCTGTAGGTCTTTCCTGCTGTGCTGCTGTGTTCTGCTAAAACAGACATTACCTTAGTTATGTCTTGGGAACACCAGGGTTTAAGACTACAGGTTAGAAGACACTATTACAAAGAACCAAGCATGAGGAACGTATTTGTTACTTCATCCTTCCTTCGAAAGAAATATTGGTCGATGGGTTGCTTTGCTGCTACATCAAACCCTGACCTTAAAGTTCTTTGGATATCAAATAGCATTCTGGAACAGACAGATTTTTTTTTTTATCCAGGAGATTAAAAAGGTCAAAATCAAATAACTGATCTTCTTCTAGTAAGGAAGGGATGTATTGTTTCAGAACTGATCAAATTTCCAGAGTTATGTGTGAGGCAGTATAAATCATGCCAGAGATTCATCCAAGAAACTCTCCTCTGTTTGTTTTTCCAAACTGTGACAAAAATTTAAAGTAGATGCTGAGTGATACTGCAGTAATCATAGAGGAAACCATCTGTTTTAGACAGGCCAAAGAAAATGCACGATTGTCAGTATGAAAAATCATCATTTGTCAGCCCACAGACTTTTGTAGTCCATAATCTCTTTTTTACTCCTGTTGCATTACATGCAAAGCTGGGATAATCAGCCATCTGCTAGGGAGGAATCCCAGGTTTAAAGTGTGTTTCTCAGATGATACGGAAGGTATTACTATGTATGAAGATACTTTAAACTAGATTATTAATTGCCTACACTTGTTGATATTCTTACAGAGATAGATGGAATTAAATCAACAATGCTTGTTAATGCTAAGGATAGTCAGGATACTATGGGAAAAGAAAGGTAAGAGATACGGTTATCAGTACCACTCACCTATTTTCCCCATTTGCTCTGCTGTGCAGATTACTCCATAGCAAGCAGAATGCATCTGGTGTCCCTGTTGACGGAAAGAGCTATATGTTTATCAGTGGAGAAAGTAAGTGGTTGATTCCATTTGCGAAATCCCCTTTTCACTCCCATCTGGAAATGCTGAAAAGTAGGAAGAAAGTGTCATCTTTGGTAGAGAAAAAAAAAAAGAAGTCTCATTTTATTTGACAGGGACCCCAGCTTCCAAGAGGTGGTGTTAGCCTTGCATCATTTCACAACACTGGCTGATCAGGAGTTCTGTTAATCTCACTCTAGCAGAAGCTTTTCTTAGCTCTCTCAGCCACAAAAGAGTCAAAGTGACATGACACATATGAATGGTACAACAATGGAAAGACTACATTAAAGGAAAAAAAAGAAAAATGCTAGACCTTTGTAATGACTTAGGTCAGAATACATAGAGATGGAATATTAACTGCAGCACTGAAAATTGTTTGCAGCAGTTCTTATTGAAACTGATTGTCCTGGGTTCAGCAGTAGCAGTCATGTTTTTCCTTTGTGTTAACTGGTGCAGTGCTGTGTTTTGACTTCTAGCTTGAGAACAGTGTTGGTGAAGCTGATGTTTTCGGTTGTTGCTAAGTGATGTTTACCCTGACCAAGGACTCTGTGAGGCTCATGCTCTGCCAGGGAGGAGGGGAAGCTGTGAGGAAGCAGAGACGGGGCACCTGATCCGGGCTAGCTGGGGAGGTATTCCATACCACAGCACGTCATGCCCGGGGTGGGGGGCAACTGGGAGTTACCCGGAAGGACAGGGGCTTCCGGGTGGAACTCGCTTTCTTGGCCGGTGGTATCGTATTCTCTTCCCTTGTTATTTTCCCTTATCATCGTTTTAGCTGACAGTAGCGGTGGTGATTTGTTGCTGGACTGTTCTTGTCTGAACCCGTAGGAGTTACACTCTCTCGATCCTTCTCCCCGTTCCTTCCGGGAGTGGGGAAGGGGAGAGCCCCGGTGCAGAGGGGGGGGGGGGGAGACGGACACAGACCTCGATTGTTGTCAGCTCGGCACCACTCACTGGGAGTGAGTGAACAAATTACCTGACTGGGTTTAAACCACGACAGCTCTTTTTGGCGCCCAACGTGGGGCACGAGGGGTTGAGATAAGAACAGATCTGACTGGATTGATAGTCACTCGTCACAATGCTGATTTATTGGCTCTCAAGGTTTTTCCTCTTGATCTCACAGTTTCAGTATATCATATCTTGCGTCCATCCGGTATTTGCTGTATTAGTGTTTTTCAAGTGTGGGGCTTGGGCTAAGGTTTTTATCCCATTGTACTTTATGGTAATGACTTGTAATACAATAGAATCATTGATCATGAAACTGATCTGGCTTATGTTCCCAGTGTGGTCACCACCTTTATACTTTGGGAGGTATATGATGGAGGTGCTTAGCAATTACACATCTTTTTTCTCCTCCTCAGGTGCTCAACCTGTGAAGGAGACATACTTTTACCCTCCTAGTCGTCCCCCCAGACCATTTACATTTGAGAGCTTTGAATTTTTTGAATGGCCTTTTAATGCTGTTGAGACTTGTTTGCTGATGGTGATGGGAATCACCATGCTAACATGCATACAGAGTGTGTTTTGCCCACTACTGATTTCAAGAGTTAAGCAGATTCAGGTTTGGGTCTTGTCTGGGGTCAAACGACGATGTAGGAGGACCGAGAGATTTTCCCTGAGGCTGGACAGCCATGAGTGGCAGGGTGTGTGGGATAGTATGGGCAAGTATCTAGGTCAGTGGGCCCCTCCAGTACTTTGGAATTTCACTACCGAACAACTGCAAAATCCAGAAGAATTAGTAAAACACTTAAATGAGGTGTGTGGTCATTCAGGCCATACCAGAGATGGACAAATCACGGCAACGTGCTGGGGCTCGGCCTATGCTTACAGGGCCTTGTTCAACACTATCCAGCACCTTCAAAAGGAAAAGAATGTCGGCGGATTTGAGGGCAAAGTGACAGTCGCTACTCAAACTTTGGCTGCAATGAACTGCGCAGCTACCCCAGTGGCAAGTACAGCAGCTGCTCAAACTTCAACTGCAACAGACAGCGCAGTTACCCCAGCTCCAAGCACAGCAGCTACACCACCCCCAGCAACAAGTACAGTCGCTACTCAAACCACAGTGATAATCACTGCAGCCAAACCAGAGGACCAATTCGTACCAATATCAGTTGCCCCTCTATGCAAGAGAACAAGCAAAAAGGAGGCAAAAAGGGTGAAGCGAGATGAAGAACCAATGAATTCACCACCCGGTCCAGAATCTGATCAGGAGTCATCATCACATGACGAAGAAGAAGAAGAAGAAGAGGTAACTTCTCGACCTCGGACCTCAACCGAGCTGCGGAATATGCGAAAAGATTTTACTCTTCAACCAGGGGAGCACGTCATCACCTGGTTACTCCGATGCTGGGACAATGGGGCCGATGGTCACGAACTAGAAGGTACAGAAGCCAAGCAGCTGGGATCACTTGCTAGAGAAGGGGGAATTGACAAAGCAATTGCAAGAGAGAAAAAGTCCCTCAGCCTTTGGAGGAGGCTCTTGGCAGCTGTGAAAGAAAGGTTTCCGTACAAGGACGATGTTACGAGTCGTTCGGCCAAGTGGACTGCTATAGACAAAGGCATCCAGTCTCTGAGGGAATCAGCCATCGTAGAGATGATCTATCACATCAAGCCGAATAACGGGGATACACCTATAGATCCAGATGAAGTTGAATATACACGACCCATGTCGCGAAAACATACACGGAATGCACCGTCATCATATGCCCATTCCTTGGCAACAGTGACCTGGAATGACATAGTACCACTAACAGTGGATGAAATGGTTCATAAACTCCGAGAGTTCGAAGACAATCTCACCCCTTCCATCATCTCAGCTGTGAAAAAACTGTCCCAGGACCTCGAAAAATTGAGGGACGATGTATCTGATTTATCCAGCTCCTCACGTGTACCAACACACATCTCAGCTATTAACAAAAGGCGTCCTATTGTTCGAGAGAGGAGATACAGGAGGTATACCCCACGGGCTACCCTATGGTTTTACCTGCTGGATCACGGAGAAGACATGACAAAATGGGATGGAAAACCTACTTCAGTTTTGGAGGAACGGGTGAGTGAACTGAAGAGGGGAGCAAGGGCCAAGACTGATCAGCCCATGAGAGCTACGGCTTCAGTCTCTGGTGAGCAGTTTCCCAGATGGAGTGGAAGAGCTGATTTTACTCCAGCTCCTGTGATAATGAAGAATAATCCCTTTCAACACGACTTAAGTGTCCAATGCTGTGACGACCATTAGAGGGGCCCTGCCTCCAGCCAGGTGGAGGTAGGGGACAATCGGATTTACTGGACTGTGTGGATCAGATGGCCTGGCACATCAGTCCCACAGAAGTATAAGGCTCTAGTAGATACCGGTGCACAGTGTACCCTGATGCCATCAAGCTGTCAAGGGGTGGAACCCATCTATATTTCTGGAGTGACAGGAGGATCCCAAGAGTTGACTGTGCTGGAGGCTCTAATCAGCCTGACTGGGAGGGAATGGCAAAAGCACCCTATTGTGACTGGTCCAGAGGCTCCATGCATCCTTGGCATAGACTACCTCAAGAGAGGGTACTTCAAACACCCAAAAGGGTACCGATGGGCTTTTGGTATTGCTGCTTTGGAGACTGAGGAAATTAAGCAGCTGTCCACCTTGCCTGGTCTCTCAGAAGATCCCTCTGCTGTGGGGTTGCTGAAAGTTGAAGAACAACGAGTGCCAACTGCGACCTCAACAGTGCACCGGCGGCAATATCGCACCAACCGAGACTCCCTGATTCCCATCCATCAGCTGATCCGTAGACTGGAGTGTAAGGGGGTGATCAGCAGGACCCGCTCACCCTTCAATAGCCCCATATGGCCAGTGCGAAAGTCTAATGGAGAATGGAGACTAACAGTAGACTATTGTGGCCTGAATGAAGTCACACCACCAGTGAGTGCTGCCGTACCGGACATGCTAGAACTTCAGTATGAACTAGAGTCAAAGGCAGCCAAGTGGTATGCCACGATTGATATTGCTAATGCATTTTTCTCAATTCCTTTGGCAGCAGAGTGCAGGCCACAGTTTGCTTTTACTTGGAGGGGTGTCCAGTTCACTTGGAACCGACTGCCCCAGGGGTGGAAACACAGCCCTACCATTTGCCATGGACTGATCCAGACTGCACTGGAACAGGGGCAAGCTCCAGAACACCTGCAATACATTGATGACATTATTGTGTGGGGCGATGCAGCGGAAGAAGTCTTTGAGAAAGGGAGGAAAATAATCCAAATCCTGCTGAAAGCCGGTTTTGCCATAAAACGGAGTAAGGTCAAGGGACCTGCACAGGAGATTCAATTTTTGGGAATAAAATGGCAAGGTGGACTTCGCCAGATCCCCACAGATGTGATCAACAAGATAACAGCAATGTCTCCACCAACTAATAAGAAAGAAACGCAAGCTTTCTTGGGTGCAGTGGGGTTCTGGAGAATGTACATCGATTGTAAGCCCTCTCTATCATGTGACCCGGAAGAAGAATGATTTTCAATGAGGCCTTGAGCCACAACAAGCCTTTGAGCAAATTAAACGCGAGATAGTTCATGCAGTAGCCCTTGGACCAGTCCGGACCGGGCCAGATGTAAAAAATGTGCTGTACACTGCAGCTGGGGAGAACGGTCCTACCTGGAGCCTCTGGCAGAAAGCTCCAGGGGAGACTAGAGGTCGACCCCTCGGCTTTTGGAGTCGGGGATATAAAGGATCTGAGGCCAGCTATACCCCAACTGAGAAAGAGATACTGGCAGCCTATGAAGGGGTTCGAGCTGCTTCGGAAGTGATTGGCACTGAAGCACAGCTCCTCCTGGCACCCCGGTTGCCCGTGCTGGGCTGGATGTTCAAAGGCAGGGTCTCCTCTACACATCATGCAACTGATGCTACATGGAGTAAATGGGCTGCACTAATTACACAACAAACTCGAATAGGAAATCCCAGTCGTCCAGGCATTCTAGAAGTCATCATGGACTGGCCAGAGGGCAAAGATTTCGGAATGTCACCAGAGGAGGAGGTGGTGCGCGCTGAAGAGGCCCCACCATATAATAAACTGTCAGAAAGTGAAAAGCAGTATGCCTTGTTTACTGATGGCTCTTGCCGTATTGTGGGAAAGCATCGGAGATGGAAGGCAGCTGTATGGAGTCCTGGACGACAAGTTGCGGAAACTGCTGACGGAGAGGGTGAATCGAGTCAGTTTGCCGTGGTGAAAGCCATCCAGCTGGCCCTGGACATTGCTGAACGAGAAAAGTGGCCAGTACTTTATCTCTATACTGACTCATGGATGGTGGCAAATGCCCTGTGGGGGTGGTTGAAGCAATGGAAGCAGAGCAACTGGCAACGCAGAGGTAAACCCATCTGGGCTGCTGCACTGTGGAAAGATATTGCTGCCCGGGTGCAGAACGTGGTGGTGAAAGTACGTCATGTAGATGCCCATGTACCCAAGAGTCGGGCCACTGAGGAACACCAGAACAACCAACAAGTGGATAAAGCGGCTAAGATTGAAGTGGCTCAGATGGACTTAGATTGGCAACATAAAGGTGAATTATTTTTGGCCCGGTGGGCCCATGACACTTCAGGCCATCAGGGCAGAGATGCAACATATAGATGGGCCCGTGATCGAGGGGTGGACTTAACAATGGACACTATTGCCCAGGTTATTCATGAGTGTGAAACATGTGCTGCAATTAAACAAGCCAAGCGGTTAAAGCCTCTTTGGTATGGAGGACGATGGTTGAAGTATAAATATGGGGAGGCCTGGCAGATTGACTATATCACACTGCCACCAACCCGCCAAGGCAAACGCCATGTGCTTACCATGGTGGAAGCAACCACCGGGTGGCTGGAAACATACGCTGTGCCCCATGCCACTGCCCGGAACACTATCCTGGGCCTTGAGAAACAGATTTTGTGGCGACACGGCACCCCAGAGAGAATTGAGTCAGACAATGGGACTCATTTCCGAAATAACCTTATAGATATTTGGGCCAAAGAGCATGGCATTGAGTGGGTATATCACATCCCCTACTATGCACCAGCCTCTGGGAAAATCGAACGGTACAATGGGCTGTTAAAAACTACACTGAGAGCAATGGGTGGGGGAACTTTCAAGCATTGGGATACACACTTACCAAAGGCCACCTGGTTGGTCAACACCAGAGGATCTGCCAACAGGGCCGGCCCAGCCCAGTCAGAACTTTTACATATTGTAGAGGGAGACAAAGTTCCCGTGGTGCATATGAAGAATTTGCTGGGGAAGACAGTCTGGGTTATTCCTGCTTCAGGTAAAGGCAAACCCACTCGTGGGATTGCTTTTGCTCAGGGACCTGGATATACTTGGTGGGTAATGCGGGAAGATGGGGAAGTCCGATGTATACCTCAAGTGGATTTGATTTTAGGGGAAAACAGCCAGTGAACTCAATTGTATGCTGTTGCCTGCTGTGTAATGCTTTTATAGCCCATCAACTAGATGTCTCCAGGTCACCAGCGACTGGCCCTGACTTCCCTCCAGCCATCATCCCAACAGAGAATGAACTTGGAACATCATGGACCGAATGGACTCGGCAGCATTATAGGGATTGGTCCATGCACTAAGAAAATGATTTTTTCCTCTTGGTCCGTATGTATATGGATGTATATATGTGGGAGAGCGATGGTGTATTGAAAATGTGGGATCTGAGCACGACGTGAATGGTATGGAATAAGGGGTGGATAATGTCCTGGGTTCAGCAGTAGCAGTCATGTTTTTCCTTTGTGTTAACTAGTGCAGTGCTGTGTTTTGACTTCTAGCTTGAGAACAGTGTTAGTGAAGCCGATGTTTTCGATTGTTGCTAAGTGATGTTTACCCTGACCAAGGACTCTGTGAGGCTCATGCTCTGCCAGGGAGGAGGGGAAGCTGTGAGGAAGCAGAGACGGGGCGCCTGATCCGGGCTAGCTGGGGAGGTATTCCATACCACAGCACATCATGCCCGGGGTGGGGGGTAACTGGGAGTTACCCGGAAGGGCAGGGGCTTCCGGGTGGAACTCGCTTTCTTGGCCGGTGGTATCGTATTCTCTTCCCTTGTTATTTTCCCTTATCATTGTTTTAGCTGATAGTAGCGGTGGTGATTTGTTGCTGGACTGTTCTTGTCTCAACCCGTAGGAGTTGTACTCTCTCGATCCTCCTCCCCGTTCCTCCGGGAGCGGGGAAGGGGAGAGCCCCGGTGTGTGTGTGGGGGGGAGACGGACACGGACCTTGACTGTTGTCAGCTCGGCACCATTCACTGGGAGTGAGTGAACAAGTTACCTGACTGGGTTTAAACCACGACACTGATGCAGCTTGAGACAATGATGCAGCTTGAGACACCAACATAGATCCACAAATAATTAAGCATCATAGCTTACTTCAACATGACACAAGATGTTGGCTAGGAATTGTTCTAACAGAACCTTTCAAGCACTTCTATCTAGACAAAAGAAAAGGGAGGTACTTTGATTTGGTAGTAGTAGCTTTTGTTAAATGTGAAATATTTTTTTTCCTTCATGAATGTTTTGTCATTGAAATGTATTTTGATTTTATGGTGTGTTTTTGTTTTTTTTTTGTGTTTTTTTTTGTGTTTTTTTTTCTTTTTCAAGCTCGTTCAATTTTACATTGTTTCTGATCTTTTGATGTCAGTAGTGTAGTTGTATGTGTAATGAAATATCCTTAACAAATACTCCAACACTTACATACTTGCTAAGTTATAACTAATTATTGTTGCAGAAAAGACCGCAAGACAATGTAAAATACCGTAATTTGAAATATATATATTTATATTCAAATATGTACTTGAATGTGAAATTTTTAATGAAATTTTAGAACAAGACACAGTTTTTTCGATTTTTTTTCAAAATTTTATGACTTGAGGAAAAGAATAAACAACTACCACTCTTTCCATTTTGAATGGGATTCCATTTGATGAAAAACAATGCAATAGGCAATGTCACTACAAAAAAGACAAAGCAGTGAACAAGCAGATCTCTCCTTTATGAATTTCAATGGTGAAATTATGTCTGTGGATAGATGTACACCATTACTACAAATACGTATGTGATACACATAATGATACATTTGCTGGTGTCATTATAATTATTACACTGGTATACCAGACATTAGGTGTAGGTATAGCTCTATTCAATCTATTCATATTGTTCAGTCAAACTATGCAGGTATTAAGGACCACAGAATTAACAAACAAGAGATGTGCTGAAAAAATTCTGAGGAGAAAGGTGGACTGTTGCATGATGAGGTGATGAAAAATGATTTAAGTCCTCACTGAATATCTGATTCTACAAGGTCTTGCAACTTTCAACATGGATCCTTGCATTTCTCTAAAGAAATGCAATATAGGCATACATCTGGCTTATACTCTTTAGCTTTCCATTTAACTTTGTTTGGACATGGACAGTATTTAATTTACATTTCAAAATTTTCTTTTTACTGAAGTTCTTCTTTAATGCAACATGTTGAAATAGTTGGATTACTGCAATATGCAGAGTACGCTAGAGAGGCTCTTGCTTGGTATTTAATGAAATGAAGTTTCTATTACATGAAAGATTTGTTGTAGCACAGTCAAGGCACTGACTCTATTAATGCTCTTAACTCATGGGTAGCAGCTGTTTCAGCTTTTGCTAATTCCTCTTTTAATCCCCTTTCTTCTTTACATAACTTTGAAAAAACTTTGCATGTAGTCTTACCATTTGTATTAGTATTGTTTTTACATTAGATTTCTTCCTTGTGTAAGAGCTTTCTCTCCTTTATGTCTACAAATAATTAAAGGCTCATTACTGCCATTGCCTTCTCCTCTGCTTTCATTGCTTTCCCTGAAACCAGCCATTTGTTGAATTTCATTAGTATTAATACATACGGGACAAAGAGTTGTTGTTACCCCAAGTGGGACTAGCATATTACACTGTAGAAGGTCAGTGAGGGTGAGTTTCTTTAGCAGAAATTTCCATTAATAAAATGAATATGACAATTCACTGGAAAAGACTGCAGCTGAAAACCTGTTCTGTGTACATTGCATAGGCAACAATCACTAGATAAAAAAAAGGTGTGTAGGCGTAGTACTTTGCAGTAAAGCACTGATTTCAGAAGTGCCAAATGAGTGCAGTTCCTGTTGGATTTCAGTGGAAGCTATCAGCAGCAGCAGTGAAAAAATTAAGTCAGATCTGGTAAAGCTCTTAGCATTCAGACGACCTGTGAATAGACTTTTGCAAGTAACACTGCCCAAGTATCAGTAGATAGTAAATTCCCTGGAAGTGGTGTTTTTGTTTGGTTTTTGGTTTGTTTTTTTTTTTTTTTTTAGTTGTCCTGCAGGTGTTCTTCCTCAAAAGAGGAAGACTTACAACAGTTGACTCAAAGTTTAGAGAAGGTATATTGTTAGAACGCGATTTTATTTATTTTTTTTTTAAGAATCCCTTCATCTACTTCAAGTTTGAACAATATTTCAAAAAATAAATGCCTTAACCATGGGTTTAAAAACATTTTCAGTGTCTCGTACTCTCACAGAGGAAGTTATATATTAAAAAATTTCTTCATTTTTGCCAGAAACACACAGTCCCACTAGGTTAGTTCTACCAGGTCAAAGAAACAAATACCATGACCTTCTGAGTAATGAGTTCAAAATTATACAAATTCTCTAAAACCATCTTCAAAGAAATATCATTATATAACGCACTTTAGAGGTAGGATGTGTGTTCAAATATCCTTATGCAGAGCAAAGAATGGCCAACTCTGAAAGATAATTTTTGGTTTTTTTTGTTACTGAAATACCAGACCACAAAATACATGGTTAGCAGATTTTGTGCAATTTAGTGATCTCAGCAAATACCACCTCTTCATTTTACATACCTGAAGCAGTACGGCTATGTTCACCACAGACTGTCATTAGAAATAAAGAGCTAATTGCAAAATTCCTGTTCTGAGGCAGATTGTAAAAGCCCAGCAACAATGAAAAATCACATAAAATATTTTAGTCAGGGCTGATGTCCAGCTCTGAGCTAAAATTACAATGGGGTCCAGTGGTGTCTAAGCCACATCAATTTGAATGAAGGCTGGTCTGAAACTCATGGGCATCCACAGTGTTTTGTGTGCAACCTGATGTAAAGTCAGATCTTGAAAATCCAAAGGAAGGGTTTTGTTTGTATAACTTTGGACAGCAGCCCATGGTTTGACAGAAGGTTTGACAGCGGCTTTGTTGGATCCAATTTTCATATAGTTATTTTCCTGTCACTGAATTCAAAAGGGTTTGTCCTGGCATGGAAAACTGGCAGAGCAGAAACAAACTAAAACCACTATTTGGCAGTTTGACTACTGCTTGCTTCTTCTTGTGAATAAAATTCCTATAATAGACATATGTTAGTGACTATACAGTGTACAGGATTTTGGGAGAAGAAAATTAAACGATCCAGGGGTAACTCAACTGTCTCCATCAAGGTATATGGCACATCAAGGCTTTTCTTTTTCTTTTCACAATATTGTCCTTGGTATAAATGCTCTCAAACAAAACCTATTGCAATTTTATAAAAAAACGGCAGCTAAAAAGCTGTCCCAGCTATCTGATGATGCTGGATTTCTGTCAGTATGTCCTGTGTGCCAAAGAAATAAAAAAGTAATCTTCTGTTTATTTTACAGCTCTTTCTCCACACTGAAGTCTTTTTTTAAGCTAGTCGTATATTTCCTTGTGCATTGGGAGTAAGGGTTGGGTCATGCTGGGCAATATTCTGCAGCTTCTTCTTATTCTGTACAACTTCAAGGAGAATGCAGTTGCTCCCCATTTTGCTCACTTAGCAATATGGATACCTGAACATCAACACTTCTAAATGAGATTGCCTGTAGAGTTTAATAGGTACAATACTTAGTCAATTTGAAATGTTACTCCAGTGATAGTGAGGTGTCCTTCCTTAAATGAGGACAAGAAATCAAATGAAACAAAATCAATCATGCAGTTTCCTACATGGTGGTGCAAACTGTGAGCCATAACAAACATGTCAGAGAGTTTTTACATTTTTGGTCTTGGTATTCTTAAGAATAATCTCTTTAGTGGTATTTGCAAATATACTGTAAAGCGTAATGATCCAGGCTCTGTTGCAAGCTTGTTATTATGCTGTTTCTCTCAGATAATAAAAGAATTAAAGTCAATAGATTTATGATTGCATGTCATGTAAAATAAAAAGCATGTCACATTTACCAGCACTCTCTCTTCTTTCCTCTGGAACCGTTGTTAGTAAACTGTGACTGCTCCCACCTGGGACAACTCTGGGATTTGTAAGTGGAAACAATTTTATTTTTCCAGTTCACTAGTTCAAACAACACAATCAAATTCATATCACATTTTCAACTGGCACGTCTTTTGACAATCCAAGACTGTACATCTCCGCTTCAGCAGTGTGTGTTGACTTCCAGGGGACCTCAGGAAAAAAGGGCAATAAGTGCTATCACCACAAGCTCCTAAGGGTCTGTGAGGAAGAAGTTAATCTCAAAAGCAGAAGTCAGAAGCATCCTGCCCTTTAGAATGAATGAATTATAGCAAAAGAGCATCTATCAAGATTCTGTCCTGTTTTGAGTTGACCTAGAACGCTATATACTTTGACATTTAGTATAAATCAGATTACAAATTAAATGCGCTGTTACCACTTTTTCCTCTTACAGCATTTAAATGTTGATGACTTGGTCTAGATGTTTGTTTTGGTTTCCTCTAGTAGATGCCTACCGCTGAAACTCGTTCACTTTCATGGTTTCACTACTCTGATTTTGACAGATATTAAGTGTCCCAAACCCCAGAGATCATGTATTATTCTTTGTACTCTTACAGGAAATGCCCATCCCTAGAAGTGTTCATAGCCAAGCTGGACAGGGCTTGAAACAACTTGGTTTAGTGGAAGGTGTTCCTGCCCATGACAGGAAGTTGGAACTGGATGAGCTTTAAGGTCCCTTCCAACACAAAACAACCTGTGTTTCTATGATTCTATGAAATATTTGATTCATGTTTATAGTCATTCTATGTACATAAAAGTACAAATACAATAAGATGAATGGGAGAAGGTTTTAACCAGCACAGAGAAACAGCAAAAAACAAAATATGAGCCAAACCTGATTCCACTTGAAAAAAAGGGCAGTAAAATAATAGAAGGGGAAAAGAAATATTTTAAAAAGTGATAAGGAATCAGAACTGTTATTCAACTGAATATTCTTCATTGTTTCCCATTGATTCCCATGTGGACTACTCTTTAATATATCATCATAGCCAGGGTGTATGACACAACTAAAAAATTTAGAGGGAATGTACTTTGAGAGATGTCATTTTATCACAGTTATGAATAGGACATAATTTGGAAGTTTCTGCATTTATAAGTATGTCATGGGGTTTGATGGTGTGTTAGAATGAAAACAGAACAAAGCCTTAGGGTTACAGTCAACCCCAAAGGCATCTCTACACTAGCAAAGACTATTCACCCCAGGGAGATGATACTCCTTTCAGAAAGCCAGACTGAGAAAGCTGCTTCAAGCCTGGATTTCTGAAGGAGACTGCTGACAGAAGAAATAGTAGAATTTCAATCTCCTGATAGCTTCCAATTGCAGTTGCAAACAGTGTTTGCTAACCTATCTCAGCTCATGTCAGTCATTTTTTGAGATAAAGCCTATCCTTTCTCTGTTCATGAGCTCCTGACAAAGAGCAGTGTATGGGCAGTTTGTTTGTATGGTCATCCTTGCTGTCACATTATAGCCTTTGAAAAACAAAATCCATAAATTATGACATTTTTTAAATTTTGTCCACACTGACCCTTGAATGACTATAACCTGTATTTAACTCAAGGGTGCTGACTGAGAAGCCTTTCTAGGGTGAATCCTCCTAAACAAACCTTCTGTATTAAAGAAGCCATGAAACAGTCTTTTGAAGCTCCCTTTCTAAAAGACTTTCTATCAAATGACTCTTTTAAGATAGATGCTGTTGTGCTCTTTATATCCCTTAATGCTACAGAAGTTCCTTTTCCCCAGTTTTACTACATAGCTTATAAAATATACCTTAGTTTCCAGGAGATACCAGTGTTTTCTAGACTTGGAGCAACCTGGTCTAATGGAAAGTGTCCCTGCCTGTGGCAGGGGATGACCTTTAAGGTCCCTTCCAACCCAAACTATTCTGTGATCCCATAAAAACATTTTTTTTGCACAAACATAAATTATCTACAGTTTATTAGCAACTTTCCCTGTGTTTAATAGCTAGGAAATCGATTTTGTCAGTGATTTTAATGGAACTGGACCTGGTTACAGCATCTGCCTTACCATCATCACTCTTAATACCAGAAGTTAATCTAAGCCTAATATTTTATTCTTTCTTGAACGATGCTAGGAATAATATTCTTGTCCAGAATGGCATGCTTTCAGAAGGACTGAATAAAATCTGATAGTTCCAGAGCCTGCTCAGCTTCACTGCATGGACTACCAGCTACTGTTTTTTTCCATAGAAGATTATCAGAAACTTCCTATATTCACACATCAGTAACTTTCTGTTCTCCCTTATTATACAGTGTTTAGAATTTCAACATGAGCTACCACCAAATAATAGATTAATGTTGACAGGAAATGATGCATGATACCTTTCTTATTTTTATAGTAAGTTACACTGTGTTAAAAAAATTTATGAGTAAGCATAAGGTTAAATGAAAAAGTTAAGTTAAATTACAAGGGCATTTAGTGGTGACTCAAAGGGGAACGGCTTTAAGCTGACAGAGGGAAGATTGAGATGAGATCTTATGCAGAAGTTTTTCTCTGTGAGAGTGGTGAGGCACTGGCACAAGTTGCCCAGAGAAGCTGTGGCTGCCCCAACTCTGGCAGAGTTCAAGGCCAGGCTGCATGGGGCTGGGAGCAATCTGGTCTAGTGAAGGTGTCCCTGCCCATGGCAACAAGTTGTAACTGGATGATCATTAAGATCCCTTCAAACCCAAACCAGCCTGGGATTCTGTGATAAACTCTAGTAAATTATATCATATGACCTTTTAAGTTATTCAACATGTTTATGTAACTGAGATGGAGCTCCTAATGCATAATATTTCAAATTTCCTCTGTCAAGCAAAGCTGTTTTAACATGAAAAATCTATTACTCTCCATTTCTCAAGCCTAAATTCAATAAAGATATTACACACCAGAATCTCTATTATTAGATATTTTTTAAAGAGCATTATAGGCAAAATAAGATTGGTTAACAAAATTCAGGAATGATTAACCATGAGCAAATCTGGTCAACAAATTGCATGATCCCATCAGGTTTCACTGGTTTTACATTGGATGTACTTAAAAATGAAAATTTCCAAAGGATACAAACAAAAGCCAGTCAAACAAACTGTACCTTGGAATGTTGTATTCCAAGAAGTACAACTAAGAGTCAGCAGGTGGAACTGTCCTTTCTGAGCTAATGCATCAGCATTATTTGATTCACTATTTACTCTCACTAGCTACAACTTCTGATCTTTCCCTGCTTTTGATTTGTATATCTGATGCCAAATAGTATATGAATGACCATATTAGTAGTTCACAGAGCTTACAGTTGACTTTCTCTCTGAAACAAATACATTCTTGTTGTGAAGTTTTTGAAAATCAGATCTTTAGCTTGCATCTGGCCCAGTGGAGTCTGTGTTAAAGTCATTGTCCTGGGTTTACCAGTAGCAGTCAGTTTTTCTCCTTCTTGGTAGCTGGTGCAGCACTGTGTTTTGACTTCAGCCTGGGAACAGTGCTGATAATACCAATCTTCTCAGTTGTTGCTAAGTAATGTTTACCCTAACCAAGGACTTTGTGAGGCTCATGCTCTGCCAGGGAGGAGGGGAAGCCAGAAGGAAGCAGAGATAGGACACCTGACCCAAGCTAGCCAAAGAGGTATTCCATACCACAGCACGTCATGCCTGGGGGGGTAAGTGGGAGTGACCTGGAAGGACACATGCTTCGAGGTCAAACTCATTTCTCAGAGGCTGGTATTGTATTCTCTTCCCTTGTTATTTTCTCTCATTGTTGTCGTTGGTGGTAGTGGTTGTTTGTGTTGTACATTGGTTGCTGAACTGTTCTTGTCTCAACCCGTAGGAGTTGCACTCTTTCGATTCTCCTCCCCATCACTTTGGGAGCAGGGAAGGGAAGAGCCCCTGGGTGGGGGGGGGGCAGGCCTCGGACCCTCAGACCATCTGGTTAGGGTTTAAACCATGACAGCTCGTTTTGGCACCCAAAGTGGGTCCCGAAGGGTTGAGATAACGACAGATCTGTCTGGATTAATAGTCACTCTTCACAATGCTGATTTATTGGCTCTCAAGGTTGTTCCTCTTGATCTCACAGTTTCAGTATATCGTACCTTACTTCCATCCGGTATTTGCTGTATTAGCGTTTTACAAGTGTGGGGCTTGGGCTAAGGTTTTTGTCTCGTTGCACTTTGTGGAAATGACTTGTAATACAATAGAATCATTGATCGTGAAACTGATCTGGCTTATGTTCCCAGTGTGGTCACCACCTTTATACTTTGGGAGGTATATAACAGGAGTGCTTAGCAATTACACTTCTTTTTTCTCCTTCTTGGGTGGTCAACCTGGGAAGGAGACATTCTTTCACCCTCCCAGTCCTCCCCCCAGACCATTTAGATTTGAGAGTTTTGAAGTTTTTGAATGGCCTTTTAGTGCTGTTGAGACTTGTGTGCTGATCGTGATGGGGATCACCATGTTGGCACGCGTACAGAGTGTATTTTGCCCATGACTGATTTCAAGAGTTAAGCAGATTCAGGTTTGGGTCTTGTCTGGGGTCAAACAACGATATAGGAGAACCAAGAGATTTTCTGTGAGGCTGGACAGCCATGAGTGGAAGGGTGTGTGGGATAGTATGGGAAAGTATCTAGGTCAGTGGGCCCCTCCAGTACTTTGGAATTTCACCACCGAACAACTGCAAAATCCAGAAGAATTAGTAAAACACTTAAATGAGGTGTGTGGTCATTCAGGCCATACCAGAGATGGACAAATCATGGCAACGTGCTGGGGCTTGGCCTATGCTTACAGGGGCTTGTTCAACACTATCCAGCACCTTCAAAAGGAAAAAAATGTCATTGGATCTGAGGGCAAAGCAACAGTTGGCGCAGCTACTCCAGCTCCAAGCACAGCAGCTTCACCACCCCCAGGGACAAGTACAGTGGCCACTCAAACTTTGGCTGCAATGAACAGCGCAGCTACCCCAGTGGCAAGTACAGCAGCTACTCAAACTTAGACTGCAACAGACAGCGCGGCTACCCCAGCTCGAAGCACAGCAGCTATACCACCCCCAGCAACAGGTACTGTCGCTACTCAAATCACTGCAGCCAAACCAGAGGACCAATTCATACCAGTATCGGTTGCCCCTGTATGCAAGAGAAAAAGCAAAAAAGAGGCAAGAAGGGTGAAGCAAGATGAAGAAACAATGAATTCACCGCCCGGTCTAGCATCTGATCAGGAGTCATCATCACATGATGAAGAAGAAGAAGAGTTGATCTCTTGACCTCGGACCTCAACAAAGTTACGGAATATGCGAAAAGGTTTTACCCGTCAACCGGGGGAGCACATCATCACCTGGCTACTCCGATGCTGGGACAATGGGACCGATGGTCACGAGCTAGAAGGTACAGAAGCCAAGCAGCTGGGATCACTTGCTACAGAAGGGGGAATTGACAAAGCAATTGCAAGAGAGGAAAAGTCCCTCAGTCTTTGGAGGCAGCTCTTGGCAGCTGTGAAAGAAAGGTTTCCGTACAAGGACGATGTTACGAGTCGTTCGGCCAAGTGGACTGCTATAGACAAAGGCATCCAGTCTCTGAGGGAATCAGCCATCGTAGAGATGATCTATCACATCAAGCCGAATGACGGGGATGTACCCATAGATCCAGATGAAGTTGAATGTACACGACCCGTGTGGCGAAAACATACACGGAATGCACCGTCATCATATGCCCATTCCTTGGCAACAGTAACCTGGAATGATATAGTACCACTAACAGTGGATGAAATGGTTCATAAACTCCGAGAGTTCAAAGACAATCCCACCCCTTCCATCATCTCAGCTGTGGAAAAACTGTCTCAGGACCTCAAACAGTTGAGGGACGACATATCTGATTTATCCAGCTCCTCACGTGTACCAACACACGTCTCAGCTATTAACAAAAGGCATCCTATTGTTCGAGAGAGGAGATACAGGAGGTATACCCCACGGGCTACCCTATGGTTTTACCTGCGGGATCACGGAGAAGACATGACAAAATGGGATGGAAAACCTACTTCAGCTTTGGAGGAACGGGTGAGTGAACTGAAGAGGGGAGCAAGGGCCAAGACTGATCAGCCCATGAGAGCTACGGCTTCAGTCTCTGGTGAGCAGTTTCCCAGATGGAGTGGAAGAGCTGACTTTACTCCAGCTCCTGTGATAACAAAGAATAATCCCTTTTACCACGACTTAAGTGTCCAACGCTGTGATGACCATTAGAGCGGCACTGCCTCCAGCCAGGTGGAGGTAGGGGACAATCGGATTTACTGGACTGTGTGGATCAGATGGCCTGGCACATCAGTCCCACAGAAGTATAAGGCTCTAGTAGATACCGGTGCACAGTGTACCCTGATGCCATCAAGCTGTCAAGGGGTGGAACCCATCTATATTTCTGGAGTGACAGGAGGATCCCAAGAGTTGACTTTGCTGGAGGCTGAAATCAGCCTGACTGGGAGGGAATGGCAAAAGCACCCTATTGTGACTGGTCCAGAGGCTCCATGCATCCTTGGCATAGACTACCTCAAGAGAGGGTACTTCAAAGACCCAAAAGGGTACCGGTAGGCTTTTGGTATTGCTGCTTTGGAGACTGCGGAAATTGAGCAGCTTCCGCCTTGCCTGGTCTCTCAGAAGATCCCTCTGCTGTGGGGTTGCTGAAAGCTGAAGAACAACAACTGCCAATTGCGACCTCAACAGTGCACCGGCGGCAATATCGCACCAACCGAGACTCCCTGATTCCCATCCATCAGCTGATCCGTAGACTGGAGAGTCAAGGAGTGATCAGCAGGACCCGCTCACCCTTCAATAGCTCCATATGGCTATAGCTCCAGATACAAAGGATCTGAGGCCAGCTATACCCCAACTGAGAAAGAGATACTGGCAGCCTATGAAGGGGTTCGAGCTGCTTCGGAAGTGATTGGCACTGAAGCACAGCTCCTCCTGGCACCCCGGTTGCCCGTGCTGGGCTGGATGTTCAAAGGCAGGGTCTCCTCTACACATCATGCAACTGATGCTACATGGAGCAAATGGGCTGCAGTAATTACACGACGAACTCGAATAGGAAATCTCAGTCGTCCAGGCATTCTAGAAGTCATCATGGACTGGCCAGAGGGCAAAGATTTCGGAATGTCACCAGAGGAGGTGGTGATGCGTGCTAAAGAGGCCCCACCATATAATAAACTGTCAGAAAGTGAAAAGCAGTATGCCTTGTTTACTGATGGGTCTTGCCGTATTGTGGGAAAGCATCGGAGATGGAAGGCAGCTGTATGGAGTCCTGGACAAGTTGCAGAAACTGCTGAAGGAGAGAGTGAATCGAGTCAGTTTGCCGAGGTGAAAGCCATCCAGCTGGTCCTGGACATTGCTGAACGAAAAAAGTGGCCAGTACTTCATCTCTATACTGACTCATGGATGGTGGCAGATGCCCTGTGGGGGTGGTTGAAGCAGTGGAAGCAGAGCAACTGGCAACGCAGAGGTAAACCCATCTGGGCTGCTGCACTGTGGAAAGATATTGCTGCCCGGGTGCAGAACGTGGTGGTGAAGGTACGTCATGTAGATGCCCATGTACCCAAGAGTCGGGCCACGGAGGAACACCAGAACAACCAACAAGTGGATAAAGCGGCTAAGATTGAAGTGGCTCAGAGGACTTAGATTGGCAACATAAGGGTGAATTATTTTTGGCCCGGTGGGCCCATGACACTTCAGGCCATCAGGGCAGAGATGCAAAATATAGATGGGCCCGTGATCGAGGGGTGGACTTAACAATGGATACTATTGCCCAGGTTATTCATGAGTGTGAAACATGTGCTGCAATTAAACAAGCCAAGCGGTTAAAGCTTCTTTAGTATTGTCGTGGTTTAAACCCAGTCAGGTAACTCGTTCACTCACCCCCCCCCCCTTCTTTCCCTCCCCCTACTCCTGGTGGGACGGAGAGGAGAATCGAAAAGAATGCAACTCCCATTTGAGTTGAGATAAGAACAGTTTAGTAACTAAGGTATAACACAGATCACTAGTGCTACCACCAATGATAATGATGATAAAGGAAATAACAAGGGAAGAGAATACAACACCTCAGCACCAGCTGACCAATAACTCGCTCCCCAAGCCCGACCAAGCTCTGACTGATACCTCCTCCAACCCTGCAGTCCCCCAGCCCTTCCGGCTAACTCCCAGTTACATCCTGGGCATGACGTGCTGTGGCATGGAATACCTCTTTTGTCAGTTTTGGGGCAGGTGTCCTGTCTCTGCTTCTTCCTGGCTTCCCCTCCTCCCTGGCAGAGCATGAGGCTCACAAAGTCCTTGGCCAAACCAAAACATCGCTATCAGCTCTGTTCCCAGGCCGAAGGTCAAAACACTACACTGCACCAGCTACCAAGAAGGAGAAAAATGACTGCTACTGCTGAATCCAGGACAAGTATGGAGGACGATGGTTGAAGTATAAATGTGGGGAGGCCTGGCAGATTGACTATATCACACTGCCGACAACGTGCCAAGGCAGGGAATGAACTTTGATAGAACCAGATGAATTCCACAGTAAAGGAATGACCAGCATCAGCAAGCAACGATCCAATACTGCACCCAGCCTTTCCTGCCGTGAAAGATTGTTGCAAGGGATGGAACCTGACATCATGGACCGAATGGACTCGGCTGCGTTATAGGGATTGGTCCATGCACTAGGAAAATGATCTCTTTCTCTTGGTCTGTACGTATTTGGATGTATATATGTGGGGAGCGATGGTGTATTGAAAATGTGAGATCTGAGCATGACGTGAATGGTATGGAATAAGGGGTGGATAATGGCCTGGGTTCAGCAGTAGCAGTCATGTTTCTCCTTTGTGGTAGCTGGTGCAGGGCTGTGTTTTGACTTCCAGCCTGGGAACAGTGTTGGTGAAACCAATGTTTTCGGTTGTTGCTAAGTGATGTTTACCCTGACCAAGGACTTTGTGAGGCTCATGCTCTGCCAGGGAGGAGGGGAAGCTGTGAGGAAGCAGAGACAGGGCGCCTGACCCAGGCTAGCCAAGGAGGTATTCCATACCACAGCACATCATGCCCGGGGTGGGGGGTAACTGGGAGTTACCCGGAAGGACACGGGCTTCCAGGTGGGACTCGTTTCTTGGCCAGTGGTATCGTATTCTCTTCCCTTGTTATTTTTCTCTTATCATTGTTGTAGTTGGTAGTAGCGGTGGTGATTTGTGTTGTACATTGGTTGCTGGACCGTTCTTGTCTCAACCCGTAGGAGTTGCACCCTTTCGAACCTCCTCCCCGTTCCTCCCGGAGAGGGGAAGGGGAGAGGCCCGTTGGGGGAGGGGGGGGGGCCTTGATTGTTGTCAGCCCAGCACCACTCACTGGGAGTGAGTGACCAAGTTGCCTGACTGGGTTTAAACCACGACATCGGCCAGCCAGTTCTTTATCCACTGAGTGATCCATCCATCAAATTGATGTCGCTCCAATTTAGAGACAAGAATGTGGTGTGGGACAGTGTCAAACGTTTTGCACATGTCCAGGTAGATGACATGAACTGCTCTACCCTGTCCATCAGTTCTGTAGCCCCAACATAGAAGGCCAACAAATTGGTCGGGCAGGATTTCCCCTTAGTGAAGCCATGTTGGCTGTCACCAAGCACCTTGTTGATTTTCATGTGCCTTAGCATGCCATCCAGGAGAATCTGCTTCAAGATTTTGCCAGGTACAGAGGTGAGACAGACTGGTCTGTAGTTCCCTGGGTCATCCATTTTCCCTTTCTTGAAAGTGGGGGTTACATTTCTCTTTTTCGAGTCGTGGAGTGTTGCAGAATGACTCTAAGAGCAGGACCATAGAGCCCTGGAGGCCTGTGCGAGCAAGGCAGGGGGTGGCCCCCATAGGTAACCGTAAACCAGACATGGGAGGAGAATGTGGAGGAAGCTGTGTGGGGCTAATCAATACTGTGGTGCCAAGGAGGAGTGGCTGAATACCACTCCTATATATATGTGAACTGCGTCACAAATAAAGTAGAAGTTTGCTTATCACCCATATTGGGTTGGCCTGTCTGCTTCTCTTCGCCGCTTACAAATGGCGCCCAAACAGGGACGTGGACTACAGGGCCCCAGTCACTGGGGACCCGGATTACAGGGCCCCGGTTAACAGGGACCCGGATTACAGGGCCCCGGTTAGCGGGGACCCGGATTACATGGCCACGGTTAACGGGGACCCGTAACAGCAGCGGCCGGGGAGCGTGGGCAATACTGCTGCGGTGGCGTGACGGACCCGGGTGCTTGGACGAACCAAAAGGAGTCTGCCGCTGAGGCGAACCAGACACTGCTGCGTCGGGAGGCCGATCCGGAGACTGAGGTTACGGGACGATCCAGGAGAAGACGATCCGGAAAAGGCCGGCTATGAAAATGGACCGAGAGGTAGCCCTGGACTTATTACAGTGCTTTTTATAAAAGCTGGGAATTGAGCCCTGAACTTATTACAGTGCTTTTTATAAAAGCGGGGAATTGAGCCCTGAACTTGTTACAGTGTTTTTTATAAAAGTGGGGAATTGAGCCTGAGACTCTAAAGCAGCTAGCAGGTCTAGTGGCTGTACGGAAGGCTAAGGGGTTTTTTGTAGATCCTAATACAGTTTTTGAGGTGAGTGAGTGGTGAAAGTTTGGTGATGAACTATTCGACTCAATGCTTAATGACGATAAAATGACAAAGAAACTCGGTAAACCACGGAGAGAAGTAATAAACTGTAAAAAGATACAAGGCGGAAAAGAAAACTGCCATGGTAGCAACAAAGAAACTAGGAACAGACGTCCCCGGTCGATTGAAACCGGGGGAAGATTACAACTCGTTTCCCCCAGCTCACGGGAGCACAGGGTTCCCCCCCCCCCCCCTTCCTTTTCTCCCCCTCCATCAGAAGGTGCCACAGAGGAGGTGTAACCCCCTGCTCCCCCACCACCCCAGTTCTGAAAGTAGGGACTTTAAAAAGGACAGAGAAAGTATATTAGAAGGTATACGCATGATAAATGTCGAGGAATCTGAAAGAAAGAGGGCGGTGCCTCGGCACCGGATCGATTGCGACGCCATTTTGAAGCACGCAGTAGAAAATAGAGATCATGCGCTAGAGGGAGATTTAAAGGAACTGCGAGCCTTTCCAACCCACTATGCCCTAGAGTGGACATTTTTAACTCAGTTATGGAGGAGCCAGGTCTGCAGATGGCTACATATCGAATGGGAGACATCTGATAAGAAAGACACAGCTGCGAGCAACGGAGACCCTGAGTTTGGCCCAGGATCAGCCCCCGAATCCCCTGAATCCGAGCCAGATTTATATCCTCTGCTTCCAGACTCTGACTCTTCGTCTCCTGGGTCGGTCTGCTCAGACTTACTGGCCCTGGAGACGCTCAGTTGTAACAATGGGTAACCAAGAATGCGATCTTTACTGGGGAATTTTCTGCAATGGGCATCTTTGCATATCCTGTGTTTGCTACACAGCAGGGGGCTAAAGAGTGGGAAGTTCTTGATCTCAAAATAGTTAAGTAGGCCTGACAAACAGTGACCAGGTATGCGTTAAAATCCTCTTACACTCAAGCTGTATGTTATGATTTTTCTTGCAATTGACAGGGGGAGCCCATACAGTTTCTCTGTGATACTCATGTACTAGAAGTTGGTAAATATAAGTATGTCCAAGTTTCTATCAACCCTTGGAGACATCTGTAGATACTGCTGGCCACTTCTTCCAGCACAGGCTGGCCACCTGTGTCGGAATGAGTGTGCATTTTGGTCAGTATAAAAGCCCAAGCCTCATGCGATGTGGGGGAGGCAAAGCCTCTGCGGGGATGCCCGCTAAGGTTGAGCCTGCCACCTTGCACTGCAATGATGCTTCTCAGAGCTGGTTTGCTGTTAGTCTCCACAGGGTCCTTGTGCCACGTTCTGTACGTGGAACTGTAGTGGGAGTAATGATTGTCTGTATTTTGTGCTTCAAATACTGTGTGGGATCCCATACGCGTGTGTTTGTATGTGTGTGCTGAGGGCAGACGGTGTTCTGTGTATTTTTCTTGTTGGGTTCATGTAAAAGCTTTTAACGGGTAGCTGTTTAACAGTTCGGGCATGAAAGGGTTAATGTAAAGGTGCGGTTCCCGGCGGGTATTTATGGTTGCTGCTGAAGCAGGCAGGCTGCTATAATTGCTGCCCAGCAGGACAGCAAAAAGGGGGGGGGGAGAGGGAGTAATGATGCTGCATTTAACCTGTCTAACCTGTCTACTTCTCAAGAACTGAAGAACTGATAACCTGGGGGAGGGGGTATATTTGTGTCCTCCTGCCTACAGGTCCATGGCGACTGCCTGCAAAGTTTGTCAAGCCTTGCCATGAGACGAATGGAAAAACCTGATGCCTCAGCTACAGGAGCTGACCGTGAATACCCCAAGCAGAATGAGATAGAGGAAGAGAAAGAACAAATAACTGCAAAACATCACCTGGGGACAACTGAAAAGTAACATCCTGAATATGTGTGCTTGTAAAGTAGCTATTATTAGAGGCTGTGATTTTGTGTATAAAACCACCTGTATTTACTAGCTAATTGCTAATAAGAAACTGCACCTTGTATTGTATAGATTTGTCACTTGTAAAAGAGATGTTAGAGTATGGAAATTTGCAGTAGCTGCTAGAAAATGCTAAGGCAAAAGCTAGAAAGATTTTAATACAATGGTTGTCTTATAAAGCAGGTGATAGAACGAATTAAGAGGGTGGGAGAATTCCACTGGTAAGAAATTTCTTTGGCTAGTCCCTCACTGCCATCAGCATCTTCAACATGCTGCTGCACCCTGTAATAGTTACTCTGCTAATGTAAATTTGTGTGTGCCTTGCTGTAGTAGCGACTTGTTACTGGATGAAGCAGGTGAAACTGTGCATTGACAACAAGGTGCAAGGACTGAGGCTGACCAAATGCCTGCTACCACAATCAAGGGCAAGACTGGGTTGGCTTCTGTGTTTGCCACCAAGAAGAACCTTTAGCTCCGCTGTTGGCTGCAACCCAGCAGGCGTGGAGTGGTGGGGACACATGCCATGCCAGACCTTGATGTGAAGGATCAGAGAGCTATGCAGCCTGTTATCAGAGAGCCATACAGCAGAAAAAAGGGGCAGCCCCAGCAGCCTGTAGTTGGCATATGTTGGAGATATAATCTAGCCCAGATCCCCTGCTCAAGTAGGGTCACCCAAACCATATATATAACATAAAGGGGGAAGATGTGGAGACGGTGTTCTCACGGGAGAATGCATAATTGGTACATAAACTTTGAATAATCCTGAAAGATACAGCAAGGCCATGAGAGGCCCGAAGAAGCTTAAGCAAGCAAGATAAGAGGCTGGAATTCACCAAGTTAATAAGAACTGTGGACTGTTGGCAAGCTTTCAAGGTTGAGTTCTCACACCTGTGTTTAACTAATTATACGTTAGTCACTAAGGGTCTTCAAAACATGTATCCAATCATAATATGCCAAATCACTGTAAGTGCTTCAGCCGGGGCCTTGGCTCAACTAAGCAGACTGGGTTGCTGAGTTGCTAAGCAGACAATTCTACATCGAAGGCAATTTCTGATTTGTTGTTTAATGTTGACTATGTAAGACATGCAACACTGCAGAACCTTTTGTTGTTGAACAGGGACATGGATGTGAAGAGTTTGATGGAATGTGTTGTATGAGTCTCTCTGATTATGCTAATTCGATGCATGCACAGCTGAGAACCCTGGCTCAGCTTACCCAGCAATAGTAAATGAGCAATATCCGAAGAATAACTAGATGGTTGTCTTCACGGGGCATTACAGGTGGAGTCAAACACTGCTGTTTAAAGTATTGCACTTATGTATCATTGTTAGGTTAATCATCGTAGCTATTAGACTTGCTTATAGTTGTGTGATAAAACAGGTGAACAGAATAACCCACAATGCCTTGCTCGCACAAAGGAAAAGGGGGGAATTGTTGCAGAATGACTCTAAGAGCAGGACCATAGAGCCCTGGAGGCCTGTGCGAGCAAGGCAGGGGGTGGCCCCCACAGGTAACTGGAAACCGGACATGGGAGGAGAATGTGGAGGAAGCTGTGTGGGGCTAACCAATACTGTGGTGCCAAGGAGGAGTGGCTGAATACCACTCCTATATATATATGTGAACTGCGTCACAAATAAAGGGAAAGTTTGCTTATCACCCATATTGGGTTGGCGTGTCTTGCTTCTCCTCGCCGCTTACAGTGGAGTACTTCTCCTGACTGCCATGATTTTTCAAATATGATGGCCAGTGGCTTAGCAACTTCATTTGCCAGCTCCTTCAGGACCTGCAGATGGATTTCATCAGGACCCATGGACTTGTGTACATTCAGGTTTTTAAGATGGTCTCGAACCAGAACCTCTCCTAGAGTGGGCTTAAGGTCTTCATTCTCACATTCCCTGTGTCTTCCTTCCAAGACTTGGGTGGTTTTGTCAGAGCCTGTGCCAGTGAAGACCAAGGCAAATAAGTCATTCAGAAACCCAGCATTCTCCAAATCCTGTCTAGCCAGTTCTCCCGATAGCTTCCGGAGGGGGCCTAAGTTGTCCCTGGTGTGTTTTTTATTCGCTACGTACCTATAGAATCCCTTCCTGTTATCCTTAACATCCCTAGCCAAGTTTAATTCTAACTGGGCCTTAGCTTTCCTAACCTGGTCCCTAGCTTCCCAGACAACATCCCTGTACTCTTCCCAGGCGGCCTGTCCTTGCTTCCACCTTTTATAAGCCTCTTTTTTCAATTGAATTTTCCTCAGGAACTCCTTATCCATCCAAGGAGGTCTCCTGGCCCTCCTGCTGCACTTCCTTCTAGTTGGGATGCAACACTCCTGAGTTTGTAGTAGGTGCTCCTTGAATATCAACCAAGGGGGGCCCAACAGTCTTGACACCCCTGCCCTCTAGGGCTATATCACATGGAACCTTACTAAGCAGGTTCCTGAAGAGGCCAAAGTCTGCTCTTTTGAAGTCCAGGGCAGTGATCTTGCTGCACCCTCTTCTCACTGTCCTGAGGATCTCGAATTCAACCATTTCATGATCCGCTGCATCCAAAGCTGCCCTGGAGCATCACATTTCCAATGAACCCTTCCCTGTTGGCGAGCACAAAGTCAAGCATGGCACCTCTCCTTGTTGGCTGCTCTATTACTTGCAGAAGGAAGTTGTCTTCCACACAGTCAAGGATCCTCCTGAACTGTTTGTGCCGGGCTGTACCGTCGCTCTGATAGATACCAGGGTGGTTGAAGTCACCCATGAGAACAAGGGCCTGTGAGCATGAGGCTTTTCCTACCTGTCTGTAGAGTGCTTCATCCGCAGGTTCCTCTTGATCATGTGGTCTGTAACAGATCCCCACAGTAATGTCTCCCACAGCTGTTTTCCCTTTAACCCTGACCAACAAAATCTCTGTTAACTGATCACTTGTCCCCAGGCAGAGTTCCATACTCTCCAGCCTATCCCTAACATAAAGAGCAACTTCCCCTCGCTGCCTGCCAGGCCTGTCTTTTCTAAAGAGCCTGTAACCTTTCATTCCAACACTCCAGTCATAGGAGCCATTCCATCATGTTTCTGTGATGCCTACTATATCATACGCCACAGACGTGCACACATCTCTAATTCCTCTTGTTTGTTCCCTGTGCTACGGTTTTTTGTATAAGGCATCTGTGCAGAGCTCCAAATGAAGTTGGCTCATTGGCTGGAGAGGCTGGAATATCTCTACATTGCTCTGAGCATTTATTATAGGTGCTGGCAACTGACTGGGTGTGTTGGAATGGAATGATGCCCCCCTCCCCCAACACATCTAGTTTAAAGCATCCTTGACCAGTCTGGCAAGCCTCCTACCAAAACTGCTCTTCCCCTTGTCAAGACCAGCTCCACCAGCCCCCACTAGACCTGGCCTACAGACTTGGGCCCCTTGCTCAAGACACCCTACCCCCTGACTATGACACCACCCTTTTAACCATTTATTAACCTGTCCAATCCTAGCTTTTTTTCAGGTCCTCCCCGTTATCGTGGAGAATTGACAAAAAAACAATCTGAGGTCCAGAGCCCCTAACCACCTCTCCCAGGGCTCTGTAGTCCTTCCTTATGTTCCCCAGGCTGCTACTATCTATATCACAAGCATCCACATCAATCACTAGAAGTGGGGAATAGTCAGTGGTACTTACTAGAGCAGGCAGCCTCTCTGCAACACCACTGATCCGTGCCCCAGGTAGGCAACACACCTCCTCCCATGTCCGGTTTCCAGTTACCTGTGGGGGCCACCCCCTGCCTTGCTCGCACAGGCCTCCAGGGCTCTATGGTCCTGCTCTTAGAGTCATTCTGCAACAATTCCCCCCTTTTCCTTTGTGCGAGCAAGGCATTGTGGGTTATTCTGTTCACCTGTTTTATCACACAACTATAAGCAAGTCTAATAGCTACGATGATTAACCTAACAATGATACATAAGTGCAATACTTTAAACAGCAGTGTTTGACTCCACCTGTAATGCCCCGTGAAGACAACCATCTAGTTATTCTTCGGATATTGCTCATTTACTATTGCTGGGTAAGCTGAGCCAGGGTTCTCAGCTGTGCATGCATCGAATTAGCATAATCAGAGAGACTCATACAACACATTCCATCAAACTCTTCACATCCATGTCCCTGTTCAACAACAAAAGGTTCTGCAGTGTTGCATGTCTTACATAGTCAACATTAAACAACAAATCAGAAATTGCCTTCGATGTAGAATTGTCTGCTTAGCAACTCAGCAACCCAGTCTGCTTAGTTGAGCCAAGGCCCCGGCTGAAGCACTTACAGTGATTTGGCATATTATGATTGGATACATGTTTTGAAGACCCTTAGTGACTAACGTATAATTAGTTAAACACAGGTGTGAGAACTCAACCTTGAAAGCTTGCCAACAGTCCACAGTTCTTATTAACTTGGTGAATTCCAGCCTCTTATCTTGCTTGCTTAAGCTTCTTCGGGCCTCTCATGGCCTTGCTGTATCTTTCAGGATTATTCAAAGTTTATGTACCAATTATGCATTCTCCCGTGAGAACACCGTCTCCACATCTTCCCCCTTTATGTTATATATATGGTTTGGGTGACCCTACTTGAGCAGGGGATCTGGGCTAGATTATATCTCCAACATATGCCAACTACAGGCTGCTGGGGCTGCCCCTTTTTTCTGCTGTATGGCTCTCTGATAACAGGCTGCATAGCTCTCTGATCCTTCACATCAAGGTCTGGCATGGCATGTGTCCCCACCACTCCACGCCTGCTGGGTTGCAGCCAACAGCGGAGCTAAAGGTTCTTCTTGGTGGCAAACACAGAAGCCAACCCAGTCTTGCCCTTGATTGTGGTAGCAGGCATTTGGTCAGCCTCAGTCCTTGCACCTTGTTGTCAATGCACAGTTTCACCTGCTTCATCCAGTAACAAGTCGCTACTACAGCAAGGCACACACAAATTTACATTAGCAGAGTAACTATTACAGGGTGCAGCAGCATGTTGAAGATGCTGATGGCAGTGAGGGACTAGCCAAAGAAATTTCTTACCAGTGGAATTCTCCCACCCTCTTAATTCGTTCTATCACCTGCTTTATAAGACAACCATTGTATTAAAATCTTTCTAGCTTTTGCCTTAGCATTTTCTAGCAGCTACTGCAAATTTCCATACTCTAACATCTCTTTTACAAGTGACAAATCTATACAATACAAGGTGCAGTTTCTTATTAGCAATTAGCTAGTAAATACAGGTGGTTTTATACACAAAATCACAGCCTCTAATAATAGCTACTTTACAAGCACACATATTCAGGATGTTACTTTTCAGTTGTCCCCAGGTGATGTTTTGCAGTTATTTGTTCTTTCTCTTCCTCTATCTCATTCTGCTTGGGGTATTCACGGTCAGCTCCTGTAGCTGAGGCATCAGGTTTTTCCATTCGTCTCATGGCAAGGCTTGACAAACTTTGCAGGCAGTCGCCATGGACCTGTAGGCAGGAGGACACAAATATACCCCCTCCCCCAGGTTATCAGTTCTTCAGTTCTTGAGAAGTAGACAGGTTAGACAGGTTAAATGCAGCATCATTACTCCCTCTCCCCCCCCCCTTTTTGCTGTCCTGCTGGGCAGCAATTATAGCAGCCTGCCTGCTTCAGCAGCAACCATAAATACCCGCCGGGAACCGCACCTTTACATTAACCCTTTCATGCCCGAACTGTTAAACAGCTACCCGTTAAAAGCTTTTACATGAACCCAACAAGAAAAATACACAGAACACCGTCTGCCCTCAGCACACACATACAAACACACGCGTATGGGATCCCACACAGTATTTGAAGCACAAAATACAGACAATCATTACTCCCACTACAGTTCCACGTACAGAACGTGGCACAAGGACCCTGTGGAGACTAACAGCAAACCAGCTCTGAGAAGCATCATTGCAGTGCAAGGTGGCAGGCTCAACCTTAGCGGGCATCCCCGCAGAGGCTTTGCCTCCCCCACATCGCATGAGGCTTGGGCTTTTATACTGACCAAAATGCACACTCATTCCGACACAGGTGGCCAGCCTGTGCTGGAAGAAGTGGCCAGCAGTATCTACAGATGTCTCCAAGGGTTGATAGAAACTTGGACATACTTATATTTACCAACTTCTAGTACATGAGTATCACAGAGAAACTGTATGGGCTCCCCCTGTCAATTGCAAGAAAAATCATAACATACAGCTTGAGTGTAAGAGGATTTTAACGCATACCTGGTCACTGTTTGTCAGGCCTACTTAACTATTTTGAGATCAAGAACTTCCCACTCTTTAGCCCCCTGCTGTGTAGCAAACACAGGATATGCAAAGATGCCCATTGCAGAAAATTCCCCAGTAAAGATCGCATTCTTGGTTACCCATTGTTACAACTGAGCGTCTCCAGGGCCAGTAAGTCTGAGCAGACCGACCCAGGAGACGAAGAGTCAGAGTCTGGAAGCAGAGGATATAAATCTGGCTCGGATTCAGGGGATTCGGGGGCTGATCCTGGGCCAAACTCAGGGTCTCCGTTGCTCGCAGCTGTGTCTTTCTTATCAGATGTCTCCCATTCGATATGTAGCCATCTGCAGACCTGGCTCCTCCATAACTGAGTTAAAAATGTCCACTCTAGGGCATAGTGGGTTGGAAAGGCTCGCAGTTCCTTTAAATCTCCCTCTAGCGCATGATCTCTATTTTCTACTGCGTGCTTCAAAATGGCGTCGCAATCGATCCGGTGCCGAGGCACCGCCCTCTTTCTTTCAGATTCCTCGACATTTATCATGCGTATACCTTCTAATATACTTTCTCTGTCCTTTTTAAAGTCCCTACTTTCAGAACTGGGGTGGTGGGGGAGCAGGGGGTTACACCTCCTCTGTGGCACCTTCTGATGGAGGGGGAGAAAAGGAAGGGGGGGGGGGGGGAACCCTGTGCTCCCGTGAGCTGGGGGAAACGAGTTGTAATCTTCCCCCGGTTTCAATCGACCGGGGACGTCTGTTCCTAGTTTCTTTGTTGCTACCATGGCAGTTTTCTTTTCCGCCTTGTATCTTTTTACAGTTTATTACTTCTCTCCGTGGTTTACCGAGTTTCTTTGTCATTTTATCGTCATTAAGCATTGAGTCGAATAGTTCATCACCAAACTTTCACCACTCACTCACCTCAAAAACTGTATTAGGATCTACAAAAAACCCCTTAGCCTTCCGTACAGCCACTAGACCTGCTAGCTGCTTTAGAGTCTCAGGCTCAATTCCCCACTTTTATAAAAAACACTGTAACAAGTTCAGGGCTCAATTCCCCGCTTTTATAAAAAGCACTGTAATAAGTTCAGGGCTCAATTCCCAGCTTTTATAAAAAGCACTGTAATAAGTCCAGGGCTACCTCTCGGTCCATTTTCATAGCCGGCCTTTTCCGGATCGTCTTCTCCTGGATCGTCCCGTAACCTCAGTCTCCGGATCGGCCTCCCGACGCAGCAGTGTCTGGTTCGCCTCAGCGGCAGACTCCTTTTGGTTCGTCCAAGCACCCGGGTCCGTCACGCCACCGCAGCAGTATTGCCCACGCTCCCCGGCCGCTGCTGTTACGGGTCCCCGTTAACCGTGGCCATGTAATCCGGGTCCCCGCTAACCGGGGCCCTGTAATCCGGGTCCCTGTTAACCGGGGCCCTGTAATCCGGGTCCCCAGTGACTGGGGCCCTGTAGTCCACGTCCCTGTTTGGGCGCCATTTGTAAGCGGCGAAGAGAAGCAGACAGGCCAACCCAATATGGGTGATAAGCAAACTTCTACTTTATTTGTGACGCAGTTCACATATATATAGGAGTGGTATTCAGCCACTCCTCCTTGGCACCACAGTATTGATTAGCCCCACACAGCTTCCTCCACATTCTCCTCCCATGTCTGGTTTACGGTTACCTATGGGGGCCACCCCCTGCCTTGCTCGCACAGGCCTCCAGGGCTCTATGGTCCTGCTCTTAGAGTCATTCTGCAACACTCCACGACTCGAAAAAGAGAAATGTAACCCCCACTTTCAAGAAAGGGAAAATGGATGACCCAGGGAACTACAGACCAGTCTGTCTCACCTCTGTACCTGGCAAAATCTTGAAGCAGATTCTCCTGGATGGCATGCTAAGGCACATGAAAATCAACAAGGTGCTTGGTGACAGCCAACATGGCTTCACTAAGGGGAAATCCTGCCCGACCAATTTGTTGGCCTTCTATGTTGGGGCTACAGAACTGATGGACAGGGTAGAGCAGTTCATGTCATCTACCTGGACATGTGCAAAACGTTTGACACTGTCCCACACCACATTCTTGTCTCTAAATTGGAGCGACATCAATTTGATGGATGGATCACTCAGTGGATAAAGAACTGGCTGGCCGATGTCGTGGTTTAAACCCAGTCAGGCAACTTGGTCACTCACTCCCAGTGAGTGGTGCTGGGCTGACAACAATCAAGGCCCCCCCCCCTCCCCCAACGGGCCTCTCCCCTTCCCCTCTCCGGGAGGAACGGGGAGGAGGTTCGAAAGGGTGCAACTCCTACGGGTTGAGACAAGAACGGTCCAGCAACCAATGTACAACACAAATCACCACCGCTACTACCAACTACAACAATGATAAGAGAAAAATAACAAGGGAAGAGAATACGATACCACTGGCCAAGAAACGAGTCCCACCTGGAAGCCCGTGTCCTTCCGGGTAACTCCCAGTTACCCCCCACCCCGGGCATGATGTGCTGTGGTATGGAATACCTCCTTGGCTAGCCTGGGTCAGGCGCCCTGTCTCTGCTTCCTCACAGCTTCCCCTCCTCCCTGGCAGAGCATGAGCCTCACAAAGTCCTTGGTCAGGGTAAACATCACTTAGCAACAACCGAAAACATTGGTTTCACCAACACTGTTCCCAGGCTGGAAGTCAAAACACAGCCCTGCACCAGCTACCACAAAGGAGAAACATGACTGCTACTGCTGAACCCAGGCCATTATCCACCCCTTATTCCATACCATTCACGTCATGCTCAGATCTCACATTTTCAATACACCATCGCTCCCCACATATATACATCCAAATACGTACAGACCAAGAGAAAGAGATCATTTTCCTAGTGCATGGACCAATCCCTATAACGCAGCCGAGTCCATTCGGTCCATGATGTCAGGTTCCATCCCTTGCAACAATCTTTCACGGCAGGAAAGGCTGGGTGCAGTATTGGATCGTTGCTTGCTGATGCTGGTCATTCCTTTACTGTGGAATTCATCTGGTTCTATCAAAGTTCATTCCCTGCCTTGGCACGTTGTCGGCAGTGTGATATAGTCAATCTGCCAGGCCTCCCCACATTTATACTTCAACCATCGTCCTCCATACTTGTCCTGGATTCAGCAGTAGCAGTCATTTTTCTCCTTCTTGGTAGCTGGTGCAGTGTAGTGTTTTGACCTTCGGCCTGGGAACAGAGCTGATAGCGATGTTTTGGTTTGGCCAAGGACTTTGTGAGCCTCATGCTCTGCCAGGGAGGAGGGGAAGCCAGGAAGAAGCAGAGACAGGACACCTGCCCCAAAACTGACAAAAGAGGTATTCCATGCCACAGCACGTCATGCCCAGGATGTAACTGGGAGTTAGCCGGAAGGGCTGGGGGACTGCAGGGTTGGAGGAGGTATCAGTCAGAGCTTGGTCGGGCTTGGGGAGCGAGTTATTGGTCAGCTGGTGCTGAGGTGTTGTATTCTCTTCCCTTGTTATTTCCTTTATCATCATTATCATTGGTGGTAGCACTAGTGATCTGTGTTATACCTTAGTTACTAAACTGTTCTTATCTCAACTCAAATGGGAGTTGCATTCTTTTCGATTCTCCTCTCCGTCCCACCAGGAGTAGGGGGAGGGAAAGAAGGGGGGGGGGGTGAGTGAACGAGTTACCTGACTGGGTTTAAACCACGACAATACTAAAGAAGCTTTAACCGCTTGGCTTGTTTAATTGCAGCACATGTTTCACACTCATGAATAACCTGGGCAATAGTATCCATTGTTAAGTCCACCCCTCGATCACGGGCCCATCTATATTTTGCATCTCTGCCCTGATGGCCTGAAGTGTCATGGGCCCACCGGGCCAAAAATAATTCACCCTTATGTTGCCAATCTAAGTCCTCTGAGCCACTTCAATCTTAGCCGCTTTATCCACTTGTTGGTTGTTCTGGTGTTCCTCCGTGGCCCGACTCTTGGGTACATGGGCATCTACATGACGTACCTTCACCACCACGTTCTGCACCCGGGCAGCAATATCTTTCCACAGTGCAGCAGCCCAGATGGGTTTACCTCTGCGTTGCCAGTTGCTCTGCTTCCACTGCTTCAACCACCCCCACAGGGCATCTGCCACCATCCATGAGTCAGTATAGAGATGAAGTACTGGCCACTTTTTTCGTTCAGCAATGTCCAGGACCAGCTGGATGGCTTTCACCTCGGCAAACTGACTCGATTCACTCTCTCCTTCAGCAGTTTCTGCAACTTGTCCAGGACTCCATACAGCTGCCTTCCATCTCCGATGCTTTCCCACAATACGGCAAGACCCATCAGTAAACAAGGCATACTGCTTTTCACTTTCTGACAGTTTATTATATGGTGGGGCCTCTTTAGCACGCATCACCACCTCCTCTGGTGACATTCCAAAATCTTTGCCCTCTGGCCAGTCCATGATGACTTCTAGAATGCCTGGACGACTGAGATTTCCTATTCGAGTTTGTCGTGTAATTACTGCAGCCCATTTGCTCCATGTAGCATCAGTTGCATGATGTGTAGAGGAGACCCTGCCTTTGAACATCCAGCCCAGCACGGGCAACCGGGGTGCCAGGAGGAGCTGTGCTTCAGTGCCAATCACTTCCGAAGCAGCTCGAACCCCTTCATAGGCTGCCAGTATCTCTTTCTCAGTTGGGGTATAGCTGGCCTCAGATCCTTTGTATCTGGAGCTATAGCCATATGGAGCTATTGAAGGGTGAGCGGGTCCTGCTGATCACTCCTTGACTCTCCAGTCTACGGATCAGCTGATGGATGGGAATCAGGGAGTCTCGGTTGGTGCGATATTGCCGCCGGTGCACTGTTGAGGTCGCAATTGGCAGTTGTTGTTCTTCAGCTTTCAGCAACCCCACAGCAGAGGGATCTTCTGAGAGACCAGGCAAGGCGGAAGCTGCTCAATTTCCGCAGTCTCCAAAGCAGCAATACCAAAAGCCTACCGGTACCCTTTTGGGTCTTTGAAGTACCCTCTCTTGAGGTAGTCTATGCCAAGGATGCATGGAGCCTCTGGACCAGTCACAATAGGGTGCTTTTGCCATTCCCTCCCAGTCAGGCTGATTTCAGCCTCCAGCAAAGTCAACTCTTGGGATCCTCCTGTCACTCCAGAAATATAGATGGGTTCCACCCCTTGACAGCTTGATGGCATCAGGGTACACTGTGCACCGGTATCTACTAGAGCCTTATACTTCTGTGGGACTGATGTGCCAGGCCATCTGATCCACACAGTCCAGTAAATCCGATTGTCCCCTACCTCCACCTGGCTGGAGGCAGTGCCGCTCTAATGGTCATCACAGCGTTGGACACTTAAGTCGTGGTAAAAGGGATTATTCTTTGTTATCACAGGAGCTGGAGTAAAATCAGCTCTTCCACTCCATCTGGGAAACTGCTCACCAGAGACTGAAGCCGTAGCTCTCATGGGCTGATCAGTCTTGGCCCTTGCTCCCCTCTTCAGTTCACTCACCCGTTCCTCCAAAGCTGAAGTAGGTTTTCCATCCCATTTTGTCATGTCTTCTCCGTGATCCCGCAGGTAAAACCATAGGGTAGCCCGTGGGGTATACCTCCTGTATCTCCTCTCTCGAACAATAGGATGCCTTTTGTTAATAGCTGAGACGTGTGTTGGTACACGTGAGGAGCTGGATAAATCAGATATGTCGTCCCTCAACTGTTTGAGGTCCTGAGACAGTTTTTCCACAGCTGAGATGATGGAAGGGGTGGGATTGTCTTTGAACTCTCGGAGTTTATGAACCATTTCATCCACTGTTAGTGGTACTATATCATTCCAGGTTACTGTTGCCAAGGAATGGGCATATGATGACGGTGCATTCCGTGTATGTTTTCGCCACACGGGTCGTGTACATTCAACTTCATCTGGATCTATGGGTACATCCCCGTCATTCGGCTTGATGTGATAGATCATCTCTACGATGGCTGATTCCCTCAGAGACTGGATGCCTTTGTCTATAGCAGTCCACTTGGCCGAACGACTCGTAACATCGTCCTTGTACGGAAACCTTTCTTTCACAGCTGCCAAGAGCTGCCTCCAAAGACTGAGGGACTTTTCCTCTCTTGCAATTGCTTTGTCAATTCCCCCTTCTGTAGCAAGTGATCCCAGCTGCTTGGCTTCTGTACCTTCTAGCTCGTGACCATCGGTCCCATTGTCCCAGCATCGGAGTAGCCAGGTGATGATGTGCTCCCCCGGTTGACGGGTAAAACCTTTTCGCATATTCCGTAACTTTGTTGAGGTCCGAGGTCAAGAGATCAACTCTTCTTCTTCTTCTTCATCATGTGATGATGACTCCTGATCAGATGCTAGACCGGGCGGTGAATTCATTGTTTCTTCATCTTGCTTCACCCTTCTTGCCTCTTTTTTGCTTTTTTCTCTTGCATACAGGGGCAACCGATACTGGTATGAATTGGTCCTCTGGTTTGGCTGCAGTGATTTGAGTAGCGACAGTACCTGTTGCTGGGGGTGGTATAGCTGCTGTGCTTCGAGCTGGGGTAGCCGCGCTGTCTGTTGCAGTCTAAGTTTGAGTAGCTGCTGTACTTGCCACTGGGGTAGCTGCGCTGTTCATTGCAGCCAAAGTTTGAGTGGCCACTGTACTTGTCCCTGGGGGTGGTGAAGCTGCTGTGCTTGGAGCTGGAGTAGCTGCGCCAACTGTTGCTTTGCCCTCAGATCCAACGACATTTTTTTCCTTTTGAAGGTGCTGGATAGTGTTGAACAAGCCCCTGTAAGCATAGGCCAAGCCCCAGCACGTTGCCATGATTTGTCCATCTCTGGTATGGCCTGAATGACCACACACCTCATTTAAGTGTTTTACTAATTCTTCTGGATTTTGCAGTTGTTCGGTGGTGAAATTCCAAAGTACTGGAGGGGCCCACTGACCTAGATACTTTCCCATACTATCCCACACACCCTTCCACTCATGGCTGTCCAGCCTCACAGAAAATCTCTTGGTTCTCCTACATCGTCGTTTGACCCCAGACAAGACCCAAACCTGACTCTGCTTAACTCTTGAAATCAGTAGTGGGCAAAATACACTCTGTACGCGTGCCAACATGGTGATCCCCATCACGATCAGCACACAAGTCTCAACAGCATTAAATGGCCATTCAAAACCTTCAAAACTCTCTAATGTAAATGGTCTGGGGGGAGGACTGGGAGGGTAAAAGCCTGTCTCCTTCCCAGGTTGACCACCCAAGAAGGAGAAAAAAGAAGTGTAATTGCTAAGCACTCCTGTTATATACCTCCCAAAGTATAAAGGTGGTGACCACACTGGGAACATAAGCCAGATCAGTTTCATGATCGATGATTCTATTGTATTACAAGTCATTACCATAAAGTACAATGAGACAAAAACCTTAGCCCAAGCCCCACACTTGTAAAACACTAATACAGCAAATACCGGATGGAAGTAAGATATGATATACTGAAACTGTGAGATCAAGAGGAAAAACCTTGAGAGCCAATAAATCAGCATTGTGACGAGTGACTATCAAGCCGGTCAGATCTGTCGTTATCTCAACCCCTTGTGCCCCACGTTGGGCACCAAAAACAACTGTTGTGGTTTAAACCCAGTCAGGCAATTTGTTCACTCACTCCCAGTGAGTGGTGCCGGGCTGACAACAATCGAGGCCCCCCCCCCTGCCACCGGGGCTCTCCCCTTCCCCGCTCCGGGAGGAACGGGGAGAAGGTTCGAAAGGGTGCAACTCCTACGGGTTGAGACAAGAACAGTCCAGCAACCAATGTACAACACAAATCACCGCCGCTACTGCCAACTACAACAGTGATAAGAGAAAAATAACAAGGGAAGAGAATATGATACCACTGGCCAAGAAACGAGTCCCACCTGGAAGCCCGTGTCCTTCCGGGTAACTCCCAGTTACCCCCCACCCCGGGCATGACGTGCTGTGGTACGAAATACCTCCTTGGCTAGCCTGGGTCAGGCGCCCTGTCTCTGCTTCCTCACAGCTTCCCCTCCTCCCTGGCAGAGCATGAGCCTCACAAAGTCCTTGGTCAGGGTAAATATCACTTAGCAATAACCGAAAACATCGGTTTCACCAACACTGTTCCCAGGCTGGAAGTCAAAACACAGCACTGCACCAGCTACCACAAAGGAGAAACATGACTGCTACTGCTGAACCCAGGACACCGGCCACACACAAAGAGTTATAGTCAATGGCTCAGTGTCTGGCTGGAGAACAGTAATGAGCGGTGTCCCACAGGGGCCTGTGTTGGGACCGGTCTTGTTCAATATCTTTGTCACTGACATGGACAATGGGATTGAGTGCGCCCTCAGCAAGTTTGCCGATGACACCAGGCTGTGTGGTTCGGTTGATACGCTGGAGGAAAGGAATGCCATTCAGAGAGGCCTTGACACACGTGTGAGGTGGGCTGATGCTAACCTTATGAAGTTTAACCATGACAAATGCAAGGTCCTACACCTGGGTTTGAGCAATCCCAAGCACAGCTACAGGTTGGGCAGAGAAGAGATTCAGAGCTGCCCTGTGGAGAAGGACTTGGGGGTGTTGGTCGATGAGAAACTGAACATGAGCACGCAGTGTGCGCTTGCAGCCCAGAAAGCCAACCGTATCCTGGGCTGCATCAAAAGGAGCGTGACCAGCAGGTCGAAGGAGGTGATCCTGCCCCTCTACTCCGCTCTCGTGAGACCTCACTTGAGTATTGTGTACAGTTCTGGTGTCCTCAACATAAAAAGGACATGGAACTGTTGGAACAAGTCCAGAGGAGAGCCACGAGGATGATCAGGGGCTGGAGCACCTCTCGTATGATGATAGGCTGAGAAAGTTGGGGCTGTTCAGCCTGGAGGCTGCATGGAGACCTCATAGCAGACTTCCAGTATCTAAAGGGGGTCTATAGCGATGTCAGGGAGGGACTCTTCATTAGAGACTGTAGTGACAGGACAAGGGGTAACGGGTTAAAACTTAAATAGGGGAAGTTTAGAATGGATATAAGGAAAAAATTCTTTCCTGTTAGGTTGGTGAGGAACTGGAATGGCTTGTCCAGGGAGGTTGTGAATGCTCAATCCCTGGCAGTGTTCAAGGCCAGGTTGGATGAAGCCTTGGGTGGCATGGTTTAGTGTGGTGTCCCTGCCCATTGCAGGGGGGTTGGAAGTAGATGATCTTAAGGTCCTTTCCAACTCTAACTATTCTAGTATTCTATGATTCTATTATTGCAGTTTCTTTCAACCACTAGTGACTGTCTGAATGCTAATTGAGAATAACAAATAACAAATTAATTTTTTTTGTATTCTTTAGAACAGCTAGTCAACTGTTTTAATTAAAGTGCTAAAATCCAAGTCAGATTGTCTTATAATTCTTAAGGTGCTTTTCATATATGCTTTATTTTGCCATGAAAACAAGTTAACTGTTTTGTTGTGGTGTTTTTTTTTTCCCCCACCTCTTTATATTGTACTCAATTTTAATAAAGAACAGTCCAAAGCTGACAGAGGTTCAAGAAAATTTTCTGGGAGATACTCTTGAAATTATGGGCAGTGTTAGGTCAAGGAGAGAGATTCAAATTGACAGAAATACTAGTGAATCCCATTCAGAAGAATAGCGCTTAAATGAACTGTAGCCTGTTTAGCACAACAGTGGCTTATGATTCAGGAAATCTTCCTGTGTATTCAAACAGATTCATACACATGAATCTCAGAGAGACTCTTTGGTGTAAACCAAAGTATTTAATTTATTTGTACATTCTGTTTCCAATCTGTATGTCATCAGTATCGGTAACATTTATTCTGCATGTATACTCAGATGTAACTGGGGACAATTCAGTGCATGGTTTTGGTTACTCACTCTTGCACAAGGAAGTCCATATGGACTTACTGACCAACCCATGTTTTAAGCATGCACTGAAAGACCTGTCATAGATGTTGTGTGGCATAATTCTTGAAAGTTAGCAAATTGCAAATGAATCCATGGTCAAAGCAAGACATGACATGGGAAAAAAATAAAATACAGTTTTTTTTTTTTGTTAAAACTTTATCATAACTTCTACTAGATATCATTAAAGGTTCTGATTTAAAGAAAATGTATTCTAGTGTTGACTGTAGTAGTGATCACTTCGAACTAGAAAGAACTAGTTAGAACTGGAAAGATCACCTACACAAATAGGTGGACTTCACTGACTAAATTTCAGATCATATAATGAGCTGATTCCATATTCTCCTGGAAGCTTTTCCCCTTTTAGCAGTCAAATCCAGGCTATACAACATTTCAGAATGAAATTGCCTGGTTGTGATACATTAGTAACTGTTGGCAGGAGAAAATCTGTGTACACAAATAAGTTTTGATGAGGGAAAGTAACTTAATAAGTGTAATCTGCTCTGTGTTTGATCTGTCTATATATAGGTCATAACATTGAGAAACTGTTAAAGGGAATCGTAATGGTAACTGCAAAAATGTGGCAGGCACAAAAACATGGAGAGATTGAAGCAGGAAAAGATGTAAGGATAAAGATGGGGCAAAAAACAGTCTTAGAATAAAACAAGAGCTACAAGTTAATGATTTGGGCTCCAATGGGTAAGCTTTTGGCCAAGTTTGAAGCATTAATTCTCTAATGCAGTAACAGCATGATACTCTCATACTCTCATATGCTCTTCAATCATATTCTGAATCTCAGCAACCATACAGGTTCATGCTCCCAATTACTTGACAAATACAGTCTGTTTTTGTCCTAGGTGCAGCAGTAGCAGTCATTTTTCTCAGTCTTAGTAGCTGGTGCAGTGCTGCATTTTTGACTTTCAGCCTGGGAACAGCGCTGATAACACTGATGTTTTTAGTTGCTGCTCAGTAATGTTTACTCTGACCAAGGACTTTCTGAGTCTCATGCTCTGCCAGGGGGGAGGGGAAGTGGGAGGAAGCAGAGACAGGACACCTGACCCAAACTAACCAAAGCAGTATTCCATACCACAGCACGTCATGCCCACTATGTAAACTGGGGGCAATTACCCGGAAGGGCTAGATTGCTGCTTGGGTCAGGCTGGGTATCAGTTGGCAGGTGGTGAGTGTCTGTATTCTCCTCCCATGTTATTTCCCTCATTATTAGTATTGGTGGTAGCAGTGGTGCTTTGTGTTATACCTTAGTTACTGGACTGTTCTTATCTCAACCCATGGGAGTTACATTCTTTCGATTCTCTTCCCCATCCCTCCAGGAGCTGGGGGAGGAAGGGAGGGATGAGTGAATAACTGCGTGGTTCTTGTTGCCAGCTGAGCTTAAACCACAACAGGTTTTCATCCCTCTCATCCTACAATGCCCATCTCCTTACCAGGAATCCTCACCAGGAATTGTCAGTACCTGTCAGAAACAGCAGGTTTTTTCTTTTTGTCAGGCCATTCAAGGTCTGGCTCACACTGCTCACTCCTCGTCAGGATGCAGTGCTTTGATTGATCCTCACAGTGATATTGGTAGCACGCTCTTCTTTTCTAGGCAGAAACAAAGCATGGAAGAGGTCATGTCTCTGCTTATTACAAGGCAAAAAAGCTTTTGACTGAGGCCTACAAGAAACTAGCTAGTTTTCCAAAGAAATCTGTGTATAGCTCTTTCTCACACCAGTGTCACTTCTCCCTCTGACAAAGTTAGATGCATTCCCCATACATCTGTGCTTGTCACTGAAACTCCTGCTGTTGGGGGGTCACAAAAAACTCCTCCATCACAGTATTTCCTTGGCCAAAAGAGCTTCTATCTGCCTGCCTGTTGAACCATGTTATGCGTTCATAGTATCATAGTAGTAATCATAGAATCACAGAACGGTTTGTGTTGGAAGGGACCTTTAAAATTTATCCAGTTCCAACCCCTGGCCACAGGCAGGGACACCTTCCCCTCAACCAGGTTGCTCCAAGCCCTGTCCAGCCTGGCCTTGATCACTGCCAGGCATGGGGCATTAAAGAGTAGTAGTGTGTTACCTACTGGTAACCCTACTAGTTACCTGCTACTAGTAGTAGATAGTGTTACCTACTAACTGGTCACCTACCAGCTAATTCAGACAGGGTTTATAGCTTTCATTCTGAGGGAGAAACTACTTTTCAGTGAGAAAGAAACGAAAGTGGGAAACTGGAGGAAAAGGAGAATTACAAAGAAGGACAACGTTCAGGCATGAAATTAAAGATCCAAGTTTCTGTTTCTATTCAATAACAAATACAAACTTAGGCTGTGGATCAGTTTTGGCACCACTCATGGTTAGACTGGGAAAGACATGACTTTGGACTCAATACTTATGGTTTTTTTTTTATTTTTTTTTGGGGGGGGAGTGTTTTTTTTTTCCTCTAGATTACACAGTATTCATGTTTTTGTTTTGATTGGTCTGTATTTTTGGCTTCTGACATATTATTTGCTTTCTTATTTTCCTCTGTAGCTGCCCTAGGCTCACTCCAGCAAAAACAAATGTCAGTAAACTGTAGGTGTAGGTAGGCAGATTGCCTAGGAGTGACAAGATCATTCGAATTGGAGAATAATTCCCAGTGAATTTTCTCACACCCCTTATTCCCTCAAATATTTGATGTGAGAACTGAGAGTATGAACAGCAAGTACATACCTCAGAAGAGGATATGTGTCAGTAACAGTGGGAGACAAGAAGAGTGGTTGAATTTTCTGAAGAGTGTCTGCTTCAGTTAGTGCAGGCAAAAGAGTGAGCCATTCTGGGCAGAAAAGCCTGTCTGAACAGCTGGAATTTTGCAGTACATGTTCAGAATCAGTCAAGATTAACTTATTTATTTTTATTTTCTGAAACAGGGGAGGTCAACCAACCTAGTACCTTTACAGTAGAATATTTTCTAGTGCTACAAGAAAAGTGGTGATGCCCTGGCACAGGTTGCCCAGAGAAGCTGTGGCTGCGTCATCCCTGGCAGTGTTCAAAGCCAAGTTGCATGGGGCTTGGAACAACCTGGTCTAGTGGAAGGTGTCCCTGCCTGTGGCAGGGGGTTGGAACTGGATGAGCTTTAAGGTTCCTTCCAACCCAAACCATTCTGTGATTCTATCAATTATTAGTCTTCTTTAGCTGCAGCTGAAGAAAAACACCAATGTGGCATCCACACTGCTTTCAATTACTTCCTATCAGGTAGTAAAACAGCAGAAAACAGAACCGTTACTAATTCTTGCTGTTGGAGTAATCTTTCTCTGAGGCCAACAAAATGGATTGCAACACCACTGGATTCTGAAAGGTAAGGACATATTTCTACTGGAGTTGAAAAATGTGATCAAAAGGAACTGCTTAGATGACAGCAATAAAAATTAAGAGCCTGTTCACTTGCTAGACAAAAGTCCTGCATTTATTCAGCAATCAATCCTAGGAATCAGAAGGAAATTAAAACCCAAACAGCTTCCAGCTGTGGCATACACACCCAGGATAAATTCAAGCAAATCATCAGGAAACATCAAACCTGCTGTATTTGCAGCTGTCCTTCATTTTATACACTTCAAAATAATTATTTCAGTTTACATAGGAGTTTTTGATTACTCAGAAGGGACATTCTGCTAGGCCCTGGCAGAATTGCCAGTTAAAAGACTGGCAAAAAATTTTTAGTCATTAATTTCAATCCAGAGTCATTACTTCTTCAATGAATCTGATAAATGCCGCTGACATTTGTAATTATGAATATTTTAAGTGATGGCTGCACACCACATGTCTGTGACTTGATGTGTTAAGAAGTGTTTTTTTCTTATTCTAGGTAGCTTGTTTAATATCACAAATCTCAGCCTGCCTATTCCACAGCAGAAAGAGTTCAGAAATACCCTTATATTTTCATTTACACATACCTGAAAAGTTTAATATTTTGCCCCACTCCACCCCCCAAAAAAAAATAAAATTGTGGACACTTGTGCACTTGTGAGTAAAGCTTTCATTGCTCCTCAGTTTGCATTTTGTAATTTTTTAAAGTAGTTTATTAACACACTTCCTTTGATATTCCCATCTGTTAATCCTTTGTTCTTTTTTCACCCTATGGCATCTACATAGGCCTCCTGGTTCAAAACATAATATTTTTTACCCAAAATTACTCTTAATTTTTTTAACTGAATTTCCTTTTGCATCCTTTGTGTTGCCTTAAAATTACTGACTGGACCATTAACTTCTCTTTAAATTTCTCAGGCTGGAGACAATTCATGTACTACCTGGCTGTACTTCCTGGCAGAAGCCTCTGAGCTGCAGCCTGGTACAAAATCACAGTGACTAATAATAAAGTTTCCTCTGTTTTCCTATGATGTAAAAATGCTTCCACTGTATTAAAATGAGAAAGAATTATGCAAAGACACTAAGAATCTGAACTATACCATACTTATATCCAGTCTCATTACTGACCCACTGGAGGAATCTGATCATATCGTAGTAGCAGATAAAAATATCTTACTGCATATGAAAATATTTATTTGTCTCAGTGGAATGTTGTTAAGCTTATTTAATGTGCTGTGAATTTCTGAGATAACGAGTGCTATACCAAAGTGCAGAATTGTTTACTAAGGGCTCACAGCAAGGAAGCTACTACTTTTTAAAGGTTTTCTGGAATTCAATGCTACAGAATTTAGAATATATTAAGACAAGCTGTGAGGTTTCAAACTGATTTTTTCTGAAAATATTTTCCTCAGACAGTATTTAAAAGTACTGTAGAGGTAGTTGTAGAGATGCACAGAACTAATCAAGAAGAGATGTTAAGATGAGAAAACTAACCATTTTAATTTATAAGTATAAAATAATTATTACACCTTTTGCCATTAGACCACAGCAAGGATTTCTAGTTAGGCTTCTATCTTAATTCCTCTCTGTTGTGAATCAAATGTAATAAGCAAATTCCCTTCAACTCAAAGAATGTGTAGAGATGTAAATGAAAATACAGGTTCTTCAGAGCAATATAATAATATTATAAAATGTCAAATATCAAATATAACAGCCATAAGAAAGTATCTGGTAACATCACAGAACAATTCTATATATGAACTGCATGCATAGAAAACTGTTACATATTTACAATGATGTTTTATTCCTGTTTCGTTTGTCTATTCTCTTATTTTTATTTGTATTTAAATTCCAGCAGACAAATAACATTTTTTGACTGTAACTCAGCATTTTTGCTTCTCTGTTTTGCCACCATTTGCTACCTGATATGGGAAACCCAAAACATGGAGCCCTTTCTGTCCTGACCATCATAGTTGTTCTGTCCTTTCCTTTCCATTATCAGGGTGAATAACAAAATCAGCAAGTAAAGAAGGTGTATGGATTCAGAATGTTGTTTTCTTCTTCAGATTTATGTTGAGATTTTTCTCACAGCAGATCATAAGCTCTTTTCTCTACATACAGAGCTGGTGTTGATAAATTAAGACACTTCTGGCTCACTCCTAAGGAAAGTCCTCTACTACAGAACTTCAAGACATTTGATAAAATTACCTCACAGTTCTCAAAAAGTTCAAATTATTCCCTCAATGGCCTAGTATGGTAACTTCCAATTCAGTTTCTTCATCCTAAAAGGATATTTGGTCTAACTAGATGAAATACAATGGAATGAACTGTTAGTGAAACATGCAAAAGGTCAATCTCACCAATAAAAAGGTCAGAACACTTCAGGTGATGTTTCCTTTCATTTGCCCTCTGTGGAATTGAGATAATCTATTTACATCTCAGAGGCTCAAAGCTTTATCTCCAGTGCTGAAAAACTATGTAAATATTTTCATAAAGGGCAAATTAGAAAGATAATTACAATAATCAGTTCAGAAATATCCTGTAACTGCTACCGATATAGTTTGAGCACAGTAGGATTCTTATATGCAAACGAATTTTGCTGCCATTCACGTAATTAGCAGATAAAGATTAGTGAATAAATGTAGGAAGATGTCCCCAAGACAAAAGGGTCTGCAATAACTCATAGACCTTATAGACAAATGAATAATTATTCTGGTCAAAGAGCACTCTGGAGCTATTCTGTATCTGCCTGTTGTTTCAATGATTAACTTCTAGCATGTCTGAATTATTAAATTCTAGTCTGAATTTAATAAACACATACAGAAGAAACATTCGGTGGCTTACACTCATTATTTTTTGTTTTGAAACAGAAAAAAGCTCAGTCATCACCTTGTCATTATCTTATAGTAAACAGGGAATTATAACTTTGACTTTAAATTTATCAATTTCAATGGATTTTCATTTCTTCTATGCCTGAATTTGTCAGAGGCTGCTAAATTTACAGAACAGAAAAATCAGAAAGTTCAAAGTTCAGGATTCAGAATTTGTCCAAGGTTAATTTCTCTACCTCAGTAGCTTTTGCAAAATAAGCTTGAAAATGTTGTAACTACAGGCTTCTATTGCATCATTTACAGCTCCGTCTTTCATCTGTAGACTGGAGCCTGCAGATAAAGATTTAAAGGAACAGAGAAATTCCAACACCTGGTGCTAAGAAGATATAATAGATTTGTTGGAGAAGATGTTGCAACCATAGAACTTTCATTTGTACTACGATCATTAATATCTATTGACTTGCCATTAGAAAAATAAGAAGGTACACACTGCCCCAAATGAGTGATAAAGATCTTTTTCCTAATGTTTAATCTAAATCTTCCCTCTGTCGTGTTAAAGCCATTACCACTTGTCCGTCACTACGGGCTCTTCTCGAAAGCCCCTCTCCAGGTTTCTTGTAGCCTCTTTAGGCACTGGAAGCTGCTCTAAGGTCTTCCTGGAGCCTTCTCCAGGCTGAACAAGCCCAGTTCTCTCAGCCTGGCTCCAGACCAGAGCTGCTCCAGCCCTCGCAGCATCTCCGTGGTCCACTCTGGACTTGTTCCAACAGATCCACATCCATCTTGTGTTGTTGGCCCAGAGCTGGGCACATGACTGCAAGGGGGTCTCCCCACAGCATGGCAGAGGGGGAGAATCCCCTCCCTTGACCTGCTGTTCACACTCTGGGGATGAAGTCCAGCACACAGGGGGGTTCTGGCTCAAGTGCACACTGCTGGGTGATGGGTAGCTTCTCACCAACCACCAACCCCAAGTCCTTCTCAGGGCTGCTCTCAATGCCATCTCTGTCTAGCCTGTAGTTGTGCTTGGGATTGCCCCAAACCAGGTGCAGGACCTTATATAATAATAATATAATATAATAATAGGTTGTTTAGAGGTGGGTGATTTAATTAGAGCTTTAAACCATGATTTTAATATAACATTGTAATCATAACCTTTTTACGGAGAGAGGTCTTTGGTAATCAGTATTCCAGAGAGAAAATGATGACGATGTAAGAGCAATTTAGAGTATTGATAGAGCACTTGACTGTACAGATCTTTTGCAGTCAAGACTCATCACAGAAACTCAAAATGAGAAAGGCTTGTTTGTTTATCAGTCCACACCCTAAAATTGTATAAAAGAACGTGTGGAAGTGGGCTTAAAAGCCAACCAACCAACAACCAACTCCCCCCCGCCCCAAAAAAACCCTAAACCAAAAAATGAAACACCAAGACCAAGCAATCTGAAGATCTAAATATGTGGTGTTTCACAACATTGACTCAAGCTGATGAGGAGACTCAAATCCTAATAGAGACTCAAATCCCACTTTATTACAACCAAGCCCTTTTTATCCCCCTGTTCGGTACTTTCCCAACCTGCACATACATACAACATTCAATCTCACTCGCCACTGTGAAACTCTCCAGGTAAATAGTCCAATCACAATGTTGCACACCCTCTCACAACCCTCACATAGTCAGCTGAGACTCCTGCCACAACTGTATCCTGTCCCATCCTCCAAAGGCATGCTCTTCAGCCTTCCCTGTCCTTCAACACCCCAACTCTTCGCCCCAGGCTTGTCAAGCACCAAGGCCTCAGAGGTCATTCCCAAGCTGCTTTTCATGCAAATATTATCTCCTTCACTCCTCACATAAATCAAAAGTGTTGATATCAAAATCTTTACTCTCAGCAGAGGAGCTACTTCAGCAACAGAAAAAGTTTTAAATAGGAATTTTACATAACAATTTATTTGAAAATGTTAAGGTAATAAGCCAAGCAGGCATGTATTCCTTAGAAACAGTAGATCAAAACTAGCACAAAAGCATGTTCAAACATGGTCATTCTGTCTACAAAAATAGGTGTGGCAGTGTGTCTGAGGGTTCCCTGAAATATAAATTTTGGTATCCACAAGGTAAGTTTGTACCATAGCTCTTCAAAATCCATGAGGTATCATCTCTAGTGACTTGGTGCAAGATTTGTCCCCAAATTTCATAAAAATATGTAGATATTTTGCTGCTCTGATCTATGCATGTGCAGCAGCTTGTATTTGTAATTGTACAAATGCCTCCTTGAGAAGATAATAGCAAGTCAAGGACCATATAGTTTTGCAGGTATCACCTGGGATAGGCTGAATACCTCTATCTGTGATGCATGTACTCACTCTCAATAAAGGGGAATACCATCTAACAAAACTGAGAAACCAAGTCATTTGTTTTCACAAAATCCACCCCTTATGTCCCTGAGAGGTACACATGTAATACAGAGCATGTGAAATACAATAATAGGCAGGGTCTTCATCTCAGGGAGGCAACATGTTAAGTTTCCTTTGTCAAAATTTTATCCCTTACGTCCCTGGGAGGCGCATACAAGTGGAAAATGCAGCACTAGGTTAGGTCCCACAAAGCAAGTAATTTGCCTTAATTGTTTTCAGTGACCTGTGGAACATATATCCACCCTTCACCCCTCCACTCATAACCAAGGGGTGGAGCTAGTTACTGGTAGGGGCACTGGGGCCTTCCACATTTACCTGTTCTTTAGGGCACAATGGGTTTATTTTGGGCCACTCTAACACCAACTTTTCCAATTTAACAGTGAGTAATCCATCCACTGAGTCTTTAGGAAAATCCTTTCACCATCCCAATGTTCACAGCCCTTGCCTTTTATTAGGAGTATTTCTACCTCCTGGGCAAGTAGGAGTGTCCAGCTTTTCTCACTGTACTAGGTGATAGCAGTCCTTCCAGGGCAGCAATGGCCCTTTCATTTTGGGATGCTGCTTGCATCTTCCCCTGCAATTGGATCATAGAGGCTTTCAGGAAGTCAGGAAGACCCCGAATGTGGGGGTCATACATTTGGGGTTGACCAGGATCATCACTGAGGACTTCTGTTTAATTCTAAGTTCCCAACCATACATCATTTGCAGACATGCTGCTTTCTGTACATTTTCTACCAACTCGTCGACTGTCCCTGTGATGGCAAGGGGATCTCCCCTTTCCAAAGTGTTAAGTTCTCTAGCCCAATAAATTGCTCTTTGAATTAAGGACCAGGGTGCACGGTGTTTACCGATGGTTAAAAATACTCCTGGCCCCCAATATTCCTCAGCTTTCTTAGTAGAATTACTTTGTAAAATTTGATCTCCCCCAGACAGAGATACTCTCCAATGCGCCTCAGCGCTGAATAAAGCATACTTACTTTACAACTTTAACAAGTTATGGAGTCTATTGGTGCATCAGTTCCTGAAGGGAAAGGATGGTATTGGTTATGTGGAGAAAATGCTTGTAAGACCCTACCCCCAACTGGAAGGGGGCATGTACCTTAGGTGCTGTGATACCCCATCTCAGAACCTGGGTTAGAAGTTTTGGTAATTTCATAGTTTTGTGAGATGGCTAATTACATCTTTGGGAGTAAGTAAATTAGACAAGGCAATCACAAATATCTCCACAACCATAGAGGAAATAGAAAGTAAAACCATTGATATAATCCAAGTGGAACAAGAATCAATGAAAGTTGCTGTTCTATATGTTCTATGGCAAGTTATGAAGATTGGAAAAAGAAATGAAATTTAAGCATCAAGTAGAAACAGGAAGCTATTTCAAAAAGACTCTGGATGGTAATGGCAGCATATAAAATGTTGTAAAATAACTTGCAAAAGGACAGAAAAAAGGGGGATTTGAGACATGGAGGCACAAAAGCACAAAATGCAATCAGTTCTAAGTGATGTTAAGTGTGATGGCTTTGTAATGGAAAATAACTGCGGTGCTTGAAGGTAGTTGACATAGTTTCAGGTCCTTAGGACCTTAGTACAAATGGTGTAAGAAAAGCAGAATAGAAGGACAGGACCTGGGGATGGGGAGTATCTGGGACTAGTAGATGCCGAGGGTGGGCACAGTTAAACTAACTAAGAAGTAGAAAGACAGGATGATTGCTATGTCTGTAATGCTAATTAAGCTGGTTATGAAGACTGTCGGGAAAAGTAAACAACCTTAAAGACCGCCATCAAACTTTTGTATGCATGCCGGAAACTTTCTGGAAAATGACGTAATATGCCCAGTGACCATATAAGGATGTCCTGCATGGCAACATGGGGATACACGTTAGGAGTGATACAGGGTTAACCAATGTACAGGGGGGTTGTACGGGGGGTTGTATAGGGGGGGTTAGAGGAATTCGCTTGCTTAAACAGAAGTATTGTCTGTACCTATCATGTCTACTAAGAAGAACAAAGGCATTATCCATTGATAAGGAAAAGCAGACACCTGGTTCTATTGACAAGAAAAAGCAGATTGATTCTACTGATAAGCAGCTATTGATAAGGAAAAGCAGACACCTGAAGGGGGAGAAGCAGATGGTTTATGGCTGGGACACCGACCAAACCCTAAGGCCATATGTGAAGACTTAAAGGTGAAAAGTTCAAGAAGAGGAAGACTCATTTACTTCATCTTGAAGACCCCTACCCACAGGGGGAAGACTCATTTACTTCATCTTGAGACCCCTGCCCATGACCAGAGGGGGCACCCTTCTAACTCATTATACTACGAAGCGGGGGTAGGACATGAATATGTATAGGCGTATTGTGCAACCTTATGAATATATATAACTTTAGAGAATAAATGTAGAGGGAAACAACACTGAGGTACACATGACTTTGAGGAATTATCCTCGTGCGTCTCAGCGCTGAATAAAAGCATACCTACTTTACAACTTTTAACGAGTTGTGGAGTCAATCCGCGCATCAATTTGGCGAGCCATGCAGGAGGTCTCTGTTTGGCTGCAGGATTGGCCGAGGGGCAGACATCCTAGGTGCCCCAGGCCGCTTGCCTGGAGGAGCTCCGCTCCTTGTCCGCTCACTGCGAGGACAGACAACAACCTGTGCCGCCTGTGAAGAAATGGTATGCTTGAAATTTAGGGCTCCTGTAAGGCGTACACGTGGCCCAGGGCTGCTGGTAAGGCGCGCAGAGACGTCTGGCGCGCAGCGTAGCTCCCGTTGGCAAGTAGGGCTTGCAAGCAGGGGCTCACCGACTGGTAGAGCAGCAGGTAGCGATCCTGAGGGTGGATCGGGTGAGTCTGGGTTTTCACTGCATCTCAAGTTTTGGGAGCCAGGAAGGATCTGCTAATGACTGTAGGGGAAGCAGGTGAAGGGTAGGCGGACCCACCTGGTCTCGGCTGCATCTCAAATTCTGGGAACCAGGACGGACCTGCTACCATAGGAAGCAGGAGAAGGGTAAGGTGGAACCATAGTGTGAGTGTGCGGGATCCCATGTGTTTTTGTGTTTCTGTGTGACTGAGACGTAGCATAGCTACGAAGCGAGTGTGGAGTCCTGATCCGCGGTTCCGTGTTCTCCAAGAGGAGAGAGGCCAGAGACGGATGAAGCGTCTTTGTTTTGTGTTGTGCCTAAGTGCTTTGTGTGTGTATATGTCTGTCATTAGTGTCAAAGATTGCAGTGTTTAAGCAGTGGGGGAGGAGCAGGCAAAAGTGTGGCTAATGGGGGTGTTAAGAAGAGTTCCCTCTCTGCACCCCAGTGGCTGTATAAGAGAAGTATAACCTCTAATATCTGTAGTCCTATTCTTGAGATCTGGACTTTACACTCAGTACCAGAGGCTTGTAGCCTCACAGGTGGGTGCATAGTAACTTTTGAACAGTGGAACCTGCTGTGGATACTAGGACAGTGTAAATTTTGCTGGAACCGAAACTATGATCTAACAACAGGGGAGTTGATCTGCAGAACCCAGAGATATTATTTTACTGAGCCCCTGAGAATATCATAAAACTTGTGTGTAGGTGCTCTCATATTTTTAAGTGCATTTGCAGAGCACGGGGAAAGAGAAGCTATAGAGATTGTAAAAGATTGTTTGAAATGGGAGCTGGTCAAAACAAGGGAATTCAGAAGAAAAGCCTATTGGTTTACATTTTGGCACATTGGAAAGAACTGGGAGGGTCTTCTGGGGGTTTGGTAAACAAGAAAACGTTGATAAAATATTGTAACCAATGTCTGTTTTTAGTTAGACTGTTGCCAACTTAAAAGTTACAATTCTCCACTCCTGTAATTTTGCATGATGTACACCCCTGATATTTTCAATTTGTAAAATTTGATAGGAAACTTCTCTGGATAAAGTTGAGTACTTGATGCGTACGTATGGAATATCAGGTCTTGTGTGCAGGTGTATCTTTTTATGAAGACTGTGATGTTCCTATCTGTATATGAATTGTATCTGTAAAAATATTGTGAGTGTAAAAAGCTTGCTTTTGAAAAATTAATTGCCAAGCTTTTGATTGTTTATGAGATTGGGGAAAGTTTTAATTGGGATTTTGGTGTGAAGTCTCTGAAGTTAAGTAGCAGAGGACAGGTATTAGCCCCCTATTTATTATATGTTCATCCGTAAAAACCCATAAGACATTCAGGAATGATATGGAAAGAGAACAGTGTGTCAATGAAATGGCTCTTTCCCATGGTCAATACTTGAACTTTCATTTCATCTATAAAGAAACAATGATATTAATTAAATGTGTTTGATTTGCCTTTCCACACTTGGATCTGGAGATTGCTAAGCTTTTTTCCAATTTGATACGGAATTTTTCCTGGCTTGGATTCTTCCTTCTGTCTGTCATGTGTTAGGGTTTGATAGCAGTTCTTTAAGGATGTCTGATGCCTAAGGCAGAGGATCCTTTACGGCAGTGTGTACATGTATAATTTATTTATTTTAAATATGTCAGATCAGAAAATGGGGCTACAGCTCCCATTGTCTGGTAACTCTTAGTGAATTTAATTAGATAAAGCAATGAAAATGGTTGAATTGTAGAAGAGATTTAAAAAACCCAACGTTTTAATCTCATAACGACATGTCTCAAGCTGGGCATGGTGAGGTTTAGTCTGGGTATTAGGAAAAATTTCTTCACCAATAGGTGATCAGGCATTGGAACAGGCGGCTTAGGGAAGTGGTGGAATCAGTGTCCCTGGAAGTGTTTAAAAAACATTGAGATGAGGCCTTTAATGACATGGCTTAGTGGTGATTTTGGCAGTCCTGGGGTAACGGTTGGACTTGATGATCTTAAAGGTCTTTTCCAACCCGGTTAGTTCTACAATTCTGTGATCAGGAGAAATGGCCTAAAACTGGAACTTTGAATTTATAATACATTGATAAAATTAATGTTGGTTTTGCAATGGCCAGGAAAATGGGATGAAGTACTATATACAGATACGTTTTGCACTTCAAGAAACCACCCAGAGTAGCAGACAGAATGTGAAATTAATATAGCTCTGCCAGATCCCTAATTTTGGCTTTGGAAAAGGACAGGGAAAACCAGAAAACTAAGCTGGAGAGATGTTGTTCAGCCTGTGATATTGGGGGAATGATGTTTAAAAGTTAAAAAAACAATAATCAGGAAAATAAATAGACAAATTATATATCACAGATACCTCTGAGAGGAGCATCCTCTATATCTGTCCTATCCGATATTGATAAGGAGGAGGAGATTCTGTCACTGGTAACAAGCAGCACATTCACATTAAACCAGAAGTGCTGTTGCAGAGGCAGGTATCTGTAACCCCTGCAAAGCAGGGTGAGCAGCTGTGAGAAATAAAAAAAAAAGGGAAAACCAAGGGGGAAAGGAGGGGAGCTTGACAGCTCCTGTGTTTGAGCATGGGATGAGTGCTGGGGCAGGCAAACAAGTGGGAACAGACATGTTGATTGACGGGACTGAGGAGTTGTTGAATGCTTTGAAACTGGTGGAGGAGGAAAGTTGAGCAAAGGTGGGGGAAGTGGGTTCTTCTCCTATGGGACTGGATCGGTGTGTGTGTGCTGTGGGAAGTTTTGGACGTTGGAAGTGAGACTGCCCTGGGGGGGAGTGCATGGGGTGGCTCCGGTGGCTGCATTGGAACTAGACTGACAAGGGACCTGGGGAATCTACGCTAGTAGATCCACTGGTTAAATTAAAACTAGGGACTAGAGGAAATAAAGTGGAATTTTAGTGGATACAGGAGCAACTTATTTGGCGTTACATCAGGGGGAAAAGAATTTGTTACAGATGTGGGAGCTACTGGCCACCAAGGAAAAGTAAAAAAAAGGCAAAAAGAGGCATTCTTTCTGAAACCTTTAAAGTACAAATTGGGAAAACAAATAGGAATGCATAAAATTTTTATGCATGCTAAATTCTCTGAAATCTTTGTTAGGGCAAGAAGCAACATTTAACGAAGGCAAAATGGAATTAAGAGTTAAAAATCAATTAATTGCAGTTTTGAGCTTATCTTTAATTCAACAGAAAAAGCAAAGAGGAGGACCTCCCTGAAATAGAAGAAATTCTTAATCCAGGTATATCTGGGAGTATGGCATCTGAAGTTCCAGGTAAGGCAAAAAAAATGCTTTTCCTGTTAAAGCAGAAATAAAAAAGGGGCCTGCCCAATTAGAATAAAACAATATCCCCTAAAATTGCAGGAAAGGGAATTAAAAATCATTGATAAATTTTAAAATATAAATCCTTAATTGAATGTGAATTGGAATACAATACTCCTATCTTGCCAGTAAAGAAAAGTTGCAGATTGGTTCAAGATCTCAGGAATCAACAAATCTGTAGAGGATATTCAATAATAGCTAATCCGCATACCTTAGTGACTAAACTGAATCAGAAATTGTTTGCCGTCTTGGATTTAAAGGACTCTTTCTTTTACTTAAACTCATTCCCTTAATCCCTGACGGCAAACTAACAATTGAGAAATCTAAACCTAGATATTCAAAGGATGATAGAAAATTGATTGGAGATCTCAAAGGACAGGAAAACAGAGAAGATTGGGTTCAGATACCTGATGGGAAAATTATAATCCCCTAACCAACTCTAGTTCAGGCGGAACATAATAAAACTCATTGAGGTAGCAAGTCTTTGTATAAATACTTAGATGAACAAATTGCAGGAAGGAATCTATATATCATAGTTCAATTAGTGACAATATCAGCTCTGTCTCAAGAAAATAGAAATCAAGTTGGTACAACTGACAGCACTGGCAAATAATTTTTTCTGAATTACTGAGACCAGTATTTGTTGGTGTTAATGAATACTTTTTTAAGGTGGCCAGAAGCAGTCCCTTGTAGAATAAATAATGCAAGACAAGTAACTGGAACATTGTTAAACAGTATAATACCTTGTTTTGGAAGTACCAAAGGCAATTTCTTCTGACCGAGGCTCCCCGTTTAGTGCAAAATAGTTACAAGAACTTAGCCAAAATTAGAGCTTGATTGGCAACTACATGTTCTGTACAGGCCTCAGGCCAGTGGGGAAGTAGAAAAGGTGATCAAACAACAGATTAGTAAAATATGTCAAGATATTGATACCAAGCTTTACCACTGGCTCTATTAAGAATTTGAACTAAACCTCAGTCGAAAGAAGAGGCTATCCCATGTAAAATTTTATATGGAAGACCATATCAGTCCCAGTTCAAAAGAGAAAGTCTTCTGGAAGTGGGAGAAGGTTATCTCCTAGAGTTTCTGATCAATCTGGGAAAGCAATTAGGGGAAATAAAAAAATACTGGGGACAAGAGAGAGAGGCATGTGTAGAGAGCTTAACAACGGAATGGCTAAGTAACAGAGGTCATGATACTGTGCAGCTGGTGGAAATATAGGCCTCAAGGCTACGGTAATCTTGTGGTTAATGTTCACCCTGAGTTGCTCAAGAAACAGGATGTACATCTTGCTGAAGGTGGCGCCATGGTATCTTGCTGAGATAGCGCCACGGTATCTTGCTGAGATGGCGCCACGGTATCTTGCTGAGATAGCGCCACGGTATCTTGCTGAGATAGCGCAACGGTAATGCTTGGGCAAGCTGGGACAAGCCGGGACATGTCGAGGCATGTTGAAGCAGGAGGCGGTCACGGTTGCTTGGGAGGCCCCTGCGTCAGCACGGGCTGACCAATGATTTTGCTGTATCCTAGCAGGAAATGTATCTAACACTGCAGGCTATAAAAGGGGTTGTATCTTGCTAAATAAACGAGACTTGCTGACCATGAGAGCATGAGGCTTGTCTCCCGCGACTCCAACAGGCATGGATTATCCAACTCACTGTTTTCGATCCAGAGACTGGGTTTATGTTAAGAATTTTTCAGGAGATCCTCTACAGGAGAAGTGGAGCGGAGCGGACTGTACCAGATAATGGACCAACCTTTCTTCAAAAACGAAGAAAGCACCAGAACCAGAGAAGACATAGCGGATGGAACTTTCAGGACCTTCACATATGAAATTGTATCAGTCGTAATTTGGATTTATGTGATAACTGACATACCAGCTTGGGACCAATACTTATACCTGATTAATATTAATTGTTTTAATATTGATTACTTGTGGTATAACAAAATTTTCTTCCTGAAATTGTAAATGATCTATGATAAATTATGAAGATTGGAAAAAAAGAAATGAAGAGGCATTTTTTTCTGCAAGGAATTGCTCTTTCAGGGCTAATTGCAAGTAGTTAGCCTGATTTTTCTCTTTGTCTAACAGTTCTTTTAAGTTAACTGGTCCTGCAGGGATCAGACCAGGTCTTGCAAAGTTTGTATGAACTGAGATTCAGCTCTTTGTTGTTGTTCTCTAGCCTCTTTTGCAGCAGCCAATCTGTCACCCAGTATGGCAGAGGAAATCAATTTACCCTTTCTGAGCAGCAGTTTGCATCTTTTTGTAGGGTGCTTATTCAGTCTGTTACACTTTGAAAATTATGCCAATTTTTCTTTGTCCACTCTAACCCTGCAAAGAGGGGGGAGTCTTACATTTCTCTTTAAGACCATAGAACATGCCTCTGCCCTGAGGCACAGCTTCACCAGTATACATTTCTGAATGGGACAGCAGTTTGCATCTTTCTGAGCAGCAGTTTGCATCTTTTTGTAGGATGCTTATTCAGTCTGTTACACTTTGAAAATTATGCCATTTTTTCTTTGTCCACTCTACCCCTGCAAAGAGGGGGGAGTCTTACATTTCTCTTTAAGACCATAAAACATACCTCTGCCCTGAGGCACAGCTTCACCAGTATACATTTCTGAATGGGACAATTGTCTCAGGGAGGCAGCACATTTTGCTTCAACAAAACACACCCCTTAAGCCCTGAGAGGTAAGCAGGTAATACGAAGCAAGTGAAATACAGCAAAAGGTTGGGGTAGTCTCTCAGGAAGGCAGCATGTTTTGTTTCCCTGAGAGGTACACATGTAATACCTTACACCACGTGACATTATGGTACTTTTCACTGCAAGGGATCCTGTCCGTGATGCCAATTTAATAATGTCAGGATCAGAATGGAGAAAACACCGGTGTCGAATACGTTTCTCTCATGATTTTAAGAGGGAAATTAAGATGCAAATGAGGTCAAGTACTCCAATCAAGCAGTTGGTTTATTGCAAAAAAGACAATTATTATAAAAAAAAGGATATTATTATGAAAAAAGGGAGAGTGATAGGACAGATTGGAAAAAGAATGTAAATGAAGCAAGAATTCGTGGTGCAGAGAGCAAGATAGTTACCACCGTGGATCCAGTGGTGTCCCTGAAATCCCTCATCATAGTCGGAGTGGCAGGAGTCATCTAGGCTCTGTTAGTCAGTATCGGAGGTTGGTGGGAGTCCTTCAGGGTCCATAATCAATATCAGAGCTAAGTGTCCCCAAGAGTCCATAGTAGTCGTTGGAGCTGTGTGGGTGTCCTCATGGAGGGTGTCCATGTGGAGGTGTCCTTGAAGGTGCGCATTTAGAGATGTCTTTTCCCCCTTTCATAATGAGTTGGGGGAGTACCTATGTTCTTAATATGAGAAGTAATAAAAGGTTAATGAAATTTGGCTTTCCCCAAGCATATGTGGCCTGCACAAGATAAAAGCTTATCAAGCATGACCATCCTGTAATGTAACACCAGTGAGAGAAACTGAAAGAAATAACACCCACAGGACTGGTCAGAACTGACTCAAGAACCAGGGTGAAAAGTTCACCTTAGAGGAAGATGTTTTACTTCATCCCCAAAGACCCCTGAGATGACCACCAGGAGACAGAGAGCATGCACCAAAAGGAGGAGACCAGGGCGGACTTATGGAAATCCTTTTGGAGAAGCAATTGTAATAATTCCTCCCTGTCCTCTGGATAACTATGAGTATGTATTCGGCTGATGCAATATAGAATGGACAAAAAGTTTGTGTACGGGTATAACGGTGCTCCTCTGGCTATGGTCATGTGCCAGGGCGGTTTTTTTGATCCATTGACTTTGTCCCTAATACATTTTTTTTCAGAAGTGAGCACATTTCTCACATTAACATCATGTGTTACATGCATATTACCAGTTTTGCTGGTCTTGCAGCCAGCTCTTTAACTGCATCTGTCTGCAGCAATCCTTGGGATAATGGGCAGAAATTCCTCACACCAGTCCTCAAGATGATGGACAGCAGTCTTATCTCAATTCAGATAAGACATTGGAAACTTAACTCTTCCCACCCATCCCTGAGACAATGGATTGGTGGAATTCCATCTCAGCTTCTCATACCAATCTTTGAGACAATGTGTGGTGGAGTCTGTTTTGGTTCAGTCTCTGGCACAGGGTAACTCAGTATCACAGTATCACAGTATGCTAGAGATTGGAAGGGACCTCAAAAGATCATCTAGTCCAATCCTCCTGCTTGAGCAGGAACACCTAGATAATGTTACACAGGAATGTGTCCAGGTGGGTTTTGAATGTCTCCAGGGAAGGAGACTCCACAACCTCCCTGGGCAGCCTGTTCCAGTGTTCTGTCACCCTCACTGAGAAGAAGTTTCTTCTCAAGTTTAAGTGGAACCTCTTGTGTTCCAGATTGTACCCATTACGCCTTGTCCTATCATTGTTTGCCACTGAGTAGAGCCTGGCTCCATCCTCGTGACACTCCCGCTTTATACATTTATATACACTAATAAGATCACCCCTCAGTCTCCTCTTCTCTAAACTATAGAGACTCAGCTCCCTCAGTCTTTCCTCATAAGGGAGATGCTCCACTCCCTTAATCATCTTAGTTGACCTGCGCTGGACTCTCTCCAGCAGCTCCCTGTCCTTCTTGAACTGAGGGGCGCAGAACTGGACACAATATTCCAGATGCGGTCTCACCAGGGCAGAGCAGAGGGGAAGGAGGAGCTCTCTCGACCTACGACCACCCCCCTTCTAATACACCCCAGGATGCCACTGGCCTTCTTGGCCACAAGGGCACAGTGTTGGCTCATGGTCAGGCTGTCGTCCACTAGTGACAGAACAAGGGGGAAAGGCTTTAACCTGACAGAGAGGAGGTTGAGATGAGACTCTAGGAAGAAGTTAGTGTGAACTAACCCTGTTATTTCAACCTATAAGTTCAGTGCTTGTTTTCAGCAGTAGTGTTTTGTTAATGGGTTAATGAACGGAGATTGTTATGGTGGAAATGAAATTAATGAAATTGATTAGGGGAACGAAGGAGTGCCTACTCTACCCTATACATTCAACAGTGAATAGTCTGTTGTGGATGCTGTCTTCATTTACTTCCAACAGTTCAATTAATCTTAATTAGACTTGTTTATTAGGAGATTTAAGTATGTGTATTTAGTTCTGACGCCTTCTGAGTGCTCCTGCCCAAACAGACTGAAAAAGAAGTGAAATCACTGAAATGATGTAAAGAGGTGCGAAATGAAGACTCCAGTTTCAGCAAGAGGTAGGAGATGTTTTATCTCATAGATCTTAAATCTTTTCCATTTCTAACAAAGCAGATGAATTGCCTCTTTGAAGTCACTCTGCAGAGGCAGTTCAGAGAATATATTAGACCCAGGATCTCCATGACAGTGCCTGTTTTAAAAATGGATGGACAGCTTCCAAATACCCATTGTTTTCTGTCACTGCAAATAGGATTCAGCTAATGAAACAGCTAATTATATTTTTATAATTCTGTCAGCATTGTTTGAGGAGTGATATTCTGCTTGAATTTCTCACATGGATCGTTCTAAGAACACTGTTCAATTTGGATCTTGTCACTTTGCTAGAACGGCTGTTCTTTCTGTTGGGGTGTGGCAATCACTGCTTTCCCAAACAGAGCTGTGTCACTCAGCATTTAAATAGGAAAGAATAGGAGACCAAGAATACAGTTAGTCAAACAGGCTCGTGTTTTGAATCCATTTCTGAAATCAAATAGTAGAACTGGATTGAGTTCACAATAGAAGAATTACTTCGGTATTATTGCAAACTGTATTACATACGTAACAACTTGCTGAATGTGCACACAAAGCAGTCGGTGATTCTATGGTTTTCAGAATTTCTGTATACATAAAATTTTACTTTTAATCCCCTACAGAAATAACATATGTCCTGGGATCAGCAGTAGCAGTCATTTTTCTCCTTCTCAGTAGCTGGTGCAGTGCTGTGGTTTTGACTTTCAGCCTGGGAACAGCGCTGATAACACCAATGTTTTTAGCTGTTGGTAAATAACGTTTACCCTGACCAAGGACTTTCTGAGTCTCATGCTCTGCCAGGGAGGATGGGAAGTGGGAGAAAGTAGAGACAGGACACCTGAACCAGGATAACCAAATGGGTATTCCATGCCACAGCACATAATGCCCAGTGTATATACCAGGGGCAGTTACCCAGAAGGGTTAGATTGCTGCTCGGGTCAGCCTGGGTATTGGTCAGTGGGTGGCGAGCAGTTGTATTCTCTTCCCTTGTTATCTCCCTTATCGTTGTTACTGGTGGTAGCAGCAGTGGTTTTGTGTCATACCTTAGTTACTGAACTGTTCTTATCTCAACAAATGGGAGTTACATTGTTTTGATTGTCCTCCCCATCCCTCCATGAGAAGGGGGGAGGAAGGCTCTGGGGAGTGAGTGAGTGGCTGTTTGATTTTGAGTTACAGGCTGGGTTTAAACCATGACAGTTCTTTGTGGTGGCCAACTTGGGGCATGAAGGACTGAAATAATGACAGATCTGACCAGAGTGTGCCTAATCGTATTTGTGATAAGCATTCATTGTTTCGAATTAATAGTCACTCGCCACAAAGCTGATTTATTGGCTCTCAAAGTTCTTGCTCTTGATCTCAGAGTTCGCCATGTCGTACCTTACTTGCAGCCAGTATTTGCTGTTTTAGTGTTTATCAGCTGGGGGCCTTAGGCTAAGGTTCTTGTTTCATTGTACTTTATGGTAATGACTTGTAATTCAGTAGACTCATTGATCATAAAACTGATCTAGCTTGCGTTCCCAGTGTGGTCATCACCTCTATACTTTGGGGGGTATATAACAGAAGTGGTTAGCAATTAGACATCTTTTTTCCACTTCTCAGGTGGTCAACCCATGAAGGAGACATTCCCTTAAGCTCCCAGCCCCTCCACCAGACTGTTTACAGCATAATTTGAGAGTTCTGAAGGTTTTGAATGGCATTTAGGTACCCTTGAGATCAGCCTGCTCACTGTGATGGGGATCACCATGTTGGCATGCATACAGTGTTTTACCCACGACCATTTCGTGTGATCTCGAGAGTTAAGCAAAGCCGGGTTTGGGCCTTGTCTAGGGTTAGACGATGATATAGGAGGACCATGAGATTTTTCCAGAGGCTGAACAGTCATGAGTGGCAGGGTGTGTGGGATAGTTTGGGCAAGTATCTGTGCCAGTGGGCCCCTCCAGTGCTTTGAAACTTCACCACTGACCAAGTGCAAAATCCAGAAAAATTAGTAAAACACTCAAATGAGGTGTGTTGTCATTCTGGTCATACCAGAGAGGGACAAATCATGGTAACGTGCTGGGGCTTGGCCTACACTTACAGAGCCCTATTCAACACTATCCAGCACCTTCAAAAGGAAAAAGATGTCTCAGGATCTGATGGCAAAGCAACAGGCAACTCAGCTACTCCAACTCCAAATACAGCAGCTACACCAACCCTAGTGACAAGTACAGTAGCTACTCAAACTCTGACCACAACAGATAACATAGCTACTCCAAATCCAACTACAGCAACTACCCCTGTCCCAGTGACAATTAGAGCAGCTACTGAAACTGACAGCAACAGACAGTGCAGCTACTCCGGCTCCAAGCATGGCAGCTACACCAGCCCCAGTGACTGAGGGGAGTGAAGGCGATGAGATTTGCATGAAAAAGAGTTTGGGAATGAGCACTGAAGCCTTAGTGCTTTATAAGCCCAAGGTCAATGAGCTGGAACCTTAAAGGACAGGGAAGATAAACAAGCAAGCCTTGGGAGGATGGGCCAGGATGTAGTTGTGGTGGGAATCGCAGTTGGAGGCCAGAGGATGTGGGGGTAGTGAGAGGGTGTGCAACATTGTGATTGGACTATTTACCCGGAGAGTTTCACAGGGGCCAACGAGATTGAATGTTGTATGTATGTGCAGGTTGGGAAAGTACCGAACAAGGGGATAAAAAGGGCTTGGTGATAATAAACGAGGATTTGAGTCTCTGCATCAACTTGAGTCCAGGTCGTGAAATGCCACAAATGGCTCCCAAAGTCGGGCATGAAAAGCAATTAATTGTTGATCTGGTAGCATGGCTCAGCCAAACTGCTTGCTGAATGTAAGCAAAGGTGTACTCTGAAAGGAAGCAAATTCTAACCGCTCAGATTGCCTCTCGCAGGATGGGGGTAAGCAGGTGAGAATTATGGGGTCTGTGCCACAGAAAATATATGGACTCAGTCAGAGATCAATATGATCAGACAAAAAGCCATTTATTACAAAGCCTTAACCCCTTAAATACTATTTCTTACATGCACTTACAGTGATTTGGCATATTATGATTGGATACATGTCTTGAAGACCCTTCGCAACTAGCATATAGTTGGTTAAGCACAGGTGTGGTAACTTGACCTCGAAAGCTTGCCAACAGTCCACAGTTCTCATTACCTCAGTGAATTCCAGCTTCTTCTTGTCTTGCTTGCTTAAGCTTCTTTGGGCCTCTCATGGCCTTGCTGTATCTTTCAGGATTATTCAGAGTTTATGTACCAATTATCCATTCTCCCGTGAGAACACTATCTCCACAGGTCTGCTTTAACAAAAGAGCAGGGAAATGTTCTGGAAGTTTTTGCTATGATTTTAAAGCAGTATGGGAAAAAAATCTGACAAGAAAGAATTGAAACATATCCTCTGGACATCAGAAGTCAATCTGTCTAATATTTATACCCTGGAGATACGGGACAAAATTGGTGTTAATTTGTGGGACTGTGCTACAACAATGATAAAGTTGCTGCCACTTTATTGAGCTCTTGGTGAACTGTTTCTGAAAATTTGAAAAAGTTCATGATGTCTCACAAGCACAGGAGGCAGAAGTAGCACCTTCGGCTCTCTCACCACTGCCCTCTTTGCCGGACTCTACTGTGAGGTAAAAAAATCAGTCTGCTGTTGTTGCTCCTGTGGTTCTGCTGCTTGATAATTCTGGCTCTTATCAAAGATATCAGGCGAACAGTGACAGACCATGGACTTGGAGCCTCATATTGATTTGGAGAAAACTCCAGGAACAAACTTGCCAGCAGAGTTTTCAAGTTGACAAGCAGATATTCTTTATTGCAGCGCCAGGAGACACGGGGGATAGCTCCTCCTAACGTGTGTCCCCGAAATGCTATACAGGTCATCCTTATATGGTCACTGAGCATATTACATCATTTTCCAAAAAGTTTCCGGCATGCATACAAAAATGTGGTGGTCTTTAAGGGTCGTTTACTTTTCCCAACAAGCTTAATTAACATTACAGACGTAGCAATTGCTGCAGAATGACTCTAAGAGCAGGATCATAGAGCCCTGGAGGACTGTGCGAGCAAGGCAGGGGGTGGCCCCCACAGGTAACCGGAAACCGGACATGGGAGAAGAATGTGGAGGAAGCTGTGTGGGGCTAACCAATACTGTTGTGCCAAGGAGGAGTGGCTGAATACCACTCCTATATATATGTGAACTGCGTCACAAATAAAGTAGAAGTTTGCTTATCACCCATATTGGGTTGGCCTGTCTGCTTCTCTTCCCCGCTTACAAGCAATCATCCTGGCCTTCTACTTATCAGTTAAACTGCTCTCATCCTGGGCATCTGCTAGTCCAGGATACTCCCTAGTAGATGCTTACACCATCTTAATGGGTTTATTAACACCACAAGCATAGCAATCATCCTGTCCTTTTACTTATCAGTTAGTTTATCTGTGCCCACCTTGGACATCTGCTAGTCCCAGATACTCCCCATCCCCAGGTCCTGTCCTTCTATTCTGCTTTTCTCACACCTTTTGTACTGAGGTCCTGAGGGCCTGAAACTATGTCAACTGCCTTCAAGCACTGCAGTTATTTTCCATTACAAAGCCATCAAACTTAACATTACTTAGAACTGATTACATTTTGTATTTTTGTGCCTCCTTGTCTCAATATAAAACTCATTTGATACAGTCTGTCTGTGATACTCATGTGTCTGGATTTTGTGTTTCAGATGTTTCAGATATTGTAATAAAACTCATTTGATACAGTCTGTCTGTGATACTCATGTGTCTGGATTTTGTGTTTCAGATGTTTCAGATATTGTAATTGTGTGAAGTGTGCTTGTGGGATCCTTTTTGTGTGTGTGTTGAGGGCAGATGGTCTTCTGTGTATTTTTTGTTGTCGGGTTCGCATAAAAGTTTTTACCAGGGGGTGTAAATAGGCAATGAGGCCCTCCTATTTGTTTGTTTATTTGTTTGATAACCATTTTCAGAAGAAGCTGCCCTCTGATTCGGCTCCCAGTGCTCCACCAGTGGAACGGCCAGGATGGACATTAGAGCCATGGAGTGAAGAAAGGAAAAAAAAAACCAACAAACCCTTTCAATCTATAGAAATATTGGGGCAGTTTGTACAGACACCACAAACAAAGACTAAATAGCATCTGCAACGTGCTGGGTGCATGAGAGGAGTCCTGCTTAGTGTGTTTAAGGTAACCTGGGGGTGAATCCAGGACTTGGAGGAACAGATCGTGTGAAACAAGAACTGCTAACTGAAAAAGCAAGAGCGGTAGCACAACCACAAGCTTTATCAGCCGTCACCCAAGCAGCATCAGGGTGGCAGAAGAAGAAGAAAACACTGAGATGAGGCAGCCGTGAAAAAGGAAGGAGTCAGTACAGCTCCTGTGTTCCCAACCTGCCTGGCCCTTCAACTGCAGGTAATGACACAGCACACTCCTTGATTGTTAACACTTCGAAGTTTACTTCTGCAGCTGATTCACATTCCTTTTGCATCAGAATGCTTCTGCTTTAAGGAAACACTTCAACCTGCCTTCTTTTCAAGAACT